>NW_012152430.1:467990-491096 GCF_000956105.1 Propithecus coquereli
TTTATGAAGGAATCGTTCAGCAGAAGATTGTTTAATTTCCGTGACTTTGTGTAGAGAGGAGAGTTTCTGTTGGGGTTGATTTCTATTTTTATTCCACTGTGATCTGAGAAGATGCATGGTATGATTTCTATTTTTTAAAATTTTTTGAGACATGCTTTGTGTCCTAGAATAAGGTCAGTCTTTGAGAATGTCCCATGAGCTGATGAGAACAACGTATATTCAGTGGTTTTTGGGTAGAATGTCCTGTAAATGTCAGTCAAGCCCATTTGTTCTAGAGTTCTGTTTAAGTCTATTGTTTATTTGTTAATTTTCTGTTTGAAGGATCTGTCCTGTGCTGTCAGTGGGGTTTTGAAGTCTCCGACTATTATGGTGTTGCTGTCTATCAATTTGTTTAGATCAAGTAGAGTTTGCTTTATGAATCTGGGTGCACCTAAGTTGGGTGCATATGTATTTAGAATTTTTATGTCTTCTTGTTGAACTGTACCCTTTACCATTATATAGTGACCCTCTTTGTCTTTCATTACTTTTGTTGGTTTAAAAACTAAGTTATCTGAGATCAAAACTGCCACATTGGCCTTCTTTTCGCTTTCATTTGCTTCAATATTGATTTCCACCCCTTTACCTTGAGTCTAAATGCATCCTTGCATGTTAGATGCATTTCCTGGATACAGCAGATACTTGGCTTGGTTTTTTTTATCCATTCGGCCAGCCTATGTCTCTTGAGAGGGGAGTTCAAGCCACTCACATTTATTGAGAGAACTGATAAGTGGGGTGAATTACTGTTCATTCTGTTGTGTTGCATTTTGTTGCTTTGTTTTCTCTCTGGAGCCATTGTGGAATCTGGCCTTTGATCTTTAACTTTTGAGTGGTTTTACTTTCGTAAGTGTTTATTGTGCTGATCCTTGTGTAATTCTGTTTTGAGTACTTCTTGGAGAGCTGGTCTTGTATGGTGAATTCCCTCAGTCTTTGTTTATCTGAGAATGTCTTTATTTCTCCTTCATATATGAAACTTAGTTTTGCAGGGTACAAGATTTTACGCTGGGCATTATTCTGTTTCAGAAGAGTGAGAATGGGGCCGCAGTCTCTTCTTGCTTGTAGGGTTTCAGTTGAGAAATCTGGAGTTATTCTGATGGGCTTTCCTTTGCATGTTACTTGTTTCTTTCACCTTACAGCTCGTAGAAGGGCCTCTTTAGTGGATATTTTGGTCAATCTGATGACTGCATGACGTGGTGTCTTCCCATTTCCATTGAATCTCCCCGGGGTCCGTTGAACTTCTTGTACCTGTATATCTAGATTTTTAGCAAGGCCTGGGAAATTCTCCTCTATTAATTCTTTAAATAGCTTATCCAGCCCTTGCCTGTTTTCTTCTTCACCTTCTGGAATCCCTCTCACCCTCAGGTTCGGTTTTTTCACATAATCCCACATTTCTTGTAGGCTTATTTCTTTTCTCTTAATTTTCTGCTCAATCTCTGTGACTGACTTATTTAATTGGAAAGAGTTGTCTTCAATCTGTGAGATTCTTTCTTCTGTTTGATCTACCCTGTTCTTGAGGCTTTCCACTGTGTTTTATAGTTCCCTGAATAAGTCCTTCATTTCCAGGAGGTCGGTTTGATTTTTCTTTAATATTTCAATTTCTGTAGTGAATTTTTCTTCCAAGTCCTGGATTTTTTTTTTTTTTGTGATTTGTTTGTTTTGGTTTTCCATTTTTTCTTGCATATCATTTAGTTTTCTTACAATCCATGTTTGGAATTCTTTTTTCATTTTAGTGTTCCGAGTTTGGTTAATGTCAATTGCTAGAGAGCTGTTATTCCTCTTTGGGGGTGTGCTTTCCGTTTGATTTTTCATACTTCCAGAATTCTTTCACTGGTTCCTTCCCATCTGGATCCGTTGTTCCTTCTTGCCTCTAGGTTTTCGTTTGGATAATGACATGCCCCATTTAGTCTCACCACCAGTAGGTGGTGTTTGTTGGTGAGATTCGACCACACACTTTATGATGAATCAGTAGATGCAGCAAAAGGGTGTTCAGAATGACCTCCCTTTCAGTAGGTGGCACTTGCTTGGAGGCGCGAGCTGCAGTGCTATTTTTGGGTCCTGTAGCCAGCTCTTGTTCCTTTGGAGAGGCCCTCTTGTGCCTCGGGTGGTGGCTGGGGCCTTCCAGGTTTGTCCTTATTCTCTACCACAGTGGGGGCAGGTCAGGTAGTGAGTCTGGGTGGGGCTGGGTTGGGAAAGCCTTCCCTCAAGTTCCACAAATGCTGTTAGCAGGGTTTACAGTTCTGTTCTTTGCTTCTGTGCAAAGCTGCCAGGAGGGGCTGAAATGGCTCCACTCAGCTGAAAAGTCTCGGCTTAGGGGGTGGGGCTGTCTGAGACCCGCACTCTGGAGCAGGTATCGCTCCCCTCCAGTCTCCCCCTCTCCGTGGCCTCTCCCAGGCCTCTGCCAGCAAGCGGGACCTCAGGCCGATGGATCTCCCCTGGCTATAACATGCGCCAGGAGGTTCCCTACCCAGGATCACAGCCTAAGCTGGGTGCACAGCCCTCTTTTGGGAGGAGGGTTGCCACTCAGGCACGCTGATCTGCCCTTGAAGGCGCACACTCCTCAGTAGGCTCTTTCACAGATCTCCTTTCTGTTCCCAGGAGCAGTGCGATCCTGACCTAGGTGTACGGGGTCTGGTCTGCAGGCCTGTCCCCTGGGCCCTGGAGATCAATTTCTGACCCTGCCAGGGGGAGGGGTGCTGGTCTCGAATCACCTACAGGGTGCCCAAGCTGGATCTATTTCACTCCACCTCGGGATTTGCCCTACTCTCCTGGAGTCCCCAAGCAAGCAGCACTTGGGAGGGCTGGCGGGTAGGGAGCTCACAGTCTGAGTACCCCTCAGTCTGCTGTAGGGCCCCAAAAGGAAAGGTCCTGTTGCTTGGAGATGCCTCCGTGTGATGGCTAAATTGTCTCTCTGGGCACCCACGGGTAGGGAAGGGGAAGGGGATAATGCAGTATTATGGCGTCTGCTGATTGGCTCGGGTCTGCTCACGGGGAGGTGCCCCGAGGAGCTGGGAGCCTGGCACCGTGTCCGCAAGAGGCCACCGCTCACTGGCGGGAGCCGTCTCTGGGCTGCTGATGGCAGGTCTCTCCAACCGCTCAGGAGCCCACCAACAGTCCGAGATGCAAGGGAGGGTAAAGTTATCTTCTCCACCTACCCTTGTGGCTGATCTCCAAGCCTCTCAGGGACATTTCTCCTTCTAGTTTTCCTCCGCACCATCTTCCCGTGGAGTCTCCTGTAGTTTCAGGCACCCTTCCTTCCAACCCTCACCCGATCTACATTTTTCTGCTAGTTTATTTTTCTTCACTTTCTTCTAAAATCTGTCTTTTTTGCAGAGACACTCTGACTGGTGGCTTTTCTCATCCACCATCTTGGCTCCTTCCTAGCTTTTAAATTAAAGTCTGTGATCAAACTCATATTAATTCTCTCCAATGCCATCTTTGTCATAAATCAAGTTTCAATATATGTGGCTCCACTTTTAGGCTCTCTATAGCTATTCATTTATTTGTTTTTCTTTTCTTTATGTCAGTAATACATTGTCTTAGTTACTATAACTTGTTAATCACTTTTGACATCTCTTGGAGCAAGTCTCTCAATTATGTATTTTTTTAAGGAGGACATTGGCTATTCTTGGCTCTTTTGTCTTATATAAAAATTCCACAATCACTTTTTAAATTAACATTTCAACTTGCAGGTTCTCACATCACTGAAATTATTGTAAATATGAATCCTAAATTAATGTGAGGCCAAGTTTGAATTAAAAAATAAATTATCAAGCAATCCCATATTTCACATGGATCCCAGGCCAAAATAAATATGCTTCCTTATTGTCTCTCTACACTGATAGGTGTATTTTTCTAGTATTCTTTTGCAATGAGGACATAACCTTTCAATGGTATTAGATTTATGGAAGGGGCCCTTGTATTAATTTCCTACATCTTATGTAAGAAACAACCACAAATTTAGTTGCATAAAACAACACCAATGTATTCTTACTGTTCTGGATGCCAGCAGTCTGAAATCAGTTTCACTGGGCTTAAGTCAAGGTGTCAGCAGGGATATACTCCCTCTGGAGGCTCTAGAGAGATAATCCATTGCCTTCTCTAGCTTCTAGAGCTGCATTACTTGGATTCCTTGGCTCATGGGCCCCTTCCTCTTTATTCAAAACCAACAGCAGAGCATCTTTAAATCTCTCCTCCTTCCATCATCACACTGATTTCTCCTGTACAGTCAAATCTCCCTCTGCCTCACTCTTATAAGGATATTGTGATTGCATTTAGGGCCCATCCACATAATCCAGGATAAGCTCCCGATCCCACGATCCTTAACTTAATCACATATGCAAACTTATGCTTCCATATAGGTCACATTCACAGGTTCCAGGGACTGGGACGTGGATATCTTTGGGGGCCAATATTCAACCTGCCACAATCTTGGTTCTAACCTGTAACTTCACTTAGGCTCAATGCCTTCCTTGTGTAACCTTAACACTAAAACTCTTGTGTACCAAGGCCAGTAGTCCATCCACCTATCTTATCTTCCTGCCACAACTGTATCAGTTCGTGTGATCAACACTCCAGTTTTCAGTTCCTTCTTCCACTTGGTCCCCTGAGTACTTCCTTTAATTTCTTATGTGCTCAGATGTTAAGAATCGTTTCTATGTTTTACCTAGCTTTTCTAGGATTTTGTAGAGGAAGGTTTTTCAGGGTATCTGGTTTTATATATTTCCCAAAATTGGCATCTTTAACCTATTAGCACATAGCTTCTGCTCCTTCCGCTTCACTAGAACTGTTCTTTTCAAGATCACTAACAATCAAGTACATCACTATACCAAACAGTTTCTATCTGCATCTTATGTAAATGTACAACAGAATTCATCCCAGATGATTATTCCCTGCTTCTTGATATACTTTCCTCTTTTGACTCCCATGATATCACACCCTTCTGATTGTTTTTTTTTTCTTTTTCCTACTTTACACGTCACTCTTTCTCTTTCTCCATTGCTATCTCCTCCTATACTGGACCTACAATGCTGATTTTTCTTGAAATATCATTTACTATTTATTTCATTACCCAGTACAGTTTCAGAATATCAGTAGGAATGCCTTCTGTGTGGATACCAGGTATACTCAAGCATATGCTGCACAGCCACCATTGCCATGGGGACAGTTTAGTAGCTGAAAAGGATTAATTAATAATTATCTGCTACAGTGGGAAAAACATGCGAAAATGTTCTATGTGTTGTAAGTCTGTGAGAAAAAGGTGCTAATGACATGTAAACCTCTTCCTGGACATCAGTAAACTCATACTGAAGAAAATTCTTTTGATTGTAGGTACTATTGAGAGACTCTTCAAACTTTGTGCAACCTTTACTAAATATCAGATAATTCATACTTTCAAAAAGGCTAGAGGAGAAGCAGAAAAGTCTGATGGTCATATTAAAAAATGGGTCTTAAAAAAGCCCCTAATCTACTTGTCTTGTCAGCTTGCTCTCCCACCCTTTACCTTGTCTAGTCTGTGCACTAAATTCCTCTCCTTTTCACTGAAGGCTCAGTCCCTTCCCAGCTCCTGGGGCAAACTTGACTGAAACAGGAAACATTTCAGTAATCTCATTACTTAACATTCTTCTTATTCTTACTTCCTTGTTAAGAATTTCATTGCCTGAAACCCCACAATCTGATGATTCAGTTACTACTGCTAGCTTCAGACATTGCTCTAATTCTCTCTAGGCATTCTTCTACCTTTCTCGCCTTTAATCTGACAGCCCATGGTAAATCCTTGCAAATGTCTCTCCCCCATTCTCCATAAAGTAACACTCACCAAAGACCGTTCGGGCAGGGACAGACTCTCTATTGAGCCAGAAAGACACTTGTGACAGAATGACAGTCATGATACATGGCAAGTAGGTCTGGATCACAAAGTAGCCAATTTTTCGTTTGAGATGGAAGTGGGTTGTCATGACGACGTATTCTCCTAGAGAGAGAGTAAAATTAGGTGACATATAGCTACATAAACATTGTTAAATCAAGTTGGGGTCCCATTCATTTCACAAACCTCCTTAATCTGATATGTAAGACAAGACATTGCAGTGTTACCGAAAGCTCAGCACTTGTCCTCGAGGCTGCATCAGAAGAACGAGAACAAGTGGTTTGAGGAGGAGAAGGAAAGAGGAATTTGTTAATTTGCCGGCAAAGGAGGCCAATGGCAGACTATTGTCTCCAAGTACCAAATTCCTCCCCCATAAGCAAAAATACAGAGCTTTTAAGGGGAGGGTTCTCAGGTTCAGGGTATCATTGTTCAACTACTGTTGATGGTTCTGATCCTTTTATATCCAGAATCTGCTTGGACCTCCCAGGACCTCTGCCAGGATGGTTCCAATTCCTGTAGTGCAAAGAACAAAAGACATACCCCTGCCCTGCCTGACTGCTGGCCTGAGGCAGGGATGCAGGCTCTAGCTCCCAAAAAGAGTGGGGGAAGTTTCAAAGAGACAGGAAACATTTTTGCTGTTTTTTCTCAGGCCATCCCCTCTATTACACCAGTACCTCCCAAGTCCATATAATCAGAGCTCTTTAATAATCATCCAACAGTGTTCTTTTTGTGTGGAGAAAAAAAAAAAGCTAACAGTGTACCAATACAGCTTGCTGAGAACAATTTTAACACAAGTTCATCCAAGTAAATCAATGTCCTCATTTAAATAATAATAAGAAATAACCATTTTTTCTATAGTACTTGCTATATGATAGGCACTCATCTAGAACTTTAACATTATTAAAATATTTAATCTTCACAATAACCCTATGAGGTAGGTACTATTATTATCGTAATTTTATAGGTCAAGAGACTGAGGCAAAGACAGATTGAGCAACTTACACAGGCTACCCAGCTAGTAAGTAGTAGAGCCCAAATTCAAGCCCAGATAGGTTGGCTCCACAGTTTATGCTTTTTAAACATTATACTCTGCTGTTCTAATGGACTTACTCGGTTAGAACCAAAAGTTCACATAGCAGAATGTGGGTTGACCTACATTACCCCATGCCCAAAATAAGAGTGAACACTTATTGCACTCTTACTGTGTGTCAAACAGTTTTCTGAGTGTTTTGGGAGTATTAACTTACATCCTTCTCACAATTCTGTGCAGTAGGTACTAATTATCACTCCACATTGTTAAACCTGTTGGTCAGTTTTAGTCTTACTGGATTTGTCAGCAGTATTTTACATAGCTGAGCCCTTTATCTTCCTGGAATCATTCTCTTCACAGAACTTCTAGGCCATGATACTCTTCTGGTTTCCCTTCTACTTCACTGACCACTCCCCCTTCTCCCCCCCTACCCCCGGTCGCCTTTGCTATTCCTTTTAATTTCTAAATATTGGAGGATGTCAAGATTCTGTACTTGTAATTCTCTTTCCTGTCGCACTCACTCTCTTGTCATTCTCATTCAGCCTATGTCTTTAGTGCCTTAAACTCTCATAACTCTCCAGTGCATATCTTCTGCCTGGGCTTCTACTTGTTATGGATTGAATTGTGTCCCCCCAAAGAAGACATGGTGAATTCCTAACCCTCAATACCTCAGAACAGGACCATATTTGAGAAAAGGATTGTTGTAGATATAATTAGTTAAGATAAGGCCATACTGGAGTAGGGTGGGCCCTTAATCCAATATGACTGATATCATAGAAAGAAAAGAGAGACACACAAGGAAAATACCATACAATAACAGAAGCAGAGAGGCATCTATGTGTCAAGGAGTGCCAGCAACCACCAGAAGCTAGGAAGAGGCATGAGGCAGATTGTCCCTCAGATCCTCTAGAAGGAACTAACCTTGCCGATGCCTTGACTTCAGACTTCTAGCCTCCAGAACTGTGAAACAATAAATTTTTGTTGTTTTAAGTTGTCCAGTTTGTGATACTTTGTTACAGGAGCCCTAGGGTTCCTTACTCAACTCTAGATTTACATATTCAACTATCTATTAGATGTCACTACTTGGAGATCTAATAGGCATCTTCACCTAACATGTGCAAACCTTGACTTTCATTCTTCCTATCCCCCATCTCCCTCCAAACTGGCTCCTCCAACAGACTTTCCCATCTCAGTAAATCAGTAAATGTTACCTTTCAGGTGCTTTCTCTCTCTCTCTCTCTCTCTCTCTCTCTCTCTCTCTCTCTCTCTCTCCCCCCCCCTTTCTCTCTCTTACTTGTGCATGGGTGCACACACACACACACACACACACACAAAATCAATCAATCAGGAAACTCTTTCAGTTCTTTCTTCAAAATATATACATAATTTGGCCACTTCTCACCACCTCCACTGCTACCACCCTGGTCTAACCCACTACCATCTCTCACCTAGAGTGCTCTAATAGTTTCCTAAGTGGCCTCCTTACTTCTATCCTTGCCTCCTCTTTAATGCATTCATAGTACAGCAGCCAAAGTGAACTTATTAAAACACAAGTTGGATCCTGTCTCCTTTATGTTCAAGAACCTCCAATGGTTTACTATCTTTCAAAGAAAATAGTCCACAAAGACCTTGCAATCTGACTGCTCTAATAGCTCTCTTATCAAAGCTTCTTATTTTCCACCCCTCTCCCTCCACCCACATTTGGTTTTGGCAGGATTCCCAAATGAGGTAATTTCCCACTTTCCTACCCTACCCACTCCCTTGTACCTAAGCCTAGGAAGCACCATCTGGTCATCCAAAGCTGAGTATACAATCCATATTGTGTGTGTATTCACATCCTAGCTTGTTTATGTGAATATGAAAAATACAAGTAGGCTTATTTTTAATTTAGCAAAGCATCTCATACAAAACCATGAAATGTTTTTCCTTATTACAACTTCGGAGTTTCTACTTCTTTTCTTTCTCTCTGCTTCTTTTTCAATCCTTTTCTTTCTTTGTTTTCTCTCTCCTATGTATGTCCATCACTATTCTTTTCTCTCCTTTTCCTTCCCTTCACTCTTTGCCTTGCTGAGAGGGCCTTGAGGTATTACTTTTTCATGAGAGTTAGACTTTGATTAGCTTGAACAATTTTCCCCCTTCCCCTTCTTAGTCTCACACTCAGGAACCCCTACCTATTAGTTCTAGCTCTGATTATGTGAAATATTTAGTATTAATATCTCAAATACGAAATAAATATTATTCATAAATTAGTTACAGTCTATGGATCTGAAAGGCAAAGTAAATGGACTTTTCAAAAGCTGATAAAAATAAGCATTTGTTTTGAATAACTGATTCAAAACAGTTGAACAAATTGATTTTCTTCAATCTTCTCCTTTTCTACCCTTCTTTCCTTCTCTTTCTGTCTTGCTGTCTCTCTTCCAAAAAGGCAAAGAGAATTGTCCTTAGTGAAAATTGAAGTCTTTAACTAGGTTGAGAAGATTTACTGTTTCTGCCCTTGTATTTGCATATTTATCTGCATTCCATGTGAAATAGTCAAAGGGACAATGGAAAGCCTCTTTTGCACATTCACAGGTATTCACAGTTTGAATCATTTCTATGGCTGAAAATTACAAGTGGACTTTCAGAAAGATTAGCAAATTAATTCATTGTGCCAATTAACCAAATAGGTTTTCTTAAATACAACTCTGATATTTTGTATCTCTCTACATCTTTTTCTCCACCGAAGTGAGAACTGAAGCGTTAACCAGATTGGAAGATTTTCCCAACTTCCCCCATCTTATTTCCACCCTTGTGCCCCAGCTTATTAAGCTCATTAGGTACCATCTGTGTTGTGTGTGAAATATTAAAGGGTACAATGTAAAATATATGATGCATATGTATTCACAAATTAGTTATCTATGGATCAGAAATGCAGAACAATTTAGCTAATTAATGTTTTATATAACTGAATATATTTTCCTAAAGTGGATTGTTAGATTCCTTCCCTCCTTGCCTCTATTGCTGCCTCTCTCTGCATTTATTTTGAAGGATGACCCTTTAAGTGGTTTGAGGAATTTTCCCCTGCCTTGGCATTCTGGCCTATTAAGCTCCATCTGTGTTAAGTGTGAAATATTTGAGGATACAATATAAAACACATTCACAACTTAGCTAGTATCCAAAGTTGTGAAACACACAAGGGGATTTTTTAAATAGCTTGGCAAATTAACTCATTATAGAAAGTAAGTGAATATATTTTCTTAAATCCATCTTTGGTATTTTTCCATCTCTCTTTGTTACTTGTTCTTTATCTTGCCTCCTGTTTTTTTATGTCCATCTCTCTGGTTTCTCTTTGTGTCTCTTTCACTCTCCTGTTTTCTGCTTTGTCTTGACTAACATGTTTGACACATCTACAGAGATAATATATGCAATGACAATAAGGAGAAAACCGTTATTCTGACAACTGATCAAATTTCTAGGAAAGATGGAAAAATGAGATCATGCACCCAAACTATCCTTTCAGAAAATTCATGTAATAATTTGCTAAATGAGGAAAAATAAGGAATGGAATAAAGGAGCTCAGGAAATTTCACCCCAAAATATGACTTCTTGGTATAAAGAGTATTTTGAATTAAAGGGCCTCACAAATCAACAGGCCCTTCAAACGGGCTTTCCCTCTATCTGCATAACCAGACAGACCCACCAAAAGAACAATGGACTTCCCTTCCCCTCCCTATTATCTCACTATATTGCAGCAAATGAAATCAAGAATGCAACCATCCTAGCACTCTGGGAGGCCAAGGCGGGCGGATTGTTTGAGCTCAGGAGTTCAAAACCAGCCTGAGCGAGAGTGAGACCCCGTCTCTACTAAAAATAGAAAGAAATTAATCGGACAACTAAAAGTATATAGAAAAAATTAGCCAGGCATGGTGATGCATGCCTGTAGTCCCAGCTACTTGGGAGGCTGAGGCAGAAGGATCGCTTGAGCCCAGGAGTTTGAGGTTGCTGTGAGCTAGGATGACGCCATGGCACTCTAGCCTGGGCAACACAGTGAGACTCTGTCTCAAAACAAAAAAAAAAAAAAAAAAAAAGAATGCAACCAGACCTGACCCAAATCATTTTAAACATAATACTTGTCTCTCAGGTTAATTTACAAATCAATCTCTTTCCCCCCATCCATTCATTCTCCCAAGTAACTATTCATCTTCCCTAGCAACCATTTATTGCCTAAACAGAATTACTTATACTGTTCATCTCCCCCCTCCCCTCTAAAAGGCATGTATAAAAATGTCTGGATTTCATTGGGAGGCTGAGTAATCACTCTGTGATTCTCCCCATGCACACAGTAAATAAACTTCTTCCTCTTATTAATCTGCCTTAATTGTGAGTTGATCTTTCAGCAAACTTTCAGGGGAAAGGGGAAGTTTCCCCTCACCTCCCCAGTATCAAAAACTAGCCACAAATTTTGAGAAATTTCATTCATTTATTTAAAACATATTTGAATCTGGAGCAAAGAGCAGAAGGCCTCTGCTTAGAGCAACTTCATACTGAGGACTGACAGCATTTGGAGAGAAAGCCTGTCATACCAAACAGAACATCCATGGATTGTGAGGCCTTTCTCTGGCAAAGCTTCCCATTCATATGCTGGACCCTATGTGGAAGAGCACAGTCACAATAAAATCAGTATACATATGTGTGAGGTAATAATATTTATATGGTGCCTAAATCAATAGATATAAAAGGGTGTGCGGCAAAATGTCTCCCTCTCACATGTGCTCCCAAATCACCCATCTCATTTCTCCTTCCTTTAGATAACTAGAGTTAACAGCCTCTTCTGTATCTTCCTAGAAATATTATTTATATATCTATATATTATATTTTATATATGCCAGTTTCAAAACTAGTTTGAACACATTTATCTACAATAATCAAAATAATGTCATGTAGAAAAAGAATAGAGAAAGTATTGAAGACTTAATTATAGGTATAGAATTGTATTAGTTTCCTATTAATTGGTATTGATATTTTAACAAATTACCATAAACTCAGTGGTTTAACACAGCACAAATTTATATTCTTACACTTCTGGAGGTCAGATGTCTAAAACGGGTCTCACTGTGCTAAAATCACCATGTGGGTGGGGCTGCATTCTTTTCTGGTGGCTTTAGGGAAGAACACATTTTCTTGCCTTTTCCAGCTTCTCAAGGCTCCCTGCATTTCTTGTCTTGTGCTCCCCTTTTTCATCTTTAAAACCAGCAGCAATGCATCTTCTAATAATTTTCTCTCTGACTATGGTCTTCTTGCCTCCACTTTATAAGGACAGTCATGGTTACATTGGGCCCACCTGGATAATCCAGGATGATCTCTTTACTTTGAAACCTGCTGATTAGGAACCTTAATCCCCCTTGCCATGTAAGCTAACATGTTCGCAGGTTCTGGGGAGTAAAATGTGGACATCTTTGGAGGGCCATTATTCTGCCTACCCCAAGAACTAAATGTACATTTTAATCTGTTTTGACAATTGTGAACTAAAATAAAATCTTAAGGCTCCCTCCCCCATCCCACATGCTGACTGAATGGACCCCCTCCTGGCCAAGGGGATATCTTAAAACTAAATTGTCTGCCACGAGGAGGGAGGTCAGACATGCCTCATCATGCCTCCCTCAGTTCATGGAGACATCCTCTGTAACCCATTAACAGTCCTAAGGTATGCAAGACCAACCTGCAGGTCCTCAATTTGCACAACAAATATGTGTCCCATGGCTTGTCTCTGATTAACACTTCCTTATCTTAAAACATTCCAAGCCTTTAGACAAATCTTCATGTCTTTAACCAATTACAAGTCAAAGAATCTTTAAAACCACCTATAACCTGTAACCCACCCCCCCTTCGAGATGGACCACCTTTTTGGGCCAAACCAATGTATGCCTCCCACGTATTGATTTATGACTTTACCTGTAACTCCTGTCTCCCTGAAATGCATAGAATCAAACTGTAACCCAACCACAGTGAGTCCACTTGCTCAAGGCTTCTTGGGCGTGGCCTTGGGTCGTGGTCCTCAAATTCGGCTCAGAATAAATCTCTTTAAAATTATTTTACAGAGTTTGGCTTCCATTAACACAATGAAAGCAAAATTTTAGCTGGCAGAAGTTGGAAGAAAGGAGATGAGGACAGAAGGGTTGATAGAATAAGAAATACAGGTAACTATTCCATCCAGCTATCAAGACTTGGAATGAGCATGGTGGAGGGGAAAGAAGGTAAGGAGTAATCCAAGTAAGCTAAGCACTCATATACTTCAGAGTAGGGTATTACATTTCTTCTCTAATGGTACATCAACTGAAGAGATAACGAGGTTTATAAATTTGGAAAGCAGAGTTTTATTTCTCATGAAGCATTGAAGCCTGCAGGGTGTCCGACCATTCTGGCAGGCTGAGAAGCAATAGCCTTGGGTTGAAGCTCAGAGCATGTACTTCTAGGGAGGGACAATGGGAACAGAAATTTATGCTGAGCAGGGTGGTCTCATATACCTATTTAACAAGCTATGGGAGAAGTCATGATTATGTAGAAAAGGAGAAACATGCCCCTGCGCAACTGAACTTTATAACCCTTCATAGGTTGCATGTACAAAAAATAGCAGCCCTCTAGTATCAAGAGGTGAAGCAGAGAACATTCAAAACTCTTCATGTGCATACTCCACAGTCTGGTTAGAACCACTCCGTGGTTAACAAAGGAGGGGGCATAGCAAGGCATGCCTGACTTCCTGTCATGACCCAGAACTCAGTTTTAAGATTTCTCTGGGGTTTCTCTGACCAAGAGGGTGTCCATTCAGTAGGCAGGGAGCTTAGGATTTCATTCTTATTCCTCAAGTAAAAAATGAAGAGATAGCAGTATAAACTCATTATTTATAACTATGGAGAGAACCATGAGAAATAAAACACAAGTGGTTAAAATGGGGAATGCTACTTTTCAGTATAAACCTTTCTGTTATTTGATTTTTTCTTTTTTCTTTTTCTTTTCTTTCCTTTACTTGTTGCCCTCCCTTCCTTCCTCACTTCCTTCCTTCACTCTCTCTAAATCAAAAGTATAAAGGGAATTGTGCTGCTATAAACATTCTAGTGCAAATGCCTTTTTTATAGAATGTCGTTTGTACTTTTGGGTAGATTCCCAGTAGTGGGATTGCTGGATCAAATGGCAGTTCTACTTGTATCTCTTTCAGGTATCTCCATATTGCTTTCCACAGAGGTTGTACTAGTTTACAGTCCAACCAGCAGTGTATGAGTGTTCCTATCTCTCCACATCCATGCCAACATTTATTGTTTGGGGACTTTTTGATAAAGGCCATTCTCACTGGAGATAAGTGATATCTCATTGTGGTTTTGATTTGCATTTCCCTGATGATTAGAGATGTTGAGCATTTTTTCATATGTTTGTTAGCCATTAGTCTATCTTCTTTTGAAAAGTTTCTGTTCATGTCTTTTGTGCACTTTTTGATAGGGTTGGGTTTTTTTTGCTGATTTTCCTGAGTTCTAAATAGATTCTAGTTATCAGCCATTTATCAGGTGTGTAACATGCAAATATTTTCTCCCATTCTGTAGGTTGTCTGTTTGTTCTCATGATAGTTTCCTTGCTGTGCAGAAGCTTTTTTAATTTGATCAGGGCTCATGTATTTATTTTTGTTGTTGCTGTGATTGCCTTTGGAGTTTTCTTCATAAATTCTTTGCCTAGGCCAATGTCTAGAAGAGTTTTCCAACATTTTCTTCTAGAGTTCTTATAGTTTCATGCCTTAGGTTTAAGTCTATTATCCACCATGAGTTGATTTTTGTGAGAGGTGAAAGGTGCAGATCCTGTTTCAGTCTTCTATATGTGGCTATCCAGTTTTCCTAGCACCATTTATTGAATAAGGATTCTTTTTCCCAGTGTAAGTTTTTGTCTGCTTTCTCAAAGATTAGATGGCTATATGAGGATGGTTTTATATCTGGATTCTCAATTCTGTTCCATTGGTCTATGTCTCTGTTCTTGTGCCAGTACCATGATCTTTTAGTTACTATAGCCTTATAGTATAGCTTAAACTCTGGTAAATTGATGCCTCCCAGTTTGTTCTTTTTGCTTAAGATTCCTTTTGCTATACGGGGTCTTCTCTGGTTTCAAACAACCTAAGTGCCCATCAATACATGAGTGGATTGATGAAATGTGGTACATGTATACCATGAGTTCTACTCAGCCACAAAAAACAGTGGAGATCTAGCACCTCTTGTATTATCCTAGATAGAGCTGGAACCCATTCTACTAAGTGAAGTATCCTAAGAATAGAAAAAAAAGTGCCACATGTACTCACCATTAAGTTGGTTTTAACTGATCAACACTTAAATGCACATGTAGCAATAACATTCATTGCGTGTTGGGAAGATGGGAGGGGGAGGAGGGGATGGGTATAAACACACCTAATGGATGCGGTACGCACCATCTGAGGGATTGACATGCTTGAAGCTCTGACTCGGATGGGGCAAAGGCAATATAGGTAACCTAAACATTTATACCGTCGTAATATGCTGAAATAAAAAAAAATTTTAAAAGTAAAAAGGGAGAGTTCATGTTGTGATTATGAATGTAGACCTTGGAGCCAGGTTGCTGCCCTTGTTTTCAAACCTTGCTCTACCACTTACCAACTGTGTGACCCTTGGAAAATTATTTAATCTGTCTGAACCTTGATTTCCTTATCTACCAACCTGAGATAATAACACTGCCCATCTCAGAATGTTGTTCAAGGGTTAAATGAGTTAATACGTGTCCTCAACGCAATGCTTGGAACATATTACATGCTAAAAAATTGATCATTATTAATTCCAACACCATGTCCATGTATCATTTTGATCAATAATAAGAAAACAAAAATGACAATATCCTGTTGCATTAGTTTGCTAGGGCTGCCATAACAAAGTACCACAGATTGGGTGAATTAAAACAAAACAAATGTATTCTCTCACAGTTCCAGAGGCTAGAAATCTGAAACTGTGGTGTCAGCAGGGCTGTGCTCCCTGGGAAACCTGTAGGGAACTCCTTCCTTGCCTCTTCTTAGCTTCAAGTTGTTTGCTGGCAATCTTTGGCTTTCTTTGACTTAGAAGCATCACCCCAATCTCTGCCTTCATGTTCACCTGGTGTTCTCCTCCCGTGTGTGTGTGTGTGTGTGTGTGTGTGTGTGTCCAAATTTTCCCCTTTTATAAGGATATCAGTTATATTGGATTAGGGCCTTCCCTATTGCAGTATGACTTTATCTTAAATAATTACATTTGCAACTATGCTGTTTTCAGATAAGGTCACATTCTGAGGTACTGGTGATTAGGACTTCAACATCTTTTCAGAGGGCACAGTTCAACCCATACTACCTGTGTTGCCAAGGGTGGGGGAAAACTGGCATGCTCATACACTGATAATGGGAGTGTGAATTGTTTAACCTTTCAGAATAGCAGTTTGTCAGTATGTATTAAATTTTTTTAATGTGTCTACTTTCTGAAATAGCAATCTCAATATTCTGTCTGTATCCTAGGCAGATAATTACACAGGAGCAAAATGCTATATGAAAAGGAGGGTCTTCACAGTTTTGTTTACAGCATTAAAACACAGAACGTAATAGATAATTGGTTAAATAGATTATAATTCATATACATGAGAGCATTACAAATAAAGATATTATTTTTCTAAGTTTCACGTTGAGATGCTGCACTTCCCAGTAACAACACATATTATATCAATGTAAAGAATGCTCTGGCCTTAGAGGATAAATTTTTTAAATTTAAAGTAACTGAAACAGGTAATAATGAATGTGTGTACATTCTAATTGTTAACATATTGTTAGTAAATTTGTGTATATTTTATTCGGATCCAGTACATTTAGTGACATGAAAATGTGTTTAGAATATAAAATTAAATAGAAAAGAGCTTATAAAATGGCATCAAGAGTATAGCTCCATTTATATAAATACATATTTGTATAAAATATGCAAAAGGAAACTGCTTAAATACCAAAATGTACAATAATGAGTTAATTTACAAAATATTCTAAGATTTTTCTAGATAGTGGAATCAAAGAGTATTTTAATTTCCAATATTTGCTCCTCTGTGTATTTCTAATGTTCCCATCACGACCGTGTATTGTCTGTGTGATAAAGATGAAACAGTGTTTTAACCAAATAAAAAGAGAACTGGGGCTGCTTGGGTAGCCAATGATTGGTCTCTAGAGTTGAAGCCAGGAAGGCAGTGCCCAGGAGGGACAGGGAGGTGAGCAGAGTGAATAGATGCAGAGAATTATCTCCCTCAGGTTGGAAATCCCAGCGGGGGTGGGAGGGGGAGGGAGGAAGGGGAGTTCTTCTGCCTCTAGGGCCCAGCTGAGTTGTGCCCTGCTGTTTTGTGCTGGTGATGCTGCAGCCTCATCTCCTTCCCAGCCTCCTTCCTCTTTTCCTGTAAGCTCAGGATGGGGAAGAAAGCAGAAAGGCAGCGGGCCCTGATGAGAAACAGAGGTAGCAGGAGGAGTAGCGGCAGTGGAAGTGGCCCCAGCTCCCCTTGAAGCAGGAGGCCAGCTCCTCTGTTCAAACACATAAGGGGGTGAAGGAGCTCAGGAAATATCACCCCAAAATAAGACTCCTTGGTATAAGGAATATTTTGAATTACAGGCCATTCAAGATCAAAAAGCATTAGAGGGGGCTTTCCCTCTATCTGCGTAAACCGGACTGACCGGATCAAAAGATCAAAAGAACAATTGAGTTCCCTTCCTCTCCCTGTTACCTCACCATACTACAGAAAAGGAAATCAAGAATGCAACCAGACCTAGCCCAAATCATTTAAATATAATACTTGTCCCTCAGGTTAATTTAATTTGCAAAGAGAAGCATTTACAAGTCAATCTGTTTCTCCCACCCATTCATCCTCCCTTAGCACCATTTGTTGCCCTTAAACAGACTTACCTGTACTCTTCATCTCCCCCTCCCCTCCAAAAGGACAGGTATAAAAATATCTGGACTTCATTGGGATATTGAGTAATCACTCTGTGATTCTCCCCACATGCTTGGTAAATAAACCTTTCTCTTATTAATCTGCCTTATTGGTAGGTTGATCTTTAGGCAAACTTTGGGGGATAAGGGAAGTTTCCCCTCACCCCTACAGGGCATAGTAGGACAGATGAAGGGGCAGGAGGGCCCTTGAGGCCTGCTGAACAGCCCCTCTCCCTGCTTGGGGAGGTGGAACTGCTGACCAGGATGGCAGAATGCTACCACTCTCCCCATCCCTCTCCAGTGAGATGGATCTGCAGAGAGAACAAGGAAGTACTCAAGGGGACAAGGACAACTCCCTGCTCATGAGGCTTATGTCCAGGAGGCCTGAAGAGGGCGGCACAGACTGTCATTCAGATGTGGACAGGTGTGCTCCAATACCCTCTTGGGATGCCTCTTTCTGCTCTCTCTCCTATAAAAGTGGGGGGCACAGACCTGGATTCCCTGGGCAGCAGGTACCCCCAGAGGTGGGCACAGCAGACAAATACCCAGGCCACCACAGCTGGTGAGGATGGCGGGGTGGGGGGGTGTCTCTGTCCTTTGAGGGCAGTCATTAGTGGCGCAGATTCAGGCAGCCTCGCGCGAAGCCTCCTGGGGCTGCACCCAGGTCCCAGCTGCTGCAAGAAGACCCAGCTTCCCAGGCAGTTGCCTGGGCTCTGCCCTTCGATGGGGCCCTGGGCAGGGATAACAATGCCAGTGTCCCTTTGTGGAGCGCGTCCTCTCGCCAGGCGGGCGCTGTACACACACAGTCCAGGAATCAGGGCACGATGCCTGGCGGCACAGACGCAACCCGCGGTGGGAAATACATCGTCCTCCCCGCTTCACCCTGAGCAAATGGAGCCCGGGAGGGTGAGCGACTAGCCCCAGGCCACACTCCCAGGGATGAAAGCCCTGGCCCGTGTAGTGGCCCTGGTAACCCCAAGCACGATGGCATCGAATGCTCCTCGAGCAAAGGGATGGGGCCCAAGTGGCCCGGGTCCATCCATCGCCGGCCACCTCTACTGCTTCCTCCGAAGCGGGCACTTGGACTCAGCAGCCAACTCTCACCCCTGGGGAGGGAGGGGACTCTTCAGACTCAGGCCAGCCACACCGTGCCTGCTTGTGCCACTCAGCCTGGTCCAGCCGCTAAGGCCTGCCAGCCATCATCCCAGGGCCCTGGCAGAGGAGAGCGTGCCCACCACCCCTTTTGCAGTCCTACACTGTGTATTTCTTTGGCATCTTATTCTGAACAGCTTGCAGCTTCCCCAACAGGCCGTGTTCTCTCCTATCTTTGAACTTTTGATACCTCAGTATTGCCTTTCCTCATACTAATTCCAGATCTCTAAACCCTGTTCGTTTTTCAAATCCATTTCAAAGGCCACTTTTTTCAGGTAACTTCTCCTGGTCCTGAGATGGATGGAGGACAGGGAGCAGACAAGATGGCATATGGTGACATTATGAGAGGGAACAGTTTATGTTCAAATAATGAAACAGAAGGATAAGAGCACCCTACTTCATTTATAATTGTGATTGCACAGAGACAAGTGTTGCTTGAAAATTCTTGTTGAAAGCTCCCATCATTTCATGACAAAAAATGTTACATGATATGTGGGCCCCAGTATATACTCCATTTTGACAAATACCCTGAGGTTAGTTGGGATTCAGGGTACCTTCTTCCTCAGGCCAGGTGAACTGATCAGTTTCCAAATGCGCAGAACTTAAGGCTATAGAATTTAAGTCTCTAGTTTCATTTGTCAATATCCAAGGATTAGCCATCGATAAGAGCTGGCGGATTTTGCCAAACAAGCTTTTTTCTGAGGTCAGTTGTCCACTTAAGAAAATAATTCCATGGCTACTCCCCAAACCTCCTGGCTATGTGCCTGACCTTTTCTGGGGTTATTAACACATTGGCTGCCACAATAGAAAAAAAAATTTCCTTGGGACCACAGTGTTTTATTACAAAAATAGAATAAAAAACTTTGAAAATAAAATGATCTTTTCAATTTAATGAAAAATTTGTTATTTTTTATTGTTCTCTGTGTGAGTTATATGCAATTAAATTGTCAATATTAATTGTAACAATAAGAACATCAACAAGTAAGATCCAATTGCAGGATTCAGCCCAGGGGCCACCCCTCACGTAACATGCATGCTACAGCATGGCAACATGAGTTGCCTGCACACCACGAGGCTCCCAAGGTAAAGAGAAGTGTGAGTTACATATGTTTCATGAGGCCCCGGGCTCAAAACTACCATGAGTTAAATACAACTCACATGGCAGTTAATGTGTTAATGTGCCACCTCAGCATTATCTGAGTTAAGGAAATGTCTTGATGAAACCTTTAGGATCAAAGCTCATCTCTTCCCCTCAAGAATGGCCTCTCTCTGCTTTCTCTTTTATGCTCTAATGACCTTGACCTTCTGCCCCACTCCCCAAGAGGTAGCAGAACATCATGGTTAAGACAAGAAAATGGTCTTGGAAGCCAATATGCCTGGGTTCAGATTTTGGTTCTTCCATTGCATAACTGTGACATGGGGCAAATTACTGAACTTCTATAAGCTTCTGTTTCCTCATGATAATAGTACCTTTGTCACAACATTTTTGAATAGTATATAAATTATAAGTACTTAGAGCAGTGACTGGCATGTTTGTTAAATAAAATAAGTCAAATACCTGTGCTAGACCGGATTATCTCTGTCCCAACAACATGGCCCAGCAGGTCATACTGGTTCAGGCGAGAGCCATCCTGTGCAACTTCCACAGATTTGTTCTTCCCAAGAGTCCAAGAATAAACTACTTCAGCTGTTGTATAGGCATCTAAGGCAGAGAAGGGTCAACATGGAGAAGTTGAAAGAAAAGGAGAATGATTATCCTCAATATTAAACTCAAATGAGATTGAAATACAACTTCCATCCCCAAAGAGTTCTTGGCATATGTTCTGTCTTCAACCAAAGCACATTCATCCATCCATCCATTCATCTAATAAAGACCCATTGAATAACTACTGTAGTATGTGCTGAGCACATAGAAATGAACCCAAAGTAGTCTCTTCCTTCAATGACACAGTCTTCTGAACTGCCAATAAACTTTTCCTTCTCTTGAAGGGTAAACACTAGAGGTAGGGGGAGGAATAGCTAAAATATTACCTCATACAGATGTCAAACTCAAATGTCTACAGGAGACTGAGAGGTACCTTAAATGAGCAAATCAGGCTAGTTGTAAGAAAAATAAGCTACCAGAAAAGTAATACAATTTTCTCTAAATATGGGGTAAGCATATGAGATAGAGGAAAAATTCATAGTAGTGATATTTTAAATTAAAAATGAAAAAATTTCCAATTAAAAATAGCAATAATTAATGATTACATTTTTCTTTTATTATTTATTACCATTTATTTATTTATTACTGTTTTGATGTGCAAACCAGACATCTGACACTTTTTCTTCTATGCTAGGGTTAATGTCAAATCTTGTATTTGGAATTCCAATGCCAAGTATAGAATTTTGTAGGTTAACTTTAACAAGGGTATAGGTAAAGGAAATGGTGGGAGAATGAGATGGGGTTATTTAGTTTTAGTCAGTATCTTAAAGAAATGAGTTGATTCTTTTCCAGACATGATTGACTCTGCATAGTAGATTTCATATTTGAGGTGAGTACCTAGGCTATAAAGGGAAGCTGACCACCATACTGTACCCCTTTTTCCTCTAAGTTTGAACTGTCTGTCGTTCAAGCCATTCAGGGGTGGGTAATGGCAACTACTATGCCCATAATAAGCTCTATTTAAACCTTATACCACAAAGCAAATAATTCTTGGTGGATCTGCCAATGAACAAATGTAAATTCAGGGTCCCTGCAAAACTTTGCAACATTGGATATACATTTCATAACAAGGATGGCATTAACATCTACTCACATGTACTAGTCATGATACTACCTGCTTACATTATATTAATATTTTTAAGACTTTTTTCAATATACACAAGTAAAAAATTTCCTGATTTGCTTGTAATCAGCAACATGTCAAAAAATTCTTCAATCACAGCAAAATTCTTATTGACATCATAAAAATATACATAACTGTATGATTTTTTTTCTATCTATACTCTTATAAGCTGCAGAATAAAATGTTGAACGAGAGACGCTGTAGACCTGTGACCCGAGGCACCTCTGAAGTGGTGAATAATAGCTCTTCAAGTCTGCAATAAAAAATAGCCTCCAATAAAACTACATTGCAAAAAATGGGAAAGAAATAGAATGGGAAGAGTAAAAAGGTTGAAGAGGCAGAGACTGAAGAATTTGTGGTGGAAAAAGTACTGGATCGACTTGTAGTAAATGGGAAAGTGGAATATTTCCTGAAGTGGAAGGGATCTACAGATGCTGACAATACTTGGGAACCTGAAGAAAATTTGGATTGTCCAGAGTTAATTGAAGCATTTCTTAATTCTCAAAAAGCTGGTAAAGAAGAAGATGGTACAAAAAGAAAATCTTTATCTGACAGTGAATCTAATGATAGCAAATCAAAGAAGAAAAGAGATGCCGCTGACAAACCAAGAGGCTTTGCCAGAGGTATTGATGCTGAAAAAATAATTGGTGCCACAGATAGCAGTGGAGAATTAATGTTTCTTATGAAATGGAAAGATTCTGTAGAGGACATTTTGCCTGGGAATGGTTTCTTGTTGTTTTTCTCAGAATATGCCTGGGGCTTGAACGCAAGTCCAGGGCACCCTTATCTGAAAACAGTAAGGGCTAGAGAGTTCAGGATGAACACATCTGCTCGCTGGAGACGAAACAACAAGGAACAGGGACGTGTTGAGTCGGGACACTGTGGGAACAAAAAAATTGCAGTGGGACAGTTGCTAAACAGGCTGTTTTATAAATAAAGAAACTACAGCAAGAAATTTGCTGCAGTCTTATACCGTTTTTGTGTGTCTGTGTCTCTTTGTAGTGGCTGCAGTCCTGTACCATCTTTGTGTGTGTCTGTGTCTCTTTGTCTCTGTGTTCATTCCTTGGCCCCTAGAAATGGGCCACGTCAGATTCAGATGAGGCAGATTTGGTGCTGGCAAAAGAGGCAAATATGAAGTGTCCTCAAATTGTAATTGCTTTTTATGAAGAGAGAATAACTTGGCATTCTTGTCCAGAAGATGAAGCTCAATAATTGTTTGCATTGCTTTATATATAT
>NW_012152430.1:491216-502189 GCF_000956105.1 Propithecus coquereli
TGTGAAGAAATAACTACATCTAATAAATCAAGTTTGATACAAAAAAAAGAAAATGTCGCATGAAATTTCACTTTTTCACATCATTTGTTCTGTATATGGTGTCAGTCATTTCTTCAACACACCGACAACTATTCTTCTAGTTTGACACATAATTTCTGTTACAATTAATAGACACGTGTTATAAATCTGGCATCTATAAAACACTTTTATTCCTGGAAGGGTTTGTTGCTGAATGCACAACTGCATTTTCTAGCAACACTTAGTGCATGTATTCAAACACAAAACTTGTTGAATCTTCAGTATTTTTTTAAATTAAGATTTTCATTGTACACATTTCCTATGTATCAATTATGTTTTTTTATAATGAATTGCAGAATTTTGACATGTGAAGTTCTAGTTTTTGAAGAAAAGCATACATTGCAAGCCTTGGAAACAAAGCATCCTCTGTTGCCTACAGAGTATCTAGTGTTCCCAACTGGAATTGTAGATCTTAAACTACTGTCACCAAGAAGAAAGAGAAATTGTCTCAAGGTTCTTCTCTTACTCTTATCTAAAATTTATTCTGATATTAAATGAGGATTGTCACAGTGTTATTAGTGAAATGTGATTTCACAAAGCCCTTGTCCTCTCATTTTTCCCCAGCGCTTTCTATCTTTTCCCCCCTACATATGCTTGGGGTACCCCTACTTCTAAGCAGAGAACCATCTGTATAGGTCTTCTTACCTTTGCTGTTCAGATGGTTGTAACACTCTATGTTTAAAGGACAATGCAATGTTCCATCAAATCTACCCAAGAGTATGACAATGTAAAAACTAGAACAGGCTTGTTTAGAGAAAGGGTAGGCAATGGAAGATATTTTCCCCCGTAAGGAAAAAAAAAAGGAATTTCTTGCTGGATCTCTTAACTTAAGCTGAGTACCTGGTCCAGACACCCCTGAATACTAGTCCTAAAAATCCCAGCAGATCCTAATGCAGATGTGACAATAAACTATGCAGCTTTCCAGTATCTCAGAAACTTCACTGGACCCAGAGTAGCAACTTGATTTTATGTGAAAAGCATTTTATTGATTTTTGACAATAATATATGGGAACAGAGGGATTTGTGGAGGAAAAAAAGATGCCCTCTTCTCACAAGATGGAGGTCAAAGCAGGAATGATGTGAACTAATGGAAAAGAAGGAAGATAGAGAAAAAAATTATTAATAAAAAATAAAACAACAAATTGAAAACTAGTTATTGAGTGTCTGCTTGGAGGCTGACCCTGTACTGGCAAACAAAGGTTGATATGGCACAGTAACCACAGTCAGGGAGCCCACAATCTATTTGGGGAGACAGAGCACAATAGTTTATAGAGTAAGTTCGAACATAAGAAGTATGCACACTAGTGAAACAAAAACAGGTATTAAGTGAAATCAGAAGTGAGCACTATTACGCCTGCTCACAGTGGGGTGTAAGAGCAGGATTCATAAAGTAGGTGACACTGAGAAGATGAGGCCACCATTAGTAGGTGAACAAAGGACATTCTTAGCAAAAGAACAACATAGCAAAAATAAAAAGTATGTGAGCACATGGAATGGTAAGGGAATTAGTAGTATTACTGGACTTCAGGCTGGAGAAAAGCTGAGGGAATATTATAAAATATCCTAACTGCCTACCCTAATAAATAAAGGTTTTTGTCCATCGGCTACAAGGAGTTGTGGATGTACTTGAAGGAGAGAACTGACATGGCCAGATGTATGCTTGGGAAGGATCACTCTAGCTGCAGTATGGATGACTGATGGGAGACAGTTAAACTGAAGCCAAGACAGCATTTAAAATGCCACCACAATGTTTGGTGTGAGTGACCTGTCGGCATAATATATGATAGCAGACAGTGGGTTGAATTGAGTGGGGAGAAGATTTCACAACTAGAACAGATTATAACTTCTGGCTTTTCATAATGGTTAAGAAAGGAAGGAAGGACATTTGAGGAAGGATTCTAGGTGAACCTCAGATTGTAGCTTTTGCAAGTATATAGATAATAATGGAATTCATTCACCCACTAGGGAATAATTCTTCCCCTTTAGACCTTTCTGTTTTTTCTTTCCTTCCTCCGTGACCTTGGGCTCTTTTAACCCCTCAGCTTCCCTGCTATAAAATCCTGTCCCTTCTTCTCAATTTCAATCATTCTATGTTCATGTAGGATCTGGGCTAGTAGGGGTAGGGTTACAGAAGAAAGGCTATCTACCTGACAATTAGAACTTTTGCACTCCCAGAATGTGCCCCTCAATATATTTCATATGAACTATGATGGCAAAAGTGTCTTCTTGCCTTTAGTCACTTTGCCAAATGCCTCTTTTTGTTACCTGAGCCTTGGTATGTAACAGACCCCAGGAAAATGGGAAGTAAAAAACAGTCCTGTCACAGTAACACCAAGGGGAGAGCATTCCCTTTGAACTCATATAGTCAGAAACTGATTGAATGCTTGCTTGATTGACTGATTCAGTCAGTTACTCATTCAACAAATATTAAGGCATTATATTAGATAGTGAAGGTACGGAGGTCATAAGACATTTGAGGTCTCATCCTCTCATGAGCATATGGTATGGTCAGGGAAGACGGACAGTAAACAAGTATCTAAATAAAGAATATAATGATAGATAGTGGTACAAGCTATGAAGAACATAAAAGTTGTGGTGTGTGGAGAAGTGTCATTAGATACAATGATCAGAGAAGATCTCTTTGCGGGAGTATTTTTTAATCTGAAACACAAAAAATGAGAAGGAGCCAGTCATGCTAAGAACTTATCAGAGAATATTTCGGGCCAAAATAACAACAAAACAAAACAAAAACAAAATCACAAATCCCCCAAATCAGCAAATGCAAAGTCTTCTAAGAGGAAGAGTTCCAGGAAGGTCAATGTAAAAGGGAGAGAGATAGGAGATGAGGTTGAAGAGATAAGTAACAACCAGAATACAGGATCTAAATCAAGATGGAAAACACAGAAGAAGGTTTTAGAGAAGAGATAATCAGTTTTGTTTGGACATACTCAGTAAAAATCCAAGGGTTCTCCAGTTTTCCCAGCACCATTTGTTGAAAGGACTGTCCTTTCACCAATGTGTATTCTGACACTTTTGTCAAAAATCAGTTGGCTATAAGTATACTGGTTTATTTCTGGGTTCTCTGTTCTGTTCCATTGGTCTATGTGTCTATTTTTATCCCAGAACCATGTTGTTTTGGTCACTATAGCTTTGTAGTATACTTTGAAGTCAGGTAGCGTGATGCTTCCAAATTTGTTCTTTTTGCTCAGGATTGCTGTGCCTATTCAGGGTCTTTTGTGGTTACATATGAATTTTAGGGTTTTTTCTATTTCAGTGAAATATGTCATTGGTATTTTGACAGAGATTACATTGAATGTGTAGATCACTTCGAGTAGTATGAACATTTTAACAATATTAATTTTTCCAACCCATAAACACAGGATTTCTTTCCATTTATTTGTATTCTCTTCAATTCTTTCATCAATGTTTTATAGTTTTTTTATGGAAATTTTTCATTTTCTTGATTAAATTTATTTCTAGATTATCTTTTGTGGATATCATAAATTGGATTGCTTTCTTGATTTCTTTTTCAGATAATTCACTATTGGCATATAGAAACGCTACTGATATTTGTATGTTGATTTTGTAGCCTGCCACTTTACTGATTTTATTAATTCTAACAGGTTTTTTTCGTGTAGTCTTCAGGGTTTTATATATGTCATCTGCAAATGGGACAATTTGACTTCCTCCTTTCCAATCTGGATGCCTTTTATTTCTTTCTCTTGTCTTATTGCTCTGGCTAAGATTTCCATTACCATGTTGAATAGAAGTGGTGAAGGTGGTCATCTTTGTCTTGTTGCTGATTTTAGAGAAAAATCTTTCAACTTTAGTATGACTTGCTATGGGTTTGGCATGTATGGCCTTTACTGTGTTGAGTTACCTTCCTTCTATACCTAATTTGTTGAGAGCTTTTGTCATGAAGAGAAGCTGAATTTTATCAAATGCTTTTTCTGTATTTATTGAAATGATCATGTGGTTTGTGTCCTTTATTCTGTTAATGTGATATATCATATTTGTTGATTTGGATACATTGAAACATTTTTGCATTTCTGGAATGAATCCCACTTGTCTCTTTAGCAAATGGTGCCAGGCAAACTGGATATCCACACACAGAGGAATGACACAAGACCTCTGTGTCTCACCATATACAAAAATCAGCTCAAAATGGATTAAAGGCTTAAACATAAAACCTATAATAAAACTATAAAACTCCTAGAAGAAAACTTAGGGGAAATTCTCCATGACATTGTTCTGGGCCAGGGTTTTTTGGACAAGTACTCAAAAGAACAGGCAACCAAAGCAAAAATACACAAATGGAATTTATCAAACTAAAAAGCTTCCAAATGTCAAAGGAAATAATCAACAAAGTTAAGAGAAAACCTACGCAATAGGAGAAAGTATTTGCAAACTATACATCTGACAAGGGATTAATATCAAGACTAAATAAGGAACTCAAACAACTCAATAGCAAAAAAATGAATAATCCCATTAAAAATGAGCAAAAGACCTGAACAGATATCTCTCAAAAGAAGACATTCAAATAGTCAACAGTTATATTTTAAAAATGCTCAACATCACTAATAATTAGGGGAGTACAAATCAAAACCACAATGAGATATCACCTCACCCCAGTTAGAATGACTATTATCAAAAAATACGAAAGATAAATTTTGATGAGGATGTGAAGAACAGGGAATTCTTATACACTGTTGGTGGGAATACAAATTAATATAGCCACTATGGAAAACAGTATGGAGGTTCTTCAGAAAATAAAAAATTGAGCTACCATATTATCTAGCAATCCCACTACTGGGCATATACTCAAAAGAAATAAAATGAGTATGTCAAAGAGATATCTGCATGCTCATGTCTATTGCATTCAAGTTGTAAAATCAATCCAGATGCCCACCAATGGATAAATGGATAAAGAAAATGTAGTATATATACACAGTGGAATATTACTCAGACATTAAAAAGAATAAAATTCTGTCATTTGCAGCAACATGGATGAACCTGTAGGAAATTATGTTAAGTGAAGTAAGCCAGTCATAGAAAGACAAATACAACATCATATCATTCATATATGGAATCTAAAAAAGCTGATATCATAAAAGTAGAGAATAGAATGGTGGTTACCAGAGGCTGGGAAAGGGAGGGGAGAGAGGAGATGGGGAGAGATTGGTTAATGGGTACAGGGTCACAGATAGGAGGAGTAAGTTCCAGTGTGCTATTGTGCATAAGGTTGACTATAGTTAACAATATTATATGGTATATTGTAAAATAGCTAGAAGGGAGGATTTTAAATGTTCTCACAACAAAGAAATGATGACTGAGATGATGGAAATGTTAAACACCTGATTTGATCATTACACGATGTATATATGTATCAAAACATCTCACCATACCCCATAAATATGTACAATGTGTCAATTAAAACAAAATAAATTTGAAAAAATCCAGTAGTTCCGATAAATCTGACAACTACAGCCTAAGGTTGGTGTACATATGAAACCAAATGGAAAAAGTCACTCTATTGGTTTATAACTAAACCAAATACTTGAAATTCTCAGGGCTTTTAATTATTCAAAGTGACAGGACAAGTTCTAGTCAGTGGTTACTGGCAAATCAAGACAAAATTTTGGATTTCTAGTATGGAGTGTATGTGTTTCTTCACATATTTAGATAATCATGTGGTGTTTGTCTTTTATTTTATTAATACGGTACATTATATTGAATGATTTTTGGCTGTTAAGCCAACTTTGTATTCCTGGGATAAATCCCACTTAAAGATGGTGTATAATAAATTTTATAAGTTGTTTGAATGAGTTTACTAGAAATTTGTTAAAGATTTTTGTATCTATAACCATAAGAAATATTTGTCTATAGTTGTATTTTCTTGTTATCTTTGGTTTTGGTATCAGGGTAACATTGGCCTCATAGAATGAGTCAAGCAATGTTCTTTCCTATTCTATATTTTGGAAGGATTATTTGTGAAAAAATGGCTTCAATTGGTATCATTTCTTTAAATACCTGGTACAATTGAATGGTGAAGCCATCTAGGCCTGGGCTTTTGTTCGTGGGAAGCTATTAAATTACTAATTTAATCCCTGTACTTGTTATAAGTCCAATAAAAATTTCCATTTATTCATCAGTCAGTTTCAGTAGTTTATGTATTTCTAGGAATTTTTTCATTTCATCTAGGTTATATAATTTGTTGGCATATAGTGGCTCTTAGTATTTCCATATAATCCTGTTTATTTCTATAAGGCTAGTAGTTACGTCCCTTCTTTCATGATTTTAGTAATTTGATTCTTCTCTCTTTTTTGTCTGGTCTGTCTAGCTAGAGGTTTATCAATTTTGTAATAACCAACGTTTAGATTGATTTTCGAAATATTTTTGTTTTCTTTTTCATTTCATTTCATTGTAATAGTTATTATTTCCTTCCTTCTGCTTTCTTTGGGTTTAATTGCTCTTCTTTCTCTAGTTTCTTAAGGTAGAAGGTCAGATTATTGATTTTTAGATATTCTTTTAAATATAGGCTTTATAGTTATAAATTTCCATCTGAGCACTGCTGAAGCATCCCATAAGTTTTGGTGTGCTGTGTCATCATTTTCATTCATTTCAAAATATTTTCTAATTTCCCTTGTTATTTCTTATTTGACCTGTTGTTTATTTAGAAGTGGGTTGTTTGATTTCAACATATTTATGAATTTTCAAATTTTCTTTGGTTATCAATTTCTAATTTTATTCAATGGAGATCAAATAACATATTTTGTATGGCTTCAAATTTTTAAATTTATTGAGTCTCACTTTATGGCCCCAACATATGGTCTACCTCGAAAAATATTCCATATGCACTTGAAAATAATGTACATTTTGATTTTGTGGGTGGAGTGCTCTATAAATGTCTGTTAGGTCTGGTTGGTTTATAGTGTGGTTCAAGTCTTCTGTTTCTGTGTTGATCTTCTCCCTAGTTGTTTTATCGATTATTGAAAGTGGAATATTGGAATCTCTAATTATTATTGTTAAATTGTCTATTTCTCCCTTCAGTTCTATCAGAGTTGCTTTATGTATTTTGGGGCTCCGTGGTTAGGTGCGTATATCTTTATCATTATTACATCTTCCTGACGGATTGACCTTTTAATCAGTCCAAAATCTCTAAGGCTTCTACAGAGTGGGGGAGAGTAAGATGGAAACAGGGCTCCCTGGTCTTGCTGAGCCTTAGCTATTTTTCTTGGATGACATTCCTCAAATCATTGTGAGCCTTTGGTTAATTTCCAGAGTTTGAAGAAAGTTTATTTTGATAATTTTTAAAAATTGTCTCCTTGCTTTTATGAAGAAGTCGATTTTGAGAAGGCCTGATCTACCATTCCAGAATTACGTTCTCACTAGAGATTTTCTAAGGTTAATTTTAACTACCCACTTAGGAATTTAAAAATTTAAATCACTTTCTCCTTGATGTACTTTATTTTGCCTCCAGGACAACATGTTCCCTTAGATTTCCTCATACTTCACCTATCCTTTCCTTCACATATATTAAATTATTTTCTTTGCTCTAACCTCTAAATGTTGTCGTGTTTGAAGAAACAGTCCTTATTCCTTTTCTCTTCCATATATACAGTCATTTCCTTACTGATCTTATCTAGCCATATGGCGCTAAATATCATCTATATAGATGACACTTAAATTAAATCTCCAGTCCAGATCTCTTTTCTAAACACCAGACTTATATCCTATGTAACCAACACCCAGAAGCATCATTTGGGTCCCTTTCCAATAACAACCCCAACCCAGGGTAACCACTATCCCAACTAGTGTTTCTATGTGAAAATTCCTTCCTGACATTGTATTGGGAAATTCATATATTTTTCTGAATATCAAATCTTGAGAAAAATAATTGAGAAATGAGCAAAAATGGAAAAAGTATTAAAATTCTCCTCTAAGAATTAAAGCTTAACAACAGATATAGAGACATTAATAACTTGCAGGAATTTATTGATGTCAAATGAAAACCAAGAGCAGGAAATGCTGTCGTATTCAGTCAAAGTTTTAAAATTTTCAGGTATCAGGACAGCAGTACATAGGACAGAAGTGGTCACAATCTGATCAGTTGATTTTCCTTATTATAAGTGTGTGTTAATGGCTCTCTATGCTGTTAATGGTAAGTAATTATTATAAATTAAATTTTAATAAGTCGATATGCATAGTATTTTATATACATAGTGTACTATATACAAACCCTGACAGTGTTCATCCAATAAATAAGGGGCTTGGAAAGTAAAATAAATCCTTAAATGGGCAATTTTGAACTGTGACTCTGTGTAGCACTGTTTACTTTGCTAGGAGAGTCAAATGATGTTATTCAAATATTGTCCAATAAGGTTTAGTGACATTTTCCAGCGTCTGAATAATCTTCTATATGCTGCCAGTCTTTGTTAATACTTCTAAACTTATTATTTTTTATTTATTAAAATAGCTGGATATCCATGATTATGAGTAAAGAACATCAAGAAGGTTGGAAGGTCTATGAATAACATTTATTTTATAAAATTCCTAGGAACTCCAACTGCTTGCTCCTGAATCCCATTTCTCAATATGTCAGGAATTAAGAAATACATCCAATGACAATGTTAAATAAAATATTAAAGACTTCTAACACCACAGATTAGTTTTGCCTGTTTCTGTATATGATATAAATGGAATCATACTTTATATACACTTATGTGTTTAGCTTTTGCTCAGCATTGTGTCTGTGACCTCATCCATGTTGTGAGTGTAATATAATTGTCATTGCTCTATAGTATTTCATTGTGTGAATATGCTACAGATTTTTAATCCACTCTAATGGAAATTAGGGTAGTTTCCATTGTGAGTCTATTACATTAACTGTGCTATGGACATTCTTTATATGCTTTTTGGTGGACATAAACAATGATTTCTGTTTGGAAATATATTCAGGACTAGAAATGTTAAGTTATGTGATATGCATATGTTATATTATTATAGCACCATTAGCACCAATTTCCCAAAACCTTGGTACAAATTTACGTTCTTATCAGTAGTGTATGAGAGCACAGATTTGCTCCACATCCTAACCAACAAGTGGTATTTTCTGTCTTTTTCATTTTAGTCATTCTAGTGGGTGTGTAGTGGTAGGCTTTGGATTCTAATCCACATTTTCCTGCTGACTAATGTAGTCAGTCATTGTGTGCATGTGTGCATGTGTGTGTGTGTGTGTGTGAGAGAGAGAGAGAGAGAGAGAAGAGAGAGAGAGAGAGAGAGAGAGAGAGATTGGGAAAGTCTGCTTTATAAGGTGTCTATTCAAGACTTTGCCTTTTTTCTATTAAAGTTTCCGATACTTTTTATAGATTTCTAGGAAGTCTTATGGCTTTGAGTCCCTTGTCACATATACTATACATGATGCAGATGTTTTCTCCCACTTTGTAGTTTGCCTCTTCACTCTTTTAATGGTCTTTTAATAAAGAAAATGTCTTAATTTTTAATACGTTCCAAGTAATCTTCTTTTGCCTTTATGGTTAATGCTATTCTACATTCTGTTTAAACAATCTTTACCTCTTCCAAGATCATGAAGATATTCTCTTATGTTTTCTTCTAAAAGCTTTATTGTTTTACCTTTCACTCATTCACATTTAGATCTTCAATCCATCTGGAATTTATTTTTGTTCATGACGTGAGGTGAAAGTCAAGACCAATCTATCTTACTCTCTCTCCTCTCTCTCTCTCTGTCTCTCTCATTCATTTTTCTATTCTGTCCCATTAGTATATTTGTCTATCTTTGCAATAATAATACCTTGTCTGAATTACTATAGCTTTAAAATAGGTCTAGATATCTGATATTGGATGAGATTTGATTGTAAATTTCCCAGTTTTAGTCTTCTTCAAGATTGTCTTAGCTATTCTTGGCACTTTCATATTTCCATATAAACTTTAGAATCAGCATTATTTTATTTGTATTTATCCTCCTTGGTGTTTGTACAACTTCTTGCATCTTTGGATTGATAATTATCATCAGTTTTTAAATGATCGGCCTTTAACTGCTTAATTATTGCTTTTGCTCCTTTCTCTACCTGTTTTCCTTCTGCAAAATTATACATTGCAATTTCTTTTACTATGTTCCACATGCTTTTTATTCTTTTCTATATTTTGTCTTTCTGTGCTTCAGTTTTGCTATTTTCTGTTTACCCATTTTTCATATCTAATCTTTTGCTTCTTAAACTAGCCATTGAATTCTGAATTTTAGATATTGTATTTTATGTAAGTAATTTCCAATTTATTCTTCTTTCTAGATTCCAATTCTCTGTTGAAATTCTCTATCTTTGATCCGTTCTAGTCATCTTTTCATCTTTTTCTCTTGAAAGTATTAGCCATAGTTTTTTAAAGTCCTTGTCTACAAACCCTGATATCTGGATCATCTGTCTGTTTCTCTATTTTGGGTTTTGTTTTGTTTTGTTTTGTTTTTAAATCTTGGTTTTAGGATTCGTCGTCCTGACTATTCATATAAAAAATGATTTTTTATTGAATTCCAAACATTGTGTATTAAACTGTAGCATTTTCAAATACAAGCCTCCCTTACACCAGAGAGGCTTCATTCTTTCCTTTGCTGTACAGGTAGTGTGGGAGAATTATCACCTTAATCCCATAAAGCTGTGATCCCTAACCCTTGGTTGTTAGGAACCCAGCTGCATCACTCACCGCCTGAAGTCCGGCCCCCAACCCCCATCCTCACCCCGAATCCCAACCCTCTGCATAACAGGAGGTGAGGAGTGGTGGGTGAGCTGTGGCTGCAGGAGAGCCAGCTAAGCTTCATCTGTATTCATAGCCACTCCCCACCTTTCGCATCACCACCTGAGCTCCGCCTCCCCCGCCCCCGCCCC
>NW_012152430.1:503294-510855 GCF_000956105.1 Propithecus coquereli
CACGGCACTCACTCTAGCCTGGGCAAAAGAGTGAGACTCTGTCTCAAAAAAAAAAAAAAAAAATCTCTAGTAATTCTTTTAAAACATAAGTCAGATAATGCCATGCTTTTGTCCAAAATATTCTAATCACTCCCATTTTCCCTTAGAATATAATTCAAAGCCCTTTAATGGCTTACAAGACTCTAGCTGGCCTGGCCCCTGGTTTGGTCTCACCCTGTCCTTGCCCTCTCCTCCTTCCTCACTCTTGCCAGCCATATTGGCTACTTTGATATTTTCTGAACAAGCCAGATACTTCTCTGACTTAAGGTATTTTTCCTGCTTGTTCCTTCTGCCTGGAGCACTATTTCCCCAGATATCTGCATTGTTAACCTCTTTACTTCCTTAAAATTTCTGTTCAAATGTCACTTTTTTTAAAAAAAAAAAAGTGGGATGATTCTGATCACCCTATTTTCAATTTCAATGGCATGACTAGTACTTGCCTAGGTGGAGTATTCCCCTGATTCTGCAGTATCTTTATGTTTTTCCATGGTGTTTCCCACTTTACAACATATTTTATACTTTACTTTTTCATTTGTTGTTGATTTTATCTTTCACTGTCACTGTACTCTATATAATATAAGCTCCACAAGGGCAAGGGTTTTTATTTTATTAATGGATGGATTCCAAGCTCTTAGAATAGAGCCTGGCACGCGGGAGACAATCAATATATATTTGACAAACTAATGATTGAAAAATATGTCACACTTAATTATTTGGATTTTTTCAAATGCACTTTCTATTTCAAAACACAGAGCTAAATTCAATTTAGACATGATAGACACAGATCTTGATATATTACTCTGATGACTCCCTATATGAAACTTTCAAATTTTTAGATTGCAGTTGATATTTCTTCCTAAGTTAGGAATCCTTTCTGTAAAATATGTGGTATACAATGAAGATTTCTTCTAAGACAATAAAGCTGGTGGTTCAGTTAAAAATAAATAAATAAAAAAAGGAAAACACACTCAAATTCTATTCAATTTTTACTTTTTTAATCATTTGAAAATGGGCTATATATCTACTATGGTCTCTGTAAGATTTATAGCTATTGGGAAAGGCAATACTCTAAAAAATGAGAAAGTCTTCGGAGTCTCTTCCTGCCTACCTTTTGCTGTTGAGAATTGGACAGAGGTATGTGAAGATGTAGGTAGGATAGACATTTCAAAAAAATAAATACATTCTGTTTGATATATCTTGTCCTTAGGAAGCAGCTACTGTATTCTATATCAGTTCTGTCTTGCTCTGGCCTTTGGGCAGTTTAGGATACATATGTTAATGTTTCAATCTAATGACAGAAAAGTTAGTCTGAAATAGTAAAATAAGATTTGCTGCTTAGAAAGAAAATTCTATTAAAGGCTAAATCTCCTCCTGATCAGTTAATACTGTTCAATCCCACTCCTGTGACCCACTCCCATACCAGCATGGATTAAAGGCCTCGGCTTAGAAACTCCTAGTACACACAATAGAATATATTAAGTTTCTTTTGGAAGATCGGGAGGAAAAAAATGAGAAAATACATACAGCTTCCAAACTTCAGTGGGCAGGCATGCACATCCATGGGAAAATCTTCCAAATGCATGGGACACTCAGCATGAATTGTTAACCTAAAAGAAAGGTGAACAGAAAATGCAATTAATCTAAAATAAATGTTATTAAACATAGGGCTGAGTTCCCACTCAGCAGCAATGGTGTGATCCTAAGAATAACAGGGGATTTTGTTTGCTTAGGTTCAGTGAGTTTCAAGTCTTTATATACATAAGGGATGGATTAAAGGAACTAGATAGCCTCTCAAAGCAGCATTTGGTATTCAGATTTTTAGATCAGATCTGAATCCTACCCTATCACTTTTAGAAAAACAAATATAAATTTCTGTCCTACTCTACTTCCTTAGCCACCCCGCAAGAAGCCTAGAAACACCAGGTTCTGACTCATTCACTCCTGATTGCAGTTTAATTATTTCTGAAATAATTCTCCTCAGCAGGCTATTATATGAATTAACCAATTTAAAGATTACACTGGAGAAGAGAGATATGTAGAAAGAATATCTTTACCCTGAAAATGAACAGATGCAAAAGACAACTCTGCTGCTCATAGGGACTGCTATTGCTTTGTTGAAAGAGACAATTCTTGGAGAACACAGGTGCACACACACACACACACACACACACACACACACCCAGCAACTGACCACTTCAAACAAAAATGCAAAGGTAATGGAGGCCATCCGAAACTTCAGAGGTCAAGTGTAAAGAGCTCATGCTTTCCCAACACAGGCAGCATATGGGAAAAATTATGCATGGATTCCTCAATGGAAATCTGGATGGAGTATGATTTGCCATGTCCACATACTCATTTCCCTGTGTTAGCCTGCATAATAATCTATTCCAAGGTTTCCCCTCTGATTTCTTTCAAATGTTTTGAGGACCAACTTTCCCTGGCCTAGATGGTAGCCTCCTGTGTAGAAATGGGACCCACACAGCAAAAATTACAGTGTCACTCATTCCTCTAGTAGCTTCCTCCCTTAGACGGATACCTCTGCCCAGACCATTTCAGGACCCAAGTACTACTAAGGATAAGAAATTCTGCTTAAAAAAAATCAATATATGAGACTGAGAGGAATATATATGATTTCTAGGCAATTGCCAGAGAAGTCTGATGGGGAAGTTTCTTGTTGAAGCAATAAATAAAGAAATGCCTGCAAGGAATCCCATCTGTAGGGTCCCAATTTCTCATTCTCCTCAACCCCAGTGCTACTGTAATGATGTCAGTAAGCAAGATATTAGCAAGAAGATATTCCCAGGATATTGCTGCCTAACACTGTTTCTCTTTGGTTGATGAGAGTGAGATACCAGGAGATATTTATTGTCAAATTACAGACATCTACATGTCTAGGAAGGCACAGGAGGTTCAATGTATAATTGTTATCATTACAATGATCATTGCTAATAACTCATGAGATGTTCACCGCATGATACAACTTCTAAGGCACGCTGTCATAGATAATCCCATTAAGGCTTGCCCCTAACATTTGTGATGTAGGGACCCTGGTTGTCTGGAACCAAGGGTGCTATTTACCCCATTTTCTCCCCATAGTAACCTTGTGAGGGACATATTTCAGGCATTATTACCATCCTTATTTCAGAGATAAGAATTCATGAAATTAAAGTGATTTTTCTCAGAGTCACAAAACCTAGAAAACCAGAGTGCAAATCCAGTGTTCTTTCTACACCAGCTATCTTCGATTCATCAGAGAGTAAATGTTTCCTCAGCTCCTCAGGAATCTTTTGGTCATGTAAAAGATACTCTAATTATCTCTGGTTACCTTTGAGCAAGCATTTTCTATGAATAAGGTAGTTATGGGATAATACCAAGAAAAGAAAGAAGAACCAGAGGCACAAGCACAATTTCTGCCCTCGCGGTGATTACTCGCATAGGAGGAGAAAGATAACACTCTCATATTCAGTTAACTGTTGATACAGGGCAGGAGTTGAGGACATTGTTAGCCTGGATACAGTCAAAGTGCTTTCTGTTGCAGAAAAAGCTTGAAGGAATATTGAAAGTCCTAGGTAGGTGGAGGGAGACAGAGATGGCAAGAAGGGAAGACAGTATGATGCAGAAGATCAGAGAGCATTAGGATGTGTTTAAGAATCAATGAAAAGAGCACAGAATAATTTGGCTTGTGAACTACCTGCCCCTGCAAACATCTGATTTTTCCTCTCTGCTCTGTGCTTAGGTGGAATGGGCAAGGAGTGGATGGGAAGGAAGATAGAAAAGTTATTATAAATCAGCTCTGCTCCTAATCAGAAATCACTACCTTTACATCCTGCCTTGATAATCTATTTTTTTTGTGGTCTTATTCTTCACGTCCCCACAACTGCTGGGTAGACATAAAGTAATTTCCCCTTGGCATTACTCATAAGAAGCAGTATCTTGGAAATAATAATATAAGTGGAGAGAAGGAACACAATTTTCTTTATTAAACTCTCATGGAATCTTTTCAGTGTCCAACACAAGGAGCAGGATTTTCAGTGAAAAACATTTCTCTTGTGTCTGGTTCTTCAAGTCACAAAACCCCCTTTATGCCTTAAGAATAAAGGTCAGATTGGTGGGATATTGCAGCTAGCTTGAGAATTGAGCTTTTGTTCAAGACACATGGAAATTTTTTAAATATCCAAGGGATTAGTTGGAACTGCAAGGACACTTGCCATCTAGTTCCAACCTCTTACTATTTAAATGGGGATATTGAAAATAAGAGATGAGTAACTATTTACTGAAGGGCACACAATTGGTTTCTGCCTTCCAGTCCGGGATTCTCACTAATAAACACCTGGGCACATTTGCTTTAGTTAGCCTGCTGTGAGAAATTTATATCTACTATTGCTGTTCTGATCATTTGTGAGGTTGTTACACATCCATCAGCTTTAGCAATCAGGCAGGATTGGAGATGCTGGACATTAGGCCACCTAGAGCCTGGCTGACTGAAATGTAAGTGACCTTGATTTTCGTGCTAGTTCCTTCCAGAGCTGCGTTGGTCTCAGTTTTGTAACTTATCCAATGGCTGACAATATCTAAGGTTTTCTTCTAAATAGTCCATTTTCTAATCTCTGTAAAATATTTTCTTCTCAGCCCTGGAGGTTGATCAGAAAGTTTTGACATCTAGAAAAAGGAGTCTCTGCCACAACACAGGTACTGACTCCAAAAGAGTCCTGACATACATGGAGCCTCTTAAACCTAGAGTTGAAGAGAATGTGTACCTATCTTCAGTCACAGATGCTAAAATACATTTATTATTTTATTCAATTAAGTTATTTATAGCTACTTTCTTCCAGGCCCATTTTTTTCTGCCTAACCTCACTGCAAATATCTTATGTTCATGCATTCATCTAACAAACATTTATGGAGCACTCATAGGCTATCAGGAAAGATATGTGGACCCAGCTTTTGATGAGATTACTGTCTGAGATAAATAGCATACATGTACACAAACAGTCCCAACAAAGGGCATCAACTTCTATGATAGGTGCTGTGGGTACACTGAAGATGAAGGAATTATTATGCTTGGGGCCATCACAAAGGCCTTATGTTAGGGCCAAGATCACCTAAGATGAAGCTTAAAAGTAGGATGAGGCAAAGAAAGGCATTCTAAAGAATATTACATGTGTTAGAGCACAAAGGCATGAGCAATCTGGCCTATTTGGGTGATGGTTTGTGATCCAGCAGTGCTAGAAGGAAGTGTATGAGGGCTGGGATTGAGGATAGCTGGGAAGTGGTTGGAAATGAGGCTGGAGCCAGATCCTGCAGAGCTGTGGGCGTCATACTCAGCAAAATCAACTTTCTAGGTCTTGAACTAAAAACTGGCAAAGTCAGATTAGTCTGTTAAGAAAATAATTCTGGGGACTGTGATGAAGGTACTATGTTCTTGTTAGCACCATTTATCTTGCAAGATAACTCAGTTGGCATGGCTTGTAAATTGCCATTTAACTTATTGAATTATGGACTAGAGGATGACACCTACAGAGTTGGCAAATCAGTGACGTGGTTATTACTGCAGTCTAGTTAAGAAAGGATAGTGATGTGAACTAAGAGATTAGCAGTGGAGATGGAAACATAACTAAAAATATTTAGAGGGAAAAAATAAGTCAGAATTTATGTTGACAGAATGAACTTTTCTCAACTTCAGTTTCTTCATCTGTAACAAAGAATAGAGATAATAACTCCTGCCCCTATGTATCCCATTCGTCCATTCAACATTTATTCACTCAACAACTTCATGGATTTATAGGGTGCTGGGAGGCACAAATCAGAAAAAAGAAGCCAAAAGCTTTATCTAGTCCATAGGATTATTACTATCATTATTATCTTTATTACATAAAGAAAATAATTTCAGACAGAAAATTGAGACAGAATTAAAGCCTTTAGGTGACATGGTTGCCTCTGACTTCAGGTCAACAAGATAAACAAACCCTGTAAAACTTTCCCCCTTTTGCCTCCTTTTCCAAACTTTCTCCCTCTTCATGGATTCATTTGTGGAGCTCTACTAAAGCTAGTTGTATTTTTGGTAACAGGTTTTAATGGGCTTTTTGCAAAAAGGTCAGAGACTGCTCAAAAATGTGACATTAAGATCATAGGGCCTCAGTCACAATCCAGGGTTTGGCTTGCTTCTATTCCTGCTTACTCTGCTCCAGCTCTTTCAACATGCCAGGCTCTCCTACATCATGGCCTTTGTACTTGCTATGATTTCTGTCTACAATGTTCTTCTTTCAAATATCTGGATTACTAATTCCTGCACTTCTTTCAAGTCTTTGCTTAATTAGCATCTTCTAAGTGAGGTTTATTCTGACCGTCACAGAGCGGGTAGTAAACCTTGCCATGTTCTTTCTTTTTCCATAATACTTAACATTGAGCATACCACATAATTTATTTTTTTATTTTTTTCTATTTATCATCTATTTTCTTTCTTTCCTTACTATAAGATTATGGATTTTTAAGCTTATTTTCTCTTTGACATGTGCCTAGTATAGTATGTAGCACATTGTAGGTATTCAACGAATATTTATTGAATGAATGAGTGGATGATTTTTTTCTATCCTAAAGGCATATGTTTCTATGAAGATCCTGCAGAGAGGAGGTGTAGGTTGGGCAAGACAGAATTCAGGTATTCCTGGGGTTCTAGGCAAAATAGTATCTTAATATGACTCATTAACGCATAATATCTTAATTTATTCCCTTCAGTGGGCCCATAGTTCCTTTCCTAGAATTTCAGAGCTGGACGAGCCTTACAGGAGCATTCATTTTATCCCCTTATATCTTTTATATATGAGAAAACAGAAGGAAGGAAACTTGTCCCAAGTCACCCAACATGTCTGGGATAAAGCTGAGTAAAAGTTTCCTGACTCACTGGTGTATTCAACAAATATTTACTGATCACCTACTACATGCCAGGTATTGTTTTAAACAATGTAAGTACAGTAGTCCATTCTTTTCCCTGAGGGATACATTCTAAAACCCCCAGTGGATGCCCAAAACTGCAGATATTATCAAACCCTAGATATACTATGATTTTCCTATACATACATACCTATGACAAAGTTTAATTTACAAATTAGGCATAGTATTCTTTCACTTTGTGGCCATTATGAAGTAAAATAAGGGTTCCTTGAACACAAGCACTTTGATAACCAAGACAGTTGATCTCATAACCAAGATGGCTACCAAATGACTAATGAATATGCTGAACAAAGAGAGGATTCACATCCTGGCAGGACAAAGCAGGATGGCCAAGATTTCATCACACTACTCAGAAAAACAGAAACTTAAAATTTATGAATTGTTTATTTCTGGAATTTTCTTTTTTTTTCTTTTTTTCTTTTTTATTATTCCAGGGTTTTGTGAGGGTACAAACATTATAGTTACACTTTATGTCTTTACCTCACCCAAATGGGGGTTAAAGGCATGCCCTTCCCTCCCTTTAGTGCTCCCCATGTCCTTTAGTTGTAGATTTGCCCCCCCATCCCCCTAA
>NW_012152430.1:512320-513723 GCF_000956105.1 Propithecus coquereli
TCTCATCTAAGAGACTCCTAGAACTGATAAATGAATTCAGCAAAGTCTCAGGCTACAAAATCAATACACACAAGTCTGAGGGATTCATATATGCCAACAACAATCAAGCAGAAGATCAAATGGAATTTTCTATTTAGTATTTTCAGACCTCGGTTGACTGCAGGTAACTGAAACCACGGAAAGTGAAACCACAGATGGTAATACTACTGCACATCAGTAAAAATACCAAGATTGTTGCCCACTTAGAGCTTACATTTGAGTAGGGGAAGATAAAAAATAAACAAGATAAATCAGTAAATTATATAGTATATAAAAGGTGATATGCCCCAGGAAGATAAATAAGAAGATATGGGTACAGAGTATTGGGAAGGGATTGTAATTTTCAATAGGGTGTTCAGGGAGTACCTCACTGAGGAGGTGATATTTGAGCAACAACCTGAAGAAGATGGGAAAATGAGCCTTGTGGAAACCTGGGGAAAGAGCATTCAAATTAGAAGGAGTAGAAAATGCAAGGGCCCCATGATAGAAGTGTACCCAGTGTGTTGAAGGAACGGCAATTAGGCTACTGTGGCCGTAGTAGAGAAATCAAGGGGAAGACTAATAGAAGATGAGTTCAAAGAGGAAACTACAAAGCATGGACTAGATAGTGTAAGGCTTCCTAGAATATTTTGGGTTTCACTCTGAGTGAAAAGTGGAGGCATTGCAAGATTTTAAGCAGAAGGATAACTAGATCTAGCTAATATTTTAGGATTATTCTGGCAGCAGTGCAGAGAATAAATTGAAGGAGGGCAAAGACAAAAGCAGGGAGATGAAATCTAACACCCTTCATAATTCAAAACTCAAAAATCTAGGAATGGAAGGCAACTTTCTCAAGTAGTCAAGGGCATTTACAAAAAATCCATATCTAGCATCATATTAATAGTGAAATACTAAGTTATTTCCCCCCTAAGATCAAGCAAGGATGTCTGTTCTCTCTTATTCAATTTTTTATTGAAGGTTTTAGCCAGTCAAAAATGAAAAGAATTGGGGAGTGACTGCTAATAGGTACGGAGTTTCTTTTTTGAGGTGCTAAAATGTTCTGAAATTAGATATTAGTGATGGTTGCACAACTCTCAATATATTAAAAATCATTTAATTGTACACTTTAATAGGGTGAATTGTATGACATATGAATCATATTTCAATAAAGCTGTCTAAATAATTAGGCAAGCAAAAGAATATAAGACAAAGATTGGAAAGCAAAAATCACAACTGTCTATATTTGAAGATGACATGTTCAGACATTCGGTGTTCATAGATCTTGAAGACCTGATATCATTAAGATGTCAATTCTCACCAAATTGCTCTATAGATTCAACACACTTCCTTTCAAAATCACAGAAATTTTTCTTTTTGGAAAAAAA
>NW_012152430.1:514431-527306 GCF_000956105.1 Propithecus coquereli
TGAAACTCGGACTTGGGGGGGGGGCAAGGGCAACATACGTAACCTAAACATCTGTACCCCCATAATATGCTGAAATAAAAAAAAAAGTCAAAAAACAATAGATGCTGGTGTGGATGCAGAAAGAAAGGAACACTTATACACTGTTGGTGGGACTGCAAATTAGTACAACCTCTATGGAAAAAGTATGGAGATTTCTCAAACAACCAAAAGTAGACCTGCCATTTGATTCAGCAATCACACTACTGGTTATCTACCCAAAGGAAAAGAAGTCATTTTATCAAAAAGACACTTGCACTCAAATGTTTATTGCAGCACTATTCACAATTGCAAAGATGTGGAGTCAACCTAAGTGACCATCAATTCACGAGTGGATTAACAAAATGTGGTGTGTGTGTGTGTGTGTGTGTGTGTGTGTGTGTGTGTGTCTGTGTAGATATAGATATACCATGGACTACTACTCAGCCATAAAAAGAAATGAATTAATATATTTTGCTGCAATTTGGATGGAACTGGAGACGATTATCCTAAGTGAAGTACCTCAAGAATGGAAAAACAAATACCATATGTTCTCTCTAATAATTTAGAACTAACCGATGGGCACAGAGAGAAGTAAAAGTCACTGGAAATCAAGAAGGGAGGAGGGGAAGGAGGTGAGGGGTAAAACCTACCTAACAGGTAAAATGAACGCTATTCGGGTGATGGGCACACTTATAGCCCTGACTTAACCATTATATGAGGTATCCATATAACAAAAGCATTTGTACCCCCTTAATATTGTGAAATAAAAAGTTTTTAAAAAGATATAAAAGGCATCCTACTAGGAAAGGAAGACATTAAATTATCTCTGTTTGCATATGATATGATCATAATATAGAAGGCCCTAAAGGCTTCACCAAAAAAACTGTTAGAACAATAAACAAATTCAGTAAAGTTGCAGGATACAAAGTCAACATACAAAATCCAGTACTGTTTCTATACACTATCTGAAAAAGAAATGAAGAAAACAACCCCATCCTTGATAACTACCAAAAATACCTAAGAATAAATTTAGCTGAGGAGATAAAAGATTTGTACACTGAAAACTACAAAACATTAATGAAAGAAATTGAAGAAGACACAAGTAAATGGAAACATATTTCATGTTCATGTATTAGAAGAACTAATATTGTTAAAATGTCCATACTACTCAAAGTTATCTAAAGCTTCAATGCAACCCTTATCAAAATCCCAATGACATTTTTCACAGAAACAGAAAAAACAATCCTAAAATTTGTATGGAACCACAAAAGATCCCAAATAGTCAAAGCAATCTTGAGTAAAAAGAATATATCTTTGGAGAAAAGGGAACTCTTGTACACAGCCATTATGAAAAACATTAAGGAAGTTCTGCAAAAAAATGAAAATAGAACTACCAAGTGATTGAGCAATCCCATTGCTGGGTATAGATCCAAAGGAAATGGAATTAGTATGTTGAAGAGATATCTGCACTTACATGTTCATTGCAGCATTATTCACAATATCCAAGATATTGAATCAACTTAACTGTTCATCAAAAGATGAATGGATAACGAATGTGCTATATATATACAGAATGGAATACTATTCAGCCTTTAAAAAGGAAATCCTATCATTTGCAACAACATGGATGAACCTGGAGAACATTATATTAAGTGAAATAAGCCATGTACAGAAATACAAATACTGCATGATCTCACTTATATGTGGAATCTAAAAAAGGTGATCTCATAGAAGCAGAGAGTAGAATGGTGGTTACCAGAGGGGTTGGGAGGATTGAGTAGATGTTGATCAAAGGATATAAAATTTTAGTTACATATCAAGAATAAGTTTAAGAGATCTATTGTAAAACCTGGTGACTATAGTTAATAAGAATGTACTGTATACCTGAAAATTGCTAAGAGAGTAGAATTTAAGTGTTCTCACTACAAAAAAAGAGATGTGAGATAATGCATATGATAATCAGAGTGATTTATCCATTCTACAATATATACATATGTCAAAACATTCTGCTGTATATCATAAATATATACAATTTTTGTCAATTTAAAAAAATAGAGCATGGATTCCAAAGCCAGACTGACAAATTTAAAACCCAGCTCCACTATGAATCCAGCTCGTGGTAGGTGTGTGCAAGTTACTTCAGTTCTCTGTGCCTTATTAGCTAACACTTTGCAGATGCTAATTAAAGCCTTAATACTGGATGACATTATGAAGGGAGTGACAGTATATAGGGAAGACAAGAAGTCTAAGGACAGAAGCACAGAGAAAATGTACACTGCATGTGTAATACAGACCAAAAATTTCTACCACTTGTATTAGAAAATGGCCCTTAACAGTTGCAAAAGAATTCCATCAGCATATAGAATGATATTCCTTATGAATGAACACAAGGATCCAACATATTTTAACTTAATATTATACTTTTAAGACACAAGTATAAAGCAAGAATTCTTTACTACACTATTATATTATCTCCTAAGAGATCCTTTTTGTGTACCTTCTTGTTGGCAGCAATATAAAAGTGAGATCTTATCCAAGCCTTAAAACCCAATATCCATTTTGACTCCGAATTGTTTAGGCTACATAGGTAACATTTGAAAGGCAAAAAGCTGAGGTAAAATTAGTAAAAGCTCTAAGCAATTAACTGCTATTCTTGAAAGACATCCCCATTCATGTTAAATGAAAGTGATAGCATCGGTAAGAGGAGGAAAGAGAAGGAGGACAAGGGAAAGGGGAAAGATGAATAGTAGTATAATGGGAATCCTTAGCAATATTAGCTATTGTTACTATGTTGGAGAAACAAGATTTGAAACAGTCAATGTTGTGAAGCCCGTTCTCTTATTCTTTCTTTATATATTTAAAATAAATTTTTATTTTGTAAAAAAAGAAGTCGAAGTACAGATTCAGCATTACATGAGTGATAGCTCAACATTTCATCTATCTGCTACAGCATGTGCTACCTATGGGTAATACTGCTTTTACCTCAGGCAGAAGGTACATGTATCATTAGATTCTCAAAGTGGGAAGGGAGAATGAGGTAAGGGATAAACAACAGACTGAATATGGGAGTTTGAAACGTTTACTCCAGCAATTATGCTGTGCCATCTCACTGGCGTCTCACTGGGTTAAAAATCCCTGATATTGACTTAAAGCCACTGAGCAAATAATTTCTTTTCTACTTTGTAATTGAGACAAATTAGTGACTTGGTTATTTGGTGCTATTACCTCATCCTCATTGGAAATATCTAAATACATTTTCAAAACAAGCACGCATATCAGAGATTATTCTTACTATGCTATTTGCTGATTGTTTTTCTATTTTATTATACAATTGATACAAAAGCCAGTATTTACTTTGCATTTACTATACAGTGCTTTGCATTTTTAGGGTTGTTTTGGGGGTACATATATCTTGTCTCCCAAACTAAATTGAATACCACGTGTAGGTCATTTGCTTTTAGATGGAAATCCAGTCAATGCACTAACCTAATGGGAAAATTTTCCAACTCAGAAATTGTTGCATCCATGCCCTCAGTGCCCGCTATGGGATGAATGTTTATGCCCCCCTGAAATCCACATATTGAAACATAACCCCTGATATGATAGTATTAAGCAACGGGGTCTTGGGGAGATGATTAGGTCATAAGGGCTCTACCCTTATGAATGGGATTAGTGCCTTTATAAAAGAGGTCCAAGGGAACTTGGCAGCCCCTTAGCCCACATGAGGACACAGCACAAAGGTGCCATCTTTGAAGCAGAGAGCTAGCCTTCCCTAGACACTGAATCTGCTGGACTTCCTGGCCTCCAGAACTGTGAGAAATAAATTCTGTTGTTTATAAACTACTCAGTCTAAGATGTTTTGTTACAGCAGCTCAAATAGATTGAGACAGCGCCCAATGCCTTTGGCCCAGGGAAAGTGATCCTTCTGGAAAATGAAGTTCTGGTCCTCATATCTTGATAATACCTCTAACCTTATTAAGCCACTTTCCCATTTCTTTGCCCTTTAATACTGCAACCTCTAGCACACATTCCTTACCCAGTATTCTATGTGCAAAAACCTAGGAATAATTTGATATATTTCTGTGGGGCAGTTAAGATCTAGGTGATCCATTTTCATTCATATTAATTTTACTGATTGCTTTTTTAAGTGGGGGCATAGAATAGTAGAAAACCCTAGAGGAAAAAAATTCCACACTGACTAGAATCCTTAACATTAAAGATCTAAAGTTTATTGAATGTATGTACTGGTTGTTCAGTGAGGTTATCAACCTGCTAAGGGTAATGTAGGAGGGAGCAGCTTAAACTTCATAGGAGGCAAGGGTTCTTGGAGTTCAGTATGAGCCCCACTGCAGACAATCTGTCAACTAGGCCTTTTGGAAGTAGAACAATCTGCGCTGCACTCTGAAGAATGTTCTTTCTAAAGTCCAAAGTACAGATGACACTACTTCAGGAGAGGTTGAGGTGCCAGGCAGGCCGTTTCTATAATCATGGAGTAAAGGGCAGGATCTGGGATTTATGGTGAAAAACAAAGGATAGTAAATCATTAATAGCCATTATCGGGATAGGATGAGTCACTTGAAATACACCACCACCAAACACCCAAACCAAGCAACACATTATTCACAAGAATCCCAGTTGTCTGCAGGCTTCCCATTAAATCCTCAAGCTGTACACAAGAGGCTCAGTACACAGGAAGGAAGGCCACCACTTTACTGCTGCATTTAGCCTTCAGAGGGAGCATATCTGAGTTTTAACAATTACCTTAGAGGTGTAGCTCCAGCTTTATTTTCTGACACTCACACTTTCCCCCACTCTCCAGCCATCTGTAAATATTGTGATTTCACAAAACAAAGCTCTCATGTGTCTGGGTCTTTGTGTGCACTGTTTTTCTTTCTGACTGGAATACCCTTTCCTTTTTATATGTTCAACACATTTTCTTCAAGTCTTTGCTCAAACATTACCTCTGCCATGATACTTTGTGCCCTGCAAGCATAGTGGTTTCCTCCAGTTCACAGAAATCCCAGAGCACTTTGGACAAATACTTTAGTCCATACTACATAAGATTATCAATGTCTGTTTATGTGTCTGTCTTCTGTTCCTCATTGCTATCCCATCCCTAGTGTGGTGATTGTCACATAGCAAGTGGTGGATAAATGTTTCTTGATTTAATAACTATTTCTGTGAGATAGGCAGAGCAGGAGTTTTCAGCCCCATTTCCCAGGAGAAGAAACTGAGGCCCAGAGAAGAGAAATGCCTTGTCCGTGGTTACACTGCTGATCTGTGCCAGAGTTGGAACTCACACCCAGAGTGCCTAATTCCTATTCTAATATTTATTCCATTACAACATATAGTCTCTACTATGGCCAGGGGTAGCATCTAAAATATCTGCATTCTTTGGAACAAGAGGGACCCTTCTGTTGATCTATAAATCTCTTTTGTGTTAGAATGAGCTTTTGAACAGACTCAATCTCCCTGGAGATCAGCTTATTGCTCGCAGAATAAAAGCAGTCCTTGTTATTTCAAGGCCCTAATTTCCACTTGGAACTGGCAAAAATGAAACAAATGCGAGGAGACCTCTCAGGAATACTTTCTTCCTCCCCACCTTCAGCTCAAATTCCAGTTGCCTGTGAAACTCTCCCACGTCTGGGCCCATGCCCCCAAATCCAAGTGAATCCTGTAATTTTTAGCTCATAGCACTTCATCGTTGGCTTTTTGTGAAACTTCCATTATAACTTACAGTACAGTGAATGATGTATCCTATCTTTTTCCTAAGGTGTGAGCTCTTGGAGGGCAGGGGTTGATGTCACTGCACAGAGTGCACAGAGTAACTTGGGATTGACTGAGGACTTATACTATTACTTGCTTCTCACCTCATTGTAATATTTCTCAGAGCCCCAAATGAGCCACTCCATCTCTTCTATGCTCTTACTTCTGTTCATTAGAGTGAGGCTCACTAAGCGTGGCTCTGTGAGCCAGTTGCTAGCTTAATGAATAAGGAACTACAGGTGGAATCCCCTAGAGCAAAAGCCATTACAAAAAAGGACTGTGTGAAACAAGCTCTCAATGCATGGTTGATCTGGTTACATTAAGTCCTATACAACTAACAATGTGGCCCAAATGCTTTCCCTGGTTCCTAGATATTTTAGAGGCACACTTTATAATGAAAACTCAAGTGCAAGCTATCTGCATCTAAACTAGGAAGAGAGAAGATTTGCTGATAAAGTTTGGGGGAGGGGGTTCCTGACATCATGCAGAATTTATCCTTCAAATCATTTGTCCATGGAGTATCCCAAGTATATAAGCAAAACTAACTCAATCACACAATGAAAGAATAAAGGAAGGCATCATGGTCTGAATATGATAGTAACCCTTTCTTAATTGGTTCAAAACATAAGTTTCCTTTTGATGATTCAACATGGATAAACGAGTGCCTATTTCCTTTGATTGAGCTAAATGTAGGACACTATTACTGTGACACATAACCCATAGCAGACACTTTGTGCACTGTATACAATTTTACAAAATCCCATCGTGTCGAAGTTCTCCTGAGTTCCAGACCTGCATTTCCAACTGCAGCTTGTCATGTCCACCTCAGACTCATTATTTAAAATTGATAGCCCAAACATTCGCTTATTAGAGGAAGTGATGTGATGTAGAGAGAACAAAAAGGCTTTCATTAACATAAGAGTGACTTGGGTCCCTATACCAGCTCTGTCACTTATTAGTGGTATGACTTTGGTCTGTTGAAACTTCAGCTTACTAACTGTAAAAGTGGGGATATTAACAACAAAAATAAAAACCTCCACAGAGTGGAAATGTGCCAGGGCACATGACAAGCAATTCGCACACCTTATAGCATTTACTCCCTGCAATGGCCTTATCAGGCAGGTATTATTATGATTCATCTCATTTTACAGACGAAGGACCAGGAGCAGTCTTACTACAGAACCCGCCTTCTTATTCACACTAAACTGTGCTTCTGTAGTATATATAGATGATCCTTCCTGTGGGGAATAAGTGAGACAAATACATGAGGAGCATCTAATACAGTGCCTAGAATATAGCAAATCCTCTAGAAGTGTAAATTTTCTAACCATCTCCTCCCCTCTCCATAATATCTTCTGTTATAGTGAGTTTTTTGTTTTGTTTTTTTTTTTTTTTCGCTGATAGTACCAAAATCCACTCCCAGTATCCAGGGACGATATGTCAGGGACATGCTCAGTGTATCGTTTTCCTCACTACCCCATATCCAGTTGGACTCCAAGTTCTACTGAAAACCTTTCTCATACCATACTTGCTCTTTCTTCTCTACTCTCACTTTCCACTGACTTTACTTGGGCCCTTGTCATTCCTCCCCAGACTGTCAAATGGTCCACTAACTGGTATCCCTGCCTCTAACTTATCCTCCAGAGTGCAACCAAAGATTTCAATTGAAAAACAAAACAAAACTGGAATTGGCAGAGACTCGTGAAATGTTCACCAATTCCACTTTCTCTTTTTCTTGGCCATTCAGCAATATTTCTGTTCTCAGCTCCCTTGCAATTAAGCCTGTCCAGGTGACCTCATTCTAGTCAAAGGAATGTCAGTAGAAATGAGCATGCCACTCAAGGCCTGGCCTATAAACACCTCCTACAAACAATCCGCCATGCTCTTTCCTCTTTTATGCATTGATACAGACAAGCACAGTGGGCTTGGAAACCATGTGTTGCACCACTTGGAAATGAGCCACTTGTCAATGAGGAACACCTGCCTTGTTTGAACTTTAAGAATCAAGAAATACACTTCTATCATGTTTGAACTATTATACATTTTTGGATTCAGCAACTTGTGTTAGCACAAATGATCTCATCATGTCACTTTTTAAAAAACCAATATGTTAATCAAAGAATACATGTATACAGTTAGATAGGAGGAATAAGTTCAAGAGACCTATTGTACAGTATGGTGACTATAGTTAATGCTGATATATTGTATTCTTGAAAAATACTAGGAAAACGGATGTTAAGTATTCTCACCACAAAAATCATAACTATCTGAGATAATGAATTTGTTAATTAGCTAGATTTCACCATTCCACGATGTATGTAGACTTCAAAACATCATGATGTACACAATAAATACATACAATTTTATATGTAAATTTAAAAAATAAATAAATTTTTTAAAAATAATGCTTCCCTGTAAATACAGGACAAACATATTCTGTATCACTTCCAGATCTCTATCTGCATGATTCTATTATGCAGAAATCCTTCAAAATAGGTATGCTATTTGGCTATATTTCTCACCACCCTTCCTTATCACTGCCATTTTCCAAAAGCTTATTACTCTTTCACATTCAATGGGAATGTTAACAATTGGATGATCATTTTTCTTACACCCTTAGTACCTCCATTATACTAGGAGACTTCTTTGCTTTCAGGAACCATCCATACAACATCCCGAACCCGAGTGACTTCCAATCAGGGACCAAATACCATCAATGCTACCTCTTGAACATATTGTATATCCATATCCTTCTTCAAAACCTTATTTAGTGGAAAAAGCAGTAGTCTGAAATCAGACAGACCTGTACTGACCTAATAATGACATCATCTGGGACAAGTCATTTTTATTTTTTAACATTGACTTTCTGGATCAGTTCAATAGGGACATTATTACATACTTATATTGAATATTTGTGAATATTAGAGACGTTTTACATAAAGTACCTGACACATAGTGTTCAATACATAGTATATTACATATACATATTATAATTATAGTTACTTATATTATTTTTCAAGTACTATAGCAGCTTCTTAGCTAAATACCTCAACTCCAGCCTTGCCTTCCTCCAATCTGCCTTCCGTACTATTCCCAGAATGATCTTTCTAAAATGCAAATATGTTGGATTTCTTCCTCCACAACAAACTCTTCAATGGATCCCCATATTTTTATGCCAACATAGCCTATAAGCAACTCTCCCTACCCCAATACTCTGGTCCAGTCACACTGAACCTCTTTTAGTTCCTTCAATATATCATCACTACCTCCCCACTTCACTCCCTAGGCCTTCGTACCTGCTACACTCTCTCTCTCTGGAATATTTTCTCCTTATCTTTTAATCTAATTTATTTCTACACATCTTTTAGGTCTTAGTTCAAAGGTTATTTCCCATGAAATTTATTATTGCTATCCCCCACAGACTCATTTCATTGTCCCTGCTAGATGCTCCCATAATACTCTCTATTTCTCCTATCATATCTCACAAGAAACATGAATTTTCTGATGCATGATGTCAATTCATGAATACATGTCTTCGTGCATGCTAGTTCCTCTGTCTGGAATACTCTCCTCTACTTCGGCCTGTTTCTCATCTGTTTGAGAATTATCTATACTTCCTTCAAGATTCAAGAGATAAACTATGCATTGCCTCCTTTTGCAGCTTTCCTTGATGCTCCCTTTGGATGTTTCTTATCCTGTGATTCCATCACATTTTTAACTTCTGTTTAGTTCAGGAATTTTATATTATTGTGCAGCTATCCGTGCATATGTTTTTAACTACTAGACTGTAAAGCCATTAAGAGTATGAACTGTGTCTTATTTATCTCTGTAGCTCAGCAAATATCCCAGAACCTTAAACATAATAAACACTTGTAAGTGTGCTGAATGAATGTTTCAAGCAATGGGATAGAATCTAGTGAAATTCAATAAATATTTGTCCCTCCTATTCAGATAGTCAGTGGGACATTTTTTTACTGTTATATGTTATGCAACATTTATATACAATAAGAATAAATGGACACACTTGAAGCTTGGACTTGGGGGGGAGAGAGGGTAAAGGCATCATATGTAACCTAATCATCTGCACCCCCATAATATGCTGAAATAAAAAATAAATAAATAAATAAAAGAATAAAGATCAATACAATCAATATGTTTACCCAAATCCTCATAAACAAATAAGATATCATTAATAGAGATGAAGTTCCCTATAGATCCATGCCTGAATAAGAGAAAATACTTCATAAATGTGTGTATCATTTTGGGCTGCGCTCTGTTAATCTTCTATGTCTTATCTATTTTAGTATGTGTGCTGCTGAAGTAAGCAGCAAGTAATAGGCTTTGGTCTGCATTTTTATGGTTGTTCTGAGGTCCCAAGATGAGGCCAGGCAAGGCTTCTTTCTAAACTGCTCTGGTTATATACCCATGCAATGCTTGGTCAGATTTTTTTTTTTATTTCAGCATATTATGGGGTACAGATGTTTAGGTTACGTGTGTTGCCCTTGGTTCCCCACCCCCAAGTCCATGTTTCAAATATGTCCATCCTTCGGGTAGTGCTCATTGCACTCCTTGTGTATACAAATACCCGTCCCCTCCTCCCTCCTCCTCCCTCCGCCCGCCACCCTCCCCAGCATCCAATAGATGTTGTCCTGATATGTGCCTTTATGTGTTGATTTGTTAATACCAATTTGATGGTGAGTACAAATGGATCCCGTTCTTCTGCTCTTGTGGTGCCCCACTTTGGATAATGGGCTCAAGTTTAATCCAGGAAAGTGTAAGAGTGCTAGATCACTGTTGTTTCTTATGATTGAGTAATATTCCATTGTAAACATATACCAAATTTTGATAATCCACTCATGGATTGACGGGCACTTGGGTTGTTTCCACATTCTTGCAATAGTGAATTGTGCTGCCATAAACATTCGGGTGCAGATGTCCTTATCGTACAATGTTTTGTGCTCTTTCGGGTAGGTGCCTAATAGTGCTATTGCTGGATCGAATGGTATTTCTATTTTTAGCTCTCTGAGGTATCTCCAAATTCTTTTCCACAGAGGTTGCACTAATTTGCAGTCCCACCAGCAGTGTAAAAGTATTCCTGTCTCTCCACATCCTCGCCAACATTTGTTGTTTTGTGTTTTTTTGATAGAGGCCAATCTCACCGGGGTTAGGTGATACCTCATTGTGGTTTTGATTTGCATTTCTCTAATGATTAGAGATGTTGAGCATTTTTTTATATGTTTGCTGGCCATTATTCTGTCTTCTTTTGAAAAGTTTCTGTTCATTTCGCTTGCCCATTTGTTGATGGGTTTGTTTGATTTTTTCTTGTTGTCAGATTTTTCTAGGAAGTTGTCCTTTCGTAGTTTTCCCATGGAACTCACACGGGATTTCTGAGAGTCAAAATAATGATAGGGATACTGTAGAATAACACTTCCTGTAAAATCCTAAGTGTTCCGCAGATCTTATCCACTTTGCAATTTTCGTGTGCCTGCAAGACAGACATCAGCTATATTATCATCAGACTGGAGAAAGCACACAGTTTGTGACTTGTGAAAGGTCACTAGGTGAATCAATTGTAGGGCTATAAAGAGAACCAGGCATTTATCTTTCAATTTTGAGCTTAGGTCTCCCTCCAGACCCACTTTCCACGATCCAAGGTGAACTATCTACTATGTAGGAGATCAATGACTTCATCATGCTTCCGTACTTCTGTACTTCCTCTGTTCTGTATTTCAGAATAAGCATAAGGTCATCCAACATAGACTCCCATCTCATCAAACTTGATTTTCTTGTCCAATTCAGACTAGAATGAAAAACCAAGGGTCATTATTTCCCCATTCATCCAACTTCATTTTTAGGTAACTAATCCTTTGCTCTGCTTCATCCTCTGCCCTCCTCAATCTGTATCTTCTCTTCTTCATATTTCAACATTCCTATCCTCCACATCTCTTCTCTACCCCATCTTCAAAACTCAAAAACCTATCCTCTATCCTCTCTTGCTTTCATTGTTCAGTTTCTCCTCTATCCTGCTCTCCTATTCATTCTCTGTTCTTTCCCCTCTACTATTTGCAATCTCTACTGGGTTCAATACCTTTCCTGACTCCCACTTTCTCCTCCCTCTAGCTTGCTTCATTCATTCATTCATTCATTTATTTATTTCAGAATATTATGGGGATACACACATTTAGGTTACATATATTTTGCACTTAGGTTACATATTTTGCCTTTGCAATGCCTGAATCACAACTACAAGTGTGCCCATCCCCCAGACAGTGTGCGCCACACCCATTAGGTGTGACTATATCCATCCCCTCCTCCCCCCTCCCACCTGCCTGACACCTGATGAATGTTACTTCCATATGTGCATAAGCGTTGGTCAGTTAGTGCCAATTAGATGGTAAGTATATGTGGTGCTTGTTTTTCCATTCTTGCGATACTTCACTTAGAAGAATGGGCTCCAGCTCAAACCAGGATAATACAAGAGGTGCCACATCACCATTGTTTTTTATGGCTGAGTAGTACTCCGTGGTATACATACACCACTTTTTATTAATCCACTCGTGTATTGATAGGCATTTGGGTTGTTTCCACATCTCTGCAATTCTGAATTGTGCTGCTATAAACATTCAAGTGTAGATGTCTTTTTTATAGAATGTCTTTTTTTCCCTTTGGGTAGATGCCCAGTAGTGGGATTGGTTGATCAAATGGTAGTTCTACTTTTAGTTCTTTGAGGTATCTCCATGTTACTTTCCATAGAGGTTGTACTAGTTTGCAGTCCCTCTAGCTTCTCTTCCATTTGCTTACTGTCTTTTACCCATCCACATCTCCTCCTTTTCATTCTGTCCCTCCATCCACTTCATTCCATATGTCCTCTCTTCTGTCTACATCTACTCCACTCCATGATTTCCACAATTGCGTGAACTCTTATCTCCTCTTCAATCTCTTCTGCACATTATTACTTTTTTTTCATATTTTTTTTCTTTTATTTCAGCATATTATGGGGGTACAGATGTTTAGGTTACGTATGTTACCCTTGGTCCCCCCCTCCAAGTCCGTGTTTCAAATATGTCCATCCTTTGGGTGGTGCGCATTGC
>NW_012152430.1:528601-534818 GCF_000956105.1 Propithecus coquereli
TCACTACAGCCTGGTAGTACAGCTTAAAGTCTGGTAAACTGATACCTCCCAGTTTGTTCTTTTTACTTGCTTCTATGTCAACCTCAATAAAAAACAGAATGATGGGCCACCTGGCATAATGCTAATCACTGTGCCCAGGAGAAGGCAATGTGGTAAATCACGTACTGGCTCTTAAAAGGCTTCCTGTCCTCCCTCAGACTGATGCATCCTTTTTTACACTCACATTTGGTTAGCCAAAGCAAGCCATTTGTCCATGCCTAACTTCAAGCCTCAAGGGAAGTATAATGCTACCCTGTACCCAGATGGAGATGAACTGAAAACATTGGAAAGTGGCAGTATTAACTACCACACTTAGCTTTAAGATACTGCACACTAGTGGTTCTATTTACATCTCCCTTACTTTTCCTTCCTGGTCTCCTTCAAAGATTCTTCTTTCTCCCTGCTGCCTTAATGGTAGTAATGCTATATGATTGGATCCTCGGGGTAATTTTCTTCTCCCTCTACACACTTTCCTGAAGTTATCACATTCATTCTCATGGTTTCAATTTGTCCTGATATACTAACAATACCAAACTTTATATCTCTAGCTTGTATCTCTCCCAATCTTAAGACTTGAATATCTAACTGCTATTAGACTTTTCTCTGTGAATCATCTAAATCATCTCAAGCTTATCCTGTCCAAAATTAACTTCACAGACTTATCTAAATTTGTCCTAACTTTCATATGGTATATTCCAGTTTGTAGGACCATAATGCACCATTGTTATTTGGGGTGCCTACAACTTTGACAACCCCTCCTTTCTGTCATTCTGAAGTTGTATGTATTTACTGCTTATTTCTTCCATGTATCTCACTTTCTCCATCTTAATCCACTGCTCCAAATTAGAACTTCATCACTTCTCACCCAGACGATTTCAGTTGTTTCTTAGCCATTTTCCCTAATTCCACTCTTGTGACCTTCAAACATATTCTTTACACAGTATCTGCAGAGGCATGCATAAAATAGAAAACTGCCTTCCTCATTCTCTCGCTTAAAATATGTCATTCCTAATATAATTCACCGCATAAATAGAACTAAAAACAAAGACCACATGATCCTCTCAATAGGTGCAGAAAAAGCATTTGACAAAATCCAGCACCCTTTTATGATAAGAACACTTAATAAAATAGGCATACACGATACTTACCTAAAAATGATAAAAGCCATATATGACAAACCCACAGCCAACATCATACTGAAAAGGGAAAAATTGAAAACATTCCTGCTTAGAACTGGAATCAGACAAGGTTGCTCATTATCACCACTGATTTTTGATGAAGCAACAAGAACATACACTGGGGAAAAGAATTCAATAAATGGTGCTGAGAAAATTGGATAGCCACATGTAGAAGACTGAAACAGGATCTGCACCTCTCACCTCTCACAAAAATCAACTCACAATGCATAACAGACTTAAACCTAAGGTATTAAACTATAAGAATTTTAGAAGAGAATGTTGGAAAAACTCTCACAGACATTGGCCTTGGCAAAGAATTTATGAAGAAGACCCCAAAAGCAATCACAGCAACAACAAAAACAAATAAATGGGACCTGATCAAATTAAAAAGCTCTTGCATAGCCAAACAAACTATCACTACAGCGAATCAACAACCTACAGAATGGGAGAAAATATTTGCACGCTATACATCCGATAAAGGGCTAATATCTAGAATCTATATAGAACTCAGGAATATCAGTAAGAAAAAAATCAAATAACCCCATTAAAAAGTGGGCAAAGGACATGAACAGAAACTTTTCTTTTGTTTAATTTTTATATCAAAAAAAGTAAATGGGGGGCTGTAACACTCAGGGGCTGGGCACGCCCCCGCCCTCACTCCCCCAGACGGAGATGGTGGGGAAAGGACCGGGACACCCGAGCCACCTTCCCAGTCGGGCCTTCTCAGCTGTCCCAGAGCCAGTTGTGGCACACCACCAGCAGTGGAAATGCTATAAGAAGATAAACTGATGACCAAATAAACATATGAAAAAATGCTCAACATCTCTAATCATCAGGGAAATGCAAATCAAAACCACAATGAGAGTATCACTTAATTCCAGAGAGAACAGCTTTTATCAAAAAGTCTCAAAACAACAAATGCTAGCTAGCATGGATGCGGAGAGATAGGAACACTCATACACCACTGGTGGGACTGCAAACTAGTACAACCTTTATGGAAAGTAATATGGAGATACCTCAAAGAGATACAAGTAGAACTACCATTTGATCAACCAATCCCACTACTGGGCATCTACCCAAAAGAACAAATGATACTCTATGAGAGAGACATCTGCACCCGAATGTTTATAGCAGCACAATTCACAATTGCAAAGATGTGGATACAACCCAAGTGTCCATCAATATATGAGTGGATTAATAAAATGTGGTATATGTATACCATGAAGTACTATTCAGCTTTAAGAAACAATGGTGATCTGGCATCTCTTGTATTCTCCTGGGCAGAGCTGTAGCCCATTCTACTAAGTGAAGTATCGTAAGAATGGAAAAACAAGCACCACATGTACTCACCATCAAATCGGTACTAATTGATAAACACGATGTGCATATATGGAAGTGACATTTATTAGGTGTCCGGCAGGTGGGTGGGGGAGGGGATGGGTAAATGCGCAACTAATGGGTGTGGTGCACACTGTCTGGGATGGGCACATTTGTAGCTCCAACTCAGGCCATGAAAATACAATATATGTAACCTAAATGTTTGTACCCCTGTAAAGTTTTTGAAATAAAAAAAAGAAAATAAGCTAAAGAAGGAGTGAATAGAAGAAAGACATACTTTGCTGAAGGCCATGCTTTTGTAAATTGCTTGATCATATGAATTAATTTATTAGTCTAATGCAGGAATTGACAAACTTTATTTGTAGAGGGCCAGATAGTATCGGTATTTTAGGCTTTGTGGCCATACAATCACTCTCACAACTACTCAACCCTACCATACGTGAAAATAGCCATAGGCAATATGTAACTGAATGGGTGTAACTGGGTTCCAGTAAAACTTTATTTAAAAAACAAAAGTCATTCCATTCTTCAGAACTGCTTACCTGGTTTTCTCTGTCCAGAATGCCCTTCCTCTCTTCCTTCTATCCCCTACCTACAAGTTTCATGACAACATTCTACTTATTTAATAATATAAAAATTAATGCTAATACCAACAATCAGGAGCTTAGCTGTTCCCTCATCCAGGGACTGTTTTATCAACCTGATCCAAAAGAATAAGTTAGATCACCCTCCTTTGTCCTACCATAATTATCCACATGTTTAGTGTTTCAGTTAATATTATTTGTGATTATCTAATTAGTCTTTCTCCCCTATTATATTATGATTGTCCTGAGGACAGACACCATGTTTTATTAATATTTGCATACCCAGAATTTAGTTTAGGGCCATGTATATATTAGGAAGTCAAAATACGTTTGGTGAATGAATAAAAACTTGTCTTTCTTCCATCCACAATTTCCCTCCCTCTTGTTCATCTTCTCTAGTGTCCCTTACCCTATTTCTCTATGACTGCTCTTCTTTTTTCCCATCTACTACATCCTCTTCACCAAATTTGCCTGTATCTTTAGGATATGCTAATACCTAGCCTCTTTATTTTACTCTATCTTCTCCTTTATCTTCTCAAATTTTTCTTTTTCCATCTCTTCTCATATTCTTTCTCTTTTCTCCACCCTTATCTCCCTGACATACATATATATACACACACACCAACATATATATACATGTATATACATATATATATAATTTGATTTATATATATAAATTCTGGAAAGGAGGTATATATATATGTATGTGTATATAGATAATATATGCACATACACATTTATGATCTATCTTCTCCCCTCTCCACCCTCTTCTTCTCATTTCTATCTACTTTCATTGTTTTCTCCTCTGTTCTATGTTCATTTCTCCTCCAGTCTCTCATCTCCTCTCTCATCTAACTTTTCTCTTTTTTAAGTATTTATTTGTTATCCTTTCTTCCCTAGCTCTCTTCCTGTCTTTCAAATTCTTGTAGGAAAAAAAAAACAATAAATAGCAAATTTGAAATAATGAGCAATTAGTACACAGACAAATGCACTTCATCTATTCACCACATATTTACCAGGCATGCATTATCTGAGTTTCATTGTGCAAAATAACAAATACATCAATTTCAAATAGCCATAGAACCTGTACTGAAGGATTGTACCTATTCTTTCAATAAAGGTTTGCTCAGTTACACAAAATCAACACTCACTAATGTAGGAGGAATCTTTAGGATGTAATAACTGACAGCAAAAGAACAATCAAAAGCATAAAAGCAAACACGAAAACCAAGAAAGTTTTTTAGTGTTGGGGCAAACAATCTTATTGCACTGCAAATGCTTTCAAAGTTATTCTTTTTGAGAGCAAAATTCAATGCCTAATAACTCTAATGAGAACGACAATAATAAGTCATTAAATACATAAAATGATGATGTTTTTATGCATTGGGAAGTAGAAAAGTATAATATATATTTTATATTTAATGAAGATTTCAATGCCAACATATATATGCTTTACATATATATATATATATATTGTGTTTAAAAAGTATCATCTTAAGTTATTTGGAAATTTCACTTATATCAAACTCCTCAGCACCCCAGGCAATGTGGCATAAAATAAATGTTACTGTAATTTTGAATTTATATATATAAAACGCTGTTTCAGAAAACACTCATCATTATCTCATTCAATTCACATAACTCTACATTATAGGGGTATTTTGTTGCTGCAGTTAAACCTAGTCTATTCTGATGTTCATGCTGATTTATATGTTTTTGTGAGTTTGTGTATTTAAGTGTCCTTGAGTATGTGTATCCCTCTGCGTTAGTCCACATGTGTCTTTGAGTATGCATACATTAATACATCATGAACATGTATCTGTGTGTCTCAGAATAGTCATACGTGTAACTATATATGGGTATCTAGAATATGTATATCTGTGAGTATGTATACATGCAAATATATTAGGAAGTATATACATATATGTGCATTTCTAATCTATAAACTTGACAGAATTTTTAGTAGATAAACTAAAACATGATGCTTTCAACCCCAGTCCTACTGCCAATGTACTTTGAGCAGGGCCCACCACTCTCTGACCTCATTGTGTAGAGAAGGGTCCCGTTGTCCACCAGTCTGAGCAGCTTATTGGGTGTGGTCATGTTATGAGCCACCGATTTCTTGCCATTGTGGAAGAAGGTGTCAGGAGTCCAGATCTTACTAGCCAGGAGATTGTTCAGTGGAAGGATCTTCATGGGTCCATCAAATTTCAGTCTTTCGTCATGCCATGTCTGTCGAAAAAATACATCAATAGTGTACTCCTAGGGACAAAGAGAGAGAACAATGTTTCAGTAAAGTTCTGAGAAGGGTCCACATTACCTTCAGCAACTATTAATTACCTTGAAATATTTCCTCTGGTGCAGAGAAGAAACAGTCTATTAACAGTAGTTGCTGGTAAGAAAGGCAAATGATTATGATTGAGAAACAAAGCCATGGTGATCAACAAATATGGACAAGGCTTTGTTTAGGAAGGTCACAGCCAACGCTGACCCACACATCAAACAAGCTGACCATAAGACTTTGCCTTTCGAAAAGACAAGAGCTCTCTTCTCTATGCAGCGATGTTTTTGTTTTTGTTTTGTTTTGTTCTATTTTTTGTTTGTTTTTTTACAGAGTCTCGCTCTGTTGCCCAGGCTAGAATGCTGTGGTATCAGCCTAGCTCACAGCAACCTCAAACTCCTGGGCTCCTGCCTCAGCCTCCAGAGTAGCTGGGACTACAAATGCACACCACCACGTTTCTATTTTCAGTAGAGACGGGGTCTCATTCTTGCTCAGGCTGGTCTCGAACTTCCTACCTCAAGCAATCCTCCTGCCTCGGCCTCCCAGAGTGCTAGGATTACAGGCGTGAGCCACCACACCTGGTCTGCGGTGACATCTTTATAAGAACAAACTCCTTACCTGATCTCTCCTGTTGAATGATCCCATATGAACATCAAAGGCCAATATAACAATTACCATAATACAATATTATGAGCTTCAAAAACAAAACCTTATTATTTTAACACATATTTCATCTGAGCCTCAAAATAATAATATGTCTGATGGGTGAATAGCTTATTATCTTTAATAAATAATTA
>NW_012152430.1:535015-553750 GCF_000956105.1 Propithecus coquereli
TATATATGTACCTATATTACTCAAAAGCAATGGGGAGAGACTGAAAGCAGACAGAAACCCTTAAAAGATGGCAGCAGCAATGGATTAGAATTGTGAGTTTGTGGTTTTTCTTTCCTGAAGATGCTCCCCAAACCTAGAATTCCTTTGGCATATATAATAGCCTCACTGGCTCAGGGTGGCAGAGAATCTTGAATATTAGGAGTGTGGCTCCTGAAAGTAACACACTCACAGAACGGATGGGCCCCCACATCTCGGTATATACTCTTCCCAAAATCCTGGCTGACCACTATACTACACACAAATAGGGGAGACTCTTGGGCCCAATTTTAAAAAACCAGGTAGAAATAATAGGGTAGTAGTCCACTAAATGAAAGAACTGTGCTGGGTGATGGTTGTGAGTTTGCTGCCATTTAGGCTGAAGGAATTCCTCACTCCATTACAACTCAGGTAGCAGAAATGTGAAAACTTATTAGCTTAATGTATCAGAGGAAAAACTGAAGACTGAAAGATGAACTGGAAATTCATGAGGAAGTCTTGGAAGCAAGAGGGTGAGTCCCAAAATCTGAATACAAACTCTGCCCAGATCCTTGACTGACCACTAAACTACAAAAGGCACAGGGGACACTTCAAGGTAGGCAGAAGGTAGCAAGATTGCAAGGTAGCAAGAAGCAGCAGCATCCAGAAGTTGCTGCAAATCCTTTGGTTTAAAATTCCCTAATGGCTTCAAATCATACCTGGAATGAACTTTCCCTGATGTAAGCTGTCCCCTGCCTTCCTCTCTGAGTTCTTCTCCAAATATCCTTCTCTCCACAGACTAGCCAATCTGAACTCTCTCGCTCCAGTATACCAAGTGCATTCTTGCCTAAGGATTTAAAGATAATATAATTTATTGCCTAAACTGGAACATTTTAGAGAGAGAGAGGAGGCTGTATCAATAACCATGACAACAAGTGTAAACTAGAACTGTGGCAGATGAAAAGCTGGAATTAGACTCCCACATAAAACCAAGATCCTGAAGGGATCCAGCCTCAGCAAAGGGGTGAACTACATAAAATGAACTGACAAAGCCAGCCCACAACACAAAAATTGAAAAAGGAAGGGGGAAGTGTTGAGGGGAAAGCATTTCGACTGAGATTTAGCAACCACAATCCTAATCTTATGCAAGAATGATGTTCAAATGTACACTATCTGCATTATCATGAACCTACAAGCTGAGAAATTAACATAAAAATTGGCCTTAGGCTGGGGATACCACTAGATTGACTTGCAAAAGTAAGCACAAGAGCACTCTGGAGGGACATAACCACAAATAAGTGCTTACTGAAAATAAGCTCAGTATCCACCACAACAAAATACCTAAAGAAATGGTCATGAGCAAGAGTCACCTAATACAATATATAGTTGAATTAGAGCCTATCCAAGGACTTCATATAACAGAATTATAAAATAGAGATAATGAAAGAACTACAATTAATATGAAGATTATGGAGGGAGAGGAGCAAGAAAAAGCAGATTTGAAAGGGGTCTATTTGAAATTGACCTTTGGTAAAAGAAAAATAGTCATTGAAAATAAAAACTCAATGAGTGAGTTACATAGCAGATTAGATATCACTAAATAGAGATTAGTGAACTGGAAAATACACCTGGGGAAAAACTATTCAGTTAACATTTCAGACAGAAAAATGATGGAAAACATCAAAGACAAGTATAGTACTATGGAGGATAAAAGGAAAAGGTTCAGCATGTGTCTATTATGATTTTAAATGTGAGATAATAGAGAAAATGGGGGAGAAACAGCATTCAAAGTAGTAATGGATAAAGTTTCCCAGAATTGTTAAAATATATGCATCCTTAGCTTTAAGAACCATAAAGAGTCGCAAACTCACTAAATTAAAATAGATTCCAGCCAGCACATAATAGATTTAAAGAACACCAAAGTGGAGATCATAAAAATAGCGGAACAGAAAGGACATATTATCTACAATAACATGATAACATGACCATTTGACTTATAGCAGACTTCTTAAAAGCAACAATAGAAGCCAAAAGATAATTAAAATACATCTTGAAAATGTTGACTGAAAAATAACTATCAACCCAGAATTCTATAGCCAGCTAGATTATCAAAGTGAAGTCAAAATAAAGATAGTTTTTCATTTGTATAAATTTAGGGGGTCCAAGTGCAATATTTTTACATGGATATATTATGTAGTGTGTTTAGACAAATAAAGTAAGGCGAAGAATTTACCATGAAAATATCTTCACCCTTACCCCAGATTTTCTCATGGCTGGGTCACTTACAGCCTTCAGGTCTCATTCAAAAATTACCATATCAGAGAGGCATTTCTTGATCATCCTCTCAAAAATAGTAATCCCCCTTCCCCTTACCATGAGTTATTTTTCTTCTTCATAGCACTGAAAAAATATATCTTTGCTTACTATTTCTTCCACTCCAACAGCCTGGATGTTCCATGAGAGCAGGGACTTTGTTCTGTTTGCTACTATATCCTCGCACCTAAAACTCTACCTAGTATACAGTTGATGCTCTACAAGCATTTTTGAATCAATGATTGAATGAATCCTCATGAAAAGAATTACTAAAAGAAGTTCTTCATGTCGTTGAAAATGAAGCCAGTAGGAGGACACTAGAAGGAATAGTGAGCATAAGTACTGACAAACTTAAGGGTAAACTAAACAATTAATAGGTATCTAAAAATAATAGTAAGGACTATAAAAACAGGGTGGAACAAATAATTAGAGTAACCTAAATGGGAGGAAGGAGTAGAAACATGTGGGCTAATGCATTCTTATATTATTTGGGAGGAGAGTAGAGATATTGAGTATCATTAGATTTTAGGCCAAGTATGTTTATTAATATTTAAGGTAATTAAGAATATAATTGAAATAGAATGTAAAACTTATAAAACAATAGATAAAAACAAATGGGAACATAGAAAATGCTTCAGTCTTACAAAAGGCAAAGAAAAAAATAAAGCATAGAAAAACATGGGGAAAAGAATACATAAAATAAGATAGTATAAATAAACTAACTATAACTGAAGGATAAATAATCAAGTAGCTATATGCTATGTATATACATGAGGCATACCTAACAACATATAAACATGTACACAGTTTAAAAGTAAAATGACAGAAAATATGTTATAGGAATATCCTTTTTGGGGGGTGAATCTATATAAAAATAAAGGTGATAGAGTTATAAAATACAGACAGAATAGATTATAAGACAAACATTTTTCTTAGGGATAAAATATTACACTAAAAAATTAAGGCTCTCAAGTGGAAAATATAACAACTCTAACTTTGTATGTACCAATAGCATGGACTTAAAATACATAAGGGAAAAACTGAATTACAAGGAGAAATCAACAAACTCACAGACTCTCAATAAGTGAAAGACCAATCAGACCACCAATATATATGATTAAAAAATCAGAACAACCCAATTGACAAGCATGAGCTAACAAACACTCATGGTCTTATCCACTTAACACCTAGTAAATCATAAACAGAGCATTTATCCAAAAAAAATAGTATGTGCTAAATTATAGGGCAAATCTCAAGAGACACAAAAAGATTTCATATCCTATGGACCATCTTCTTTCAATATGAGGCATTAAATTAGGAATTAGTAACATAAAGTTTTACATTTGGAAATTGAAAAACACTATGAAATTTTTTTAAAAAATCATAAATGATATTAGAAAATACTTAAAACTGAACAATAGTGAAAATGTTATAAAATCTTCTTTTGGGCTCCTAAAGTGGTACTTGGAGGGAAATAGCCATAAAGAAGTCTTAAAGGTAGTCTTAAGAAAAGGAAAACTGAGCGTGGTGGCTCACGCCCATAATCCTAGCACTCTGGCAGGCCAAGGTGGGAGGTTTGCTTGAGCTCTGGATCTCCAGTCCAGTCTGAGCAAGAGCGAGATTCCATCTCTATAAAAAAAACGGAAAAATTAGCCAGGTGTGGTGGCACCACCTGTGGTCCAGTTATTTGGGAGGCTGAGGCAAGAGGATCTCTTGAGCCCTGAGGTTGCAGTGAGCTACGATGACACCACTGCACTCTAGCGAGGGTGCCAGAGTGGGACTCTGTCTCAAAAAAAAAATTAAAAAAAAGGAAAACCAATAAGCTAATCTACCTTAAGAAATCAGAAGGACCACAGAATACCCCAAGGAAAGTAAAGAAAGGGATGATCCAGATAAGAGCAAAAATCAGTGGAACAGAAAACACAAAGAAATAATACAGACAATGAACAAAACCAAAGAAACCCAGGTTGCTTGGTAAACAATAACAATATAGAAAACTTCTGATAAGTTTAATTAAGAAAAAGAGATAAATTTAGGGGAAACAGTCATGGGTAGAGGTAGATACATGAGGTTCTATTATGCTATTTTCTCTACTTTGATGTGTGTGTGTGGGCGGGTGGGGGGTAGCCTCTATAGAACAAATTGTAGGGAAATAAGAGCAGAGACAGGCAAATCAGTTAGGGGCTTTTTAAAGTTGGACATGCCAGAAACCCAGAAACGATGCTAGCCTGGACTAGAGTCGTAGCAGTGGAGGTGATGAGAAGCAGTTTAATTTGGGATCATATATGAACATAGATACAAAGACTATGAATAAAATAACACCGAAACAAACCAAGAAATGTATAAAAAGTAAAACATCATTATCAAGTTGGATTCTTTTAAGGAATGTAGAAACAACCTAATATTAGGAAATCTATTAATATAATTAACCACATTAACAGATTAGAGAAGAAAAATCATGCAATCTTAATATGAGCCAAAAGAGAAGTTGAAAAATTTTAAATACATTCGTAACTAAACACAAACACACACACACACCCCTCTGAGAAAACTATTAATATTTAATAGAAATGGAACATATAGTGAATATCTGGGGTCATATTCATTACTGCTTACCATCACTTGTCATTTGACCCTTCTAGGAGGTCTTGTGGAAATTCTCATATTATAAGTCCTGTCTTTTCAAATTAAAAGTCAAAACTTAAATTCCCAGCAATTTTTTTGGAGCTAGAATCAAGCTAGTGACCTAGGAGCCACCAACACACACACACACACACACACACAAGCAATAATATAAATATTATGATATACATCTTCTTGTGAGCATGTCTGAGTTTCTGTAGGGTCTGTACCTACAGATAAAATTTGTGATTCATTAGAGTCTGTATATTTTTAACTTTTTTCAGATAAGGCCAAATATTTTCATGATGGATTGTATCAATTTATAATTCCATTAGCAGTGTATGAGAGCTCCATCTCTCTCCACTTTTGCTAGTACTTTGTATTGTCACACTTTATTTTTGACACTTTGATGGGTATGAAATGGTACCTAATTGATTTTATTTGCATTTTTCTGACAGAACATAATATCATTGCTTTTTAAAAGCAAAAAACAGAAACAGCCCAAACGCACATTAACAAGAGAATGGATAAATATATGAGTAAAGATGCATACCATGTAATAATCTATAGTAATTAAAATCAATGAATTAGAGTAAAATGCATTGAAAAGAAAAGCTTTTAATGCACAGTTAAAAAATAAGTTGTGAAATGATATGCATGCCATGATGTATTTTATATAAAAGTTTGGGAATATGAAAACCACTATTTTCTATTTATGAATGTATGTAAAATATACATATTCTAAGGTATAAATCTAAATTATGTATGGAAATTACAAAAATAAAAAGCAAATTTATAGTTGTAACTATTTTTGAGGAAGGAGGGAAAGAGGGAAATGGGATCAGTGTACACGGGATTTCACCTGGATCGTTAAAGGTTATTTTTTTAAATATAATAAGAAATATGGTACAGGTACACTTTTAAGATTTAAAAAAGTTGGGTGATGGGTGCTTATTTTTATATATTATTCTCTACACAGTCAAAACTACTGGGGAAACCAGACTGATTATTTGCTCCATAAGTATCTCATGACCTTTGGCCAAAGCAATCAGATTTTGACCTGACCACTCTAGAAATGCAATCAATTCCTTCCTTGTAAATTGAGCCCTTGTATACTCTCCAAGGATGATTGCCTCCAAATTGACAAATTAATTCTGTTGTTTTGTGAGGCATTTAAATCAAATCTTCCAGATAATAAGCCTAAGTCTGCCTCCTGGGAAAGGCACTTAATACATTTTCTAGACAGAGCAGAGATGACACTTAGCTCTTGGGGAAGCATTTCTGGCTTGGTGTTAGATCCTGAATGGCTTCAACTCCCCAATACTGCTCAGTGTGCCAAAGCAGGCTCCCAGAAAGAGCCTGCAATTCTTATTCAACTTTAGCAGGGTGTGGGGCCAAGGTATTTGACAATTGCACTACAGTGAAGGCCTTGCCATTTTCCCCTTACACAGGCCACGCCCCTTTATTTTGGCCATCCCCTCCTCTCTCTGCTCTTTAATGCCTATCAGTCTCTATTTTGGAGAATCATAATAAATATCCCTCTTTCTGATGTATTTAGCCCTTCAAATAGTCTTATTGGCATTGTTTATGTGTCCTGCCTTTGTATGTCTGGGAATTAATAATGGATTAGGATTTTTATAAGAAGGTAATTGAAGTGGCTCTTTTAACACATGCACACGCACACACACACATTCACTCATTCATTCTCACTCATGCACCAACATCCACAAATACGTGGGATACTACATAAAAAGTATATATACTACATATATATATACTACATAAAAGTATCCCAGGAGATTCCTGGTCATGGACTTCTAGGAACCCCATGGACATGGACCCCTTTCTATGTTGCATCTAGAAATACCATATCCTATGGAATAAGAAGAAATTCACAGGCTTAGAGACTCTCAAAATAGATAAAGTTTCGCACCCATTCTCTGCCTCAGACTGCCAGTAAGGGAGGGCTTGAAGTGGACATAGCCACTTTTTCCAGTGCTAAGGAGGAAACAGTTACAATAATTTCAAGTCCATTGCCACCAGGAAAGAAGTGCCTGTGCTACTTTCTCTGTAATTTACACAATTTTTTTCCTTTACAGTGTTTGGACATTTGGATAACTTTGCATGATTTTCATAAGCAGTTGTCGGACCAAAATGTTTGTTACCCGAATCTGTTATCAAGAAACTTAAAAAGAGAGAGAAAGTCACAATTGTTAGAAATGTCTCCAGAGCCTCTTCCCACCCACACAAGACTGCTTGAATGGGAAAGGAGCAGAGAGAGGAACTGGTTGGGGCAGGGGCTGTGTGTGTGTTTCTGTGGTATCCCTGGGCGTAGGAGTTTGTTTATATATATGTATCTACAGAATGCCTTGGATAGCATGTGGGCTGTATGTACTCTATAGCTATTTGTTGTGTGTATGTACATTGTTTGAATGTATTTGTGGATGTTGGTGCATGAGTGAGAATGAATGAGTGAATGTATGTGTGTGTGCGTGCATGTGTTAAAAGAGCCACTTCAATTACCTTCTTATGAAAATCCTAATCCATTATTAATTCCCAGACATACAAAGGAAGAGCTGCATATCTCTAGTGAATGTGGTTATTCCCAATGGCCTGTGAGCTCTCTGAATATAAGGATCTGTAGAGCCCTTTAATTCAGAGTGGGGCTTCTATTGAATGACCATCTGGCAACAAGTTTACTGCACACATGGATCTGAAGCTGTGGCCAATACTGGTCAAAAGTTTGAGAGGGAGCAATCTAGACATACAGGCTTTTTTACTGCCCCTAAGAGATAGCCATCTCCTCCATTCCTCATACGTCAAACATACCCTCACTGAGCTCTCCCTATGCGTCAAGTGCTCTGTTAAGTGCCAGGGAAGCCACGAAGACTTGATACTTGCCCTCAAGGAGTTCACAGAGTCTCCTGTACCCTTCTCTTTATTTAACACTTGAAAGATGAAGTTCAGGACTCTCCCTTCCCCCTGCCTCCCAACCACCCACATACTTATGACTTTCTCTCCTGAGAACTAGCCAGCTTTTCTGACTCCTGATTAAAGAGCCATGTCAAATCAACATGCCTAAATCAACTCCCAACCTCCAGGATTTTTCCTCTTGCAGTCTACCCTGCTAAGACAACCAGATGAATTATTCTTAAATAGCACTCATGTATTTTCACTGTCCACTTTTCACTGTCCATATATTTTCAAATCCACTCAATGGCTCTGCATTCCCTATAAAACAAACTCTACCACATCCCTATACAACTATTTGTACTCACCCAACAGGTGGAAAGAAGCCTTGTGCCCTGCCAAGTAATAGTCCCATTGAAAATAGACATACAGGAAAAATCTAAGTAGTGAACATGGACATTAAATATTTTTGAGCATATTTTACCTGATATTAAATAGTAAGATTTTTATTTACAACACAAAATCAGTCATTCAACAAAACTTATTGTGCATCTAATAACTGCCTGACATACAGAGCAGATAACAACTGTTTTATTTCTCTAAATGATAATTATTCAATCAAATATCTGATACTCAGTAGGTATTGACAGGTGGTCTATTGGGTTGAGGCCTTCTGATTCAACTCTCCCTGGCATTCTTTGCTTTGGCACTAAGGGACAATGGTGGCAGAGGGGGAAGTCCTTGCAGATGGCTATGAGTCACCCCTTTGCTAGCTCTTCTGTGCCCTGCCTTATTTCTTGAGTTTGCGTCGAAGCTCTCCTTTTGCCCACATCCATAGAAGGACCAGTTTCCAGAAGTGGTTTAGACTCTTTCTTCACACTATATTACTCTTTCTAGTCCACATTCCTAGTAGACAGAGACTAGTTGCAAGGAACGGACTTCTTGGATGACACCACCGGATGTTTGAGAAATCCCACCACAATGGTCTCCTCACATGACCTATCCCTACCAATATGTGTGTGGTACCAGCAATATGTGGGGGGAGAGGTCAGGGAACGTTTAATTGAGGATACGAGCCAAGCCAAGTTTTGAAAGATGTGTCATGGAAGGAAGAGAAGGGCACTACTGGTGGGGGTATATGCTTTGTATGTGAATAGGTGGGGAAAGTAGGGCAAAGATGGAAACATGGCGTGGTAAGGGCAGAGAGGGAATTCATATGAGATAAGATGTCTCCTTAGAATATAGCTACAAGGCCCTGCCATGGAAAAATCCCAATTTATGGTCTTTGATCTTTTGCATCTTCTTTTACTTTTACCTTTGAAAGAACTATACTTACCATGTCAGTGTCTGACACAGGGCCAAAACTGGTCACATAGATGTCAGTCTTCACTTCAGTCACTGCATCTGAGCAAAAGAAAGTAGAAAAGCAGAGTGTCATGAAAGGCTGTTGCCTTAGCTCACAGAGAGTCTAGTGCAGTACTCCGAATGACAGGATACCTGGCACAGTCATAGGAAAACCCCTCAGAAACCTCTCAGCTGTACTACTTCTTCAGAGAGATCATGGTAGGTACAGGTTCAAAGTCTACCTCTTTAGATATCTTTGAGAATGACAGCAGAATTCCAAAGCATAAAAGCTTAGAGAGGGCCATTAGAGATCCCTGACATTCACAGGAGCTGAGCTCTCACACTGGGCTTACTCTTACCTGTGGTAGGTTACAAATGTTGCAGTATCCAACTCTTTTCCACCTTTAGGAATAGAGGATGATTTTACTTCCCCTCCCCTGCCTGCTTAAAGTAGAGAGGGGCAATGTGACTGGTTCTGATTGTGGGAGGAAGAAATATGTGCCCCTCCATAGCTGGAGCAATTAATGTCTCATGCAAGACTTTCCATGCCATAGTGGTCATGGAAGCATATGTTGATGTGGTGCCACCATAAAATTGAAAAAGTCTGGAATGATGAGCTAACATATGGTGGACAACTGCCCTGGAAAGTTGCCTGGATCCAAAATAGACTTTGCATAAATGAGAAATAAACTTTTATTGGGTTAAGTGACTGAGATTTGGAGATAACTGATATCACTTGATATACCCTCTGCATTCATTTTCCTTTATTGCAACTATCTCTTTACTTGTCTATCTTCCCACCTCACCCAAGAGCTTCTGAAGTGCTTGTTACTCAGATGGTGCTCACTAAACATTTTTTGTAAGAATCGACTAATCTTATCACATATTTGCCAAATTGGAAAATGATACTGTCTTAGTCCATTCAGGCTGTTATAACAAAATAACTCAGACTGGATAATTTATAAATGACAAAAATTTATCGCTCACAGTTCCAGAGGATAGGAGGCCCAGGATCAAGGTGCCAGTAGATCTGGTGTCCAGTGAGGGCCCGTTTGTCACAGATGGAGCCTTCTGTGGCCTCACATGGTGGAAGGGGCTAGAGAACTTGCTCAAGCCTCTTTTATAAAGTCACTAATACCATTCATGAGGGCAGAGCCTTGATGGCCTAATCACCTCCTAAAGGCCCCATCTCTCCTTTATTTGTATAAGTTTAAAGGGTACAAGTGCAATTTTGTTACACAGATATATTGTGTAGTGGTGAAGTCTGGGCCTTTATTGTATCCATGACCTGAATAATGTACACTGTACCCATTAAGTAATTTCTCATCACTCATTTCCTCCCAACCTTCCATCCTTCTGACTCTCCAGTGTCTATCATTCCACACTCTTCATCCATGTGTATGAATTATTTAGCTCCCACTTATAAGTGAGAATATGCAGTATTTGTCTTTTTGTGCCTGGTTTATTTCAATTAACGTAATGACCTCCAGTTACATTCATGTTGCTGCAAAAGACATTATTTCATTCTTTTTTATGGCTTAGTAGTATTCCATTGTGTATATAATCCACATTTTCTTTATCCAGTCATCTGTTGATGGACACTTAAGTTGATTCCATATTTTTGCTATTATGAAGAATCCTGGTATCTTTTTGATATATTGATTTCTTTTCTTTTGGGTAGATACTCAGTAGTAGAATTGCTAGATTGAATGGTAGTTCTATTTTTAGGTTTTAAAGAAATCTCTATACAGTTTTCCATAGAAGTTGTACTAATTTACATTCCCACCACAATATATACGTGCTCCCTTTTCTCTGCATCCTCATCTACATGTGCTGTTTTTTGACTTTTTAGGAATAGCCATTCTAAGTGGTGTAAGATGACATCTCAACGTGGTTTTAATTTGCATTTCTCTGATGGTTAGTGATGTTGAGCATTTTTTTCATATGCTTATTGGCCGTTTGTATGTATTCTTTTGAAAAATGTCTATTCATGGCCTTTGCCCACTTTTTAATGAGATTACACTTATTGTTATTAAGTTGCTTGAATTCCTTGTAAATTCTGGATGTTAGTCCCCTGTTTGTTGCGTAGTTTGCAAATATTTTATCCCATTCTGCAGGTTGTCTGTTCACTCGATTGATTATTTCTTTTGCTGTGCAGAAGCTTTTTAGTTTAATTAAGTACTGTCACAATGAGGATTAAATTTCAACCTATGAATTTTGGAGCAACACAAACGTTGAGACCACAGCAGACACCCAAAAAAGTGAAGTTATTCCACTATTGAGTTTCTCTTTTCCTGCTTCTATCAGCTCTGTTTACCCCATTGCAGCCCAGCTAGGCCACCCACTCTATTATACCTCAAACCTAGCATAAGCCAAAGAAAAAAGCAGCCTACTCCAGCCTACTAAAATCCATTCCAGCCTACCAAACATTTCTTCATTACAATATATCTAAGAAGTCCCACTCCAGCTCAGCATACCTGACTCCAGTTGAGTAAACTAGTAACACGGCTAACAGCAGTAAATCTCACACAAGACTTGATGCATGTGCATAATATTGCTGGTTACTGCCCTATATGGTATGATTTCTTTCCTCTCATGAAGAGTTAGGAAACATATTTACTCCATCTGTACCATATTGAGCTATGCTCATCTAGTCCTGGGTTCTGGCCCAAATGTACTTTAGATCTTGTTGGTTTCCTACTTTCCAGAACCATCCCTTAGGCTTAATATACTCTGCCCTTACTCAGGTACTGATGTGTTCACTATACTCAAGGCCACTGCCGTTATCCACAAACATTCCATTTTCAGAAGAGACTATGAGTGCCATTTAATAATCAACACTACAATCAATTTACCAAAAGACACAATTTACTTCCAAGCTTAATCATCAAATAACATGTCTCTGAAACTGTAGCTGTGTTTTAAATAGCTGGGCTCTCATCTAGAGCACAGGCTTCCCTGGCGGCTATTTCTGCACTTGAAGGAGAAGAGGCAAAACTTTGGAACCCAGAATATGCCCCCTAAAAGCTTCACACACACTGCCAGGCTCATTGGCTAAAGAATAAAATGCCTATATACCTCCTATGTAGCATAATAATCTCCAATTGCCCTATCCCCAAGTACATAAAACAAAATAAATTCATTAATGTAAGACACCACAATTATATTTGAATCCAGTATTCCAAGCAGGACATTCCAGACATAGAACAACTTTGTACATGAGTGTAATTGTAAGATTGTAAGATAGTCGTGCAGACTTAAAATAGCCTGCAGAAAAGGAGAAGAGACATAGTGAAGTAAGCCCACAAAATCGATGGGCACAGTGGGACTGGAGAGTTAATGGGTAGGATGTCTTGATGGCAATCTCAACTGTAAAGTAACCAAAGAAAGTCTTCCGTCAACATTGCCTCCTCCTCCTCCTCCTGCTCCCCAACATAGCTCAGTTTCTAATACCACAGGGATATTTGACATCACTTTAGTGTTCTACATAGGGACCACTATGCCCTGATGGCTAGTACCATTTTTTGGCTAGGAAATACAGCTGCCTGGGGGCAAGGTACTGACAGCACAGAGAGGAATACCCTGCAGAAGGATGGTACAGTGGTTAACAGCATGACTAACTGGGTTTGGATTTAGGCTCTGCCACTGCTCTTTCTGTGCCTTTTGTCACTTAACTCCTCTGTATTTGTTTCTTTATCTGGCAAATTGAAATAATGATAGCACCTACCTCAGAATTCCCCTGAGGATATAAGGAGATGGTATTTAGACCAGTAATTTTCAATATTCATAATATGTTAATTGCTGCTGCTCTTTAATACTATTTAAAAGTCTGGACTGTGTGAGCCACCCATAAGGACAGGTGGAAAGAACTCACACAGAAAGTCTAAGGTCCTGGGTCCCTGGTGTAGAAGACAGTATCCACCCACCACTCCAGTTCTTCTGTGTGAAGGAATGATTAGGAATTAGCTATTTCATTTAACTAAATGCAAAGACCAGTGAATTAAACTAAAACTGGTAAGGGCCACAAACCACTGAGTCTAGCTTCTGTTCACAGCCTTAAAAAATAGAGACAAATGTGAATTATTAATTAATGAAAGATAAGAGCGGTTTTTCCTTTTTTATTTTGCAGTTATTTATAGATGCTCCTTGGCTCTTTCTTCATTTGCTTTGGAGATTTGGTTTCTTTCCAATGTTATCTTTGAAAAAAAATGTGAATAAAATTATCTTTTCCTTTTGCAAATTTACTGCAGTATCAGAAGTGTTTGAGTGGTCCTGAAGTGCTCTGCATATATGCATTATGTGCACATAGACATGAGCACACACGTCCTTAACCCTCAATGGGACTCGCATTGGTGGGGAGCTCATTAACCAACCTCTGCATCATTTCTGCTTGCTGCTGATCTGAAAGAGTAAAGATAAGCCAATCAGCAAGTGGTCACTGTATTTATGTTGAGTATGTTGCTCATAACAAACTGTATTTTCTGGTTTAACTTTAAATGCATACCCAAGATATCTTGAATTTTCTCCAGAGAACAGAAACAAGTCTCTATAGGCTACCCAACTCTAGCTGCTCCACCCCAGCACACACATCCACATTGGCCTTAGCACTACCCTTTGGACCTGAAGAACAAAGTCTGCTTCCTAGTCCTTTTGAGATTTAAAGACCTTCGGAGATTTAAAGAAACTTATCCTTGTACCCCCAAGTCTGCTCTTCTTCCTTTACAGACTAAATGTTCCAAATTCCTTTGACTATCTCCCATCTTTTGACATGGTTTTGAGCACCCTCACTGTCCCCCATTCATTTGCCTGGGGCTCTGGTCTGATTTGTTACTGGCCCTGTGAAATATGTTTTGTGGTAGAAGTTTGTCACACTTCCATTAGATACACTATTACAAGATGAATGATACGAACAAAAGCCAACTATACCTCTTTATCTCTTTATGGGCCATGATGGACTCTTCAATCCCTTATAATGCTATCATAAGAATAGTGAAGTTTTGAGGATTGAGGCTTTGGCCAAGACAACAAAGTCCCGACTTTCCTGTTTTCTCGCTTCCAGATCACAGAGAATTTTGAAGAATAAGTGCTCATTGTCGCATACACTTTTCATCTTGAAGAGGGACTGGGCTCCTGGAAATGGAGCTCCCATGTGACTAGTTATCAGTGTCCGCTAGCTACATGGACATAGGGGGAGGGCTGGAATGACTTACGGACAAGCTCCTGCAATCTAAGAGCTAGAGTGCTTTGTTCTCATGTTAATGGCCTTTACATTTGTCTTTGACAATCTTTGAGGACTGAGATACTATTAATATAAGTATGCATTGAATCCCCCTCCCACTCCCCCACAATAGTATTAATCACAGATAAACTCTCTGGAAGAATCACAAACAGGTAGTTTAGGGAAGCAGAAATTACAAAAGACTGTGTCAGAAGTCCTGAGCGCCAATCTAAGCTCTGCAATTGACTTACACCCACTTTTGCAGGTTGTTTGGGCAAACCTCACAACTTTCGACATTTTGTAGGCTTAGGGTCTGGCATTTTGCTTATTTATACTACTCCACCTAGTGTCTGTTACCTGAAATACGCAGTAAAACTCTAAAAGCCAGATGCTTTCCTGCTGAAGACTTTAAGTGGAGGAGTATACACAACAAATGTTTATAACACAACACCAGGAAGAAATGCCACAAGATTTAAGAGACCACAATCACCACCAACTTAACCACTGTGGGTTCTTGTTGATATCACTACTGTTCTACTATTGCTAGACTTTTGAGTCTCACAAAGGTAGTATAGAACAAAGTTCACTGATTGTTTCCCAAAATTCTTAGTTATTTCAGTCTTAATGAGGCCCCAAACTTAACCTTTCAGTCCCAAGCCAGATATAGCTGGTGGGCAGTAGAAACCATACAGATCACTGTATTCCATTCACTGGTCCCAAAAAAACATAGATTTTTTTTTGTGTGTGCTATCATCCTCAGCATTCCACCTCCTTTATCATTATCCCATTCCTCAACCTGGAATTTAATACTTAAATTATAAAGCACCAACACATATTTCCACAGTCAATTCAAATAGTTTCATTTGTTTTCACTTACTCTATATTTTTTCTTCCTACAACCTTTCCCTTTGCTTTTTCCCTATACCTATTATTGGTTAGTTAACCCAATACTTACCCAGAATTTAGTAGAAAAAGTACTGAATCTGATTTTGGAAGATTTTGGTACAAACCCTAGCAGTGTTAATGACAAGCTCTATGACCTTGAATGAGACTTTTACCTCCCTGAGCTTCAGTTTCCTTATTTAGACAATGAAGAGTTTCAACACAGAAATCTTTTAAGGTTTATTATTATTCTGTGAATCTTTGGTTCTCTGATTTCCAAGACCAGAGTAGATCAGAAGCACAAAATTGGAAGTAAAGAGACAAGCCCAATGGCAGAAACAAGAAACAAGCACTAATGTAGTAAAGGAGCAGACAGAAAAAATAACAATATCCAGACTTTGGTACCTGGGAAGAAGATAACTCAAGTATACTTATGACTTTTCTCAGGAGCAGTTGATGTGCTTAATGCTCTCAGTGACATTAATATAGGCTTATAGAAGCACCTTCCTTGGGTATCTTTGCCCTCAAACCTTTCAGGTGACATCTCTTTCCTGTGAAGCTGATGTTGACTGGGGACCAAAGGAAATATTTGAATTTGTAACTCCAGAGAAAAAGGGCGGATGTATGGAACTAGCCACCCACAGAGAAAGAAATAACAGTAAAAACTGTGGAAGAAATAAAAACATCAGAAAGCAGTCTCTTCAGTGGTTCACAGCCCTTCACTGCAAATAAAGTCCACTCCCAAGAGCTAATAGGATTTTCTTGAAGCAACATTATAACAAAATTAGAGAGAGAAGTTGAAGCAGTGCTCAAATGATGACCAAAACATAACTTGGAGGCTCACCACACGTCTTCTCTACTCTAGAGCAATGTCCTTGAGCCAGAACAAGCTGAGAGCCAGGGGAGAAGCAATAAAATCTTTAAAATGGTTGAAATATTCCAAAATGTTACAGGAATGTGCTGGTATTTTTCCAGAGCCTACAGATTCTTACTTAGTCTAAACATAAAATTGGTGGAAAGATCACTAGTATAGGATGTAAAGATTGGGTTAGTCCTGGTCCTACCTCAAGTTAACTATGCCTTAGTTACCATATCTATACAATAGAGAGCTGATCCTGTTATGATTCCAACATTAAAAATAGCATGGTTTCCAAGGCCATAATAGATTAGATGAGACTACCTGAGGCAGATACCTTTTCATTCTTAAGAAGTGTTTTGGGCTTCTCAGTAAGAAGACATAGGTAACTTCACATTTCAATATAACCCCTCTGCTCAAAACACACAATATGATAGGTAAAATATAAAAGATATAGTTGTTTTAAATAAAATATGAAAATATCATGGAACAGGGAAAGAAAAGGAATAAACAATGCTGAAGCCAGAATTCTGGGTCTGAAATAAAAAGTGAAGTAAAAGGGACCAAAATTGCTCTGTACAAAAGAAGAGACTGGAGTCAGGCTGAGTGCTTGTGGGCAGAGCTGGGCATCTCTTTGAAAAGAAGCTAGAAAAAGAGAAGCCGAACTAACTGATGCCTGGGGTATGATTGTTTGAGGTTGTGTGGATGATTGTATTTGAAGAAACTTCAAAATACTACTATAAGTCTAGCTCAGAATAGGAATAAGGGTAAAAACAACTACAAAACCACTTGACAAGAATAAAAAGAAGTTGAAAAACTAAAATTAAAACAAAACTGAACTTGTTTCTGGCATGATGGAGAAAATGAATTATAGCCTTTCCCTCCCACTTATTATAAATAAAATTCCTGAACAAAGTATTAAGAGCAACTATCATGGACTCTGAAAAATAAATAAGAACAGGTGAATTATGGAGTAAAGTTAAAACTTGGGGAAGCAAACCATAGAGGAATAAGTTTCCTATATTTTTTTTCTTATTTTCTCTCATGGGTTTGCTCCAAAAGCAAAGCTGTAAAGTGGGACTGTGGCACAGGTAGCTAAAACTCTGATGGAAACCTCATCTGTCTTTCCAGAAAAACAGGGAAAGGGTTTCCATAGGCCAGAGAGTGTAGGGGAATCCTAGAGTGCAGAGTGTTAAAGAAGATGTTCCACTAATTCTATGTATGAACCCCCATAAATCATAGGCTCACCCTTGAGCTACATATGCATGGGCCAAACTCAAGGCAGCATATCAAAAGATTTGAGAGCTATTTTATGATTTAAATCACTGCCTAAATTTCAGACTAATCCCTGAGTAGTACAAATATGGGACAGACCCAAGTCTGTATAGCAAGGAGTTTGCTAGTTTAACTATAAACTGAAATTTAAACAGTGGTCCAAAACATAGTCCTAAGTGGATAGTCTCCTAAGTGGTAGATGTGCAAGATAAACCCAATGCAGCATAGTAAAGACATCAAAATCTGAAAAAGATGGGGACTACCACCCATCAGAGGTAAGGTAGACCTTGTGGACTGAACTGAGCTGATTACCTGCTAAAAAAAAGAAAAAAAACAATCAACATTCTCCAGAATATTATATGAGGGTCCCAACTATAATATAACATAATATTCAAAAAGTCCTGGATATACTCCAGCATTACCACTTAGAAAGAATCAGGAAAATATTACCAATCCTTGAGGGAAAAGACAATCAATAAATGTCAACTGCAAGATGACCCAGATGTTGGGAGTATCAGTCAAGACTAAAGCAGCTATTCTAACTATATTCCATGAAATAAATGAAAACATTTGAAATGAATGGAAAGATCAAAGTCTCAGTAGGGAAATTAGAAAATATAAAATAACCAATTTAAAAATTTTTTAATGAAAAATGCAATTACAAAAATAAAAGATTCACTGGATAGGCTCAATAGAAGAATGAAGATGACCAAGGAAAAAGTCAGGGAACTTGAAGGGAGATTGAGAGAAATTATCCAATGTGAAGAACAGCAAGAAAAATGACTAGAAAAAAATCAGCCCTGCTGGACAATATGATAAAGTCTAAACACACAGAGCATTGGCGATCTAGAAGGAGAGGGGAAAGAAATTAGTGCAAAAAAAATATTTTTGAACAAACTGTGCTCAGAAACTTCCCAAGTTTGCTAGAACACATAAATTTACAGAATCAAGAAGTTTAGCAGACATAATATAGAAACATTAAAAGAACATCATGCCTAGACGTATAATTAAACTGCTAAATACCAAAGTAAAGAAAGATCTTATGAGAAGCTATTGAAAAAGAACATATTCTATGAAGGGGAGCAATTATTTGAAAGACTAAAGATATATCATCATAAATCACGGAAGAAATAAGGCAGGGGAACAGAATCTTTAACATGCTTAAAGAAAACAATCGTCAACCTCAGAATTTTATATCTAGCAAAAAATATGTTTCAGAAATGAAGTAAAAATAAAGACATTCTCAGATTAAGAAGACTAAAAGAATTTGTCACCAGCAAATCTACTCCATTGGTAATTA
>NW_012152430.1:553852-555694 GCF_000956105.1 Propithecus coquereli
AGTAAGGAATTCCTGGATTTCATTTTTTTCACTTTCATCTAAAATCTATCTTTCTTGCAGAGACACTCTGGCTGGCAGTTTTTCTTGTCCACCATCCCTTCACAAAAACAACTCATAAGTTTGGAAAAACTGTCAGAATCAACTTTCACAGAACCCTAAGATTTAGTAGAAAACTTACAACAACCAAGGCAACTGAAATGAAGAAAAAAGCTTCTCTATTGAAGAAAAAGAGCACTGTAGTATTTTACCTTGCCCACCTACCATCTGCCATCCCCTGTCCCCCTCTGATCCATGGCAGCTCCCATCTTCGCATTCAGGGTATAGGTTACTAGTGCTGGAGAGAGCAATACAAACCTTATTCTCAAAGAATTGTGATTTTGCCTTCCAACATGAATGGCAGCTCCCTAAGGAACTAATGCAATGGCTTCCCTCTGTTTAACCCAACTCAGAGCATTCCCAGCACTGGGGCTGCTACTGAGATACATTTGCCAAAACATTTTAAAAGTAAAAGTCTTGAACTCTTGAACCCAAACAAATCAGCAAGAAAAAAACAACCCCATTAAAAAGTGGACAAAAGACATGAACAGAAGTTTTTCAAAAAAAAAGCCAAATGATCAATAAACATATGAAAAAAATACTCAACATCACTAATCATCAGGGAAAAGCAAATTAAAACCACAATGAGATGTCATCTTACCCCTGTCAGAATGGCCATTAATAAAAAATCCAAAAACAATAGATGCTGGTGTGGATGCAGAAAGGAACACTTATACACTGTTGGTGGGACTGCAAATTAATATAACCTCTATCTATGGAAAATAGTATGGAGAGTTCTCAAAGAAACAAATGTAGACCTATCATTTGATCCAGCAATCCCATTACTGGGTATCTACCCAAAGGAAAAGAAATCATTTTATCAAAAAGCCACCTTCACTTGACTGTTTATTGCAGCACAATTCACAATTTCAAAGGTGTGGAATCAACCCAAGTGCCCATCAATTCATGAGTAGATTAACAAAATGTGATTATATGTATACCATGGAGTACTACTCAGCTATAAAAAGGACTGAATTAATGTATTTTGCAGAAACCTGGATGGAACTAGAGATCATTATCCTAAGTGAAGTATCTCAGGGGTGGAAAAACAAACACCACACGTACTCTCTAATAATTGGGAGCTAATCAATGGGCATACACGGACACAAAAAGATGTAAAGATTATTGGAAATCAAGAAGGGTGGAGGGGTAAAAACTTACGTATTGGGTACAATGAACACTATTTAGGTTATGGCCACACTAAAAGCCCCAACCTAAACATTACAAAAGGTATCATGCAACAGAATCATTTGTATTCCCTTAATATCTTGATAAAAAAAAAAGAATGTGTAGAAAGATATATATAAAGGATGTTCATCAATGTGTTATTTGTAATAATCAAATATTAGTAACAACCAAATGTCCAATAATAGAAATTGGTTAAATAACTTAGAATGTGCCTACATAATTGAATACCACACAGTTCTCAAATATAATGTTGTAAAAATAAACAAATATATAGCTATTGGGACATTATGGTACTAAATAGAAGTATAACTATTAATTTCACGCTTATTATTTGCCAAATAATTTGGGGGCATTTGGTATCGTTGTGAGCAAGGTACATAAAAATCTCAGCCCTTGAGTAACTTACGTCTAGTAGTGATATGTACCAAAAGCTTTATAATTAGTAGATTACTTGGATGTAAATAAAATTTAATTTTAAGGCTTACTGAGGCAGATATTTTAAATTATTATTGCTCCTCTGCAGACACATTTTTCAAAAATTCTTTCCTTGAAAAAAAT
>NW_012152430.1:556759-569156 GCF_000956105.1 Propithecus coquereli
ATAGACATAAAACCTAAGACTATAAAACTTTTAGAAGAAAAAAATAAGGGAAAATATTTATGACCGTGGGTTAAGCAAAGACTTTCTTAGATATAACACAAACATCATAAAATCTAGAACAAGTCGTTGGGTTAATCTTCATCAAAATTAAAAACTTCTCCTTTTCAAAGAAACCATTAAAAGAATAAAAAGACAATCAAATGTTGGGGAAATATTTCCATATCCCATTTCTAACAAAGTACTTGTATACAATATATATAAATAACTTTCAAAATTCTACAATAAGAAATCAAACAACTTAATAAAAAATTGCAAAAGATTTGAACAGATAGTTCACCAAAGAAAATATACAGGTGGAAAATAAACACGTAAAATATGCAAGCAGGAAATGCAAATTATAACCACAACATGATAAGATTAGTAGCTTATTGGAAGAGTTATATATATATATTTTTAAAATGCATAATACCAAGTGCTTGCAAGAATGTGGAGCAACCAGAATTCTCATACATTACTGGGGGGAATGCAAAATGGTATGCCCACTTTGAAATATAGTTTAATAACTTTTTATGAAGTTAAATCTACCCTTACCATACAACTCAGTACTCATACCCCTAATTATTTACCCAAGATAAATGTAAATTATGTCACACAAAAAACTCCATGTGAATGTTTATAATGTTTTTATTCATAATCACCCAAAACTGCTAATATCCCAAATTTCCTTCAACTAACTGCATCTTTGAATTATAATATATATGTACAATGGAATACTATTTAATAAAAAAGTAATTAACTACTGACAGATGCAATAACATGGATGAATTTTAAATGCATATCACTAAGTGAAAGAAGCCAGACACAAAAACCTATATACTGTATTATTCCATTTATATGACATTTTGGGGGTAAAATCATAAAGAAAGAAAACAGATCAGAGGTTGCCACTTTCCAGGGGCTGGTGGTAAGGAAAGTGAATAACAACAAATAAGCATGATGGAATTTTTCCATTCAATGGAACTGCTCTATATCTTTATTGTCTTGGTAGTTATATGGTTGCATACCACAAACAGCAAATTATACTGTGCATGAGTTATATATTCATTCCTTAAACTTACAAAATTTAACTAAAATTAAATCTAAAAGTGAAAACAAGCACAAAGACTCCCATTCAAATAAGCCTACACTTCAAAACCAACAACGCAAAACAGTATACCCCAAAACTATTCCATGAATATATGGAAGCTTGATATATGGTAGGATAGGCATCATATTATATATTAGAGAGAAAAGAATGAACTAATAAAAAATGCACTGGGACCACAGGTTATCTATGTGTAAAAAGTACATTCGTACTTCATACCACATATAAATATTAATTGTAAGTGTATTAAAAACCTTAAATAGGAAAAGAAATTCATGAAAGAAGGAATTTGAATACCTAATGAACATAAGATGTCCAACATCACTAGATAATTAGGGAAATGCAAATCAAAAGGAGGTACCATCTCACAGCCATAACCTGGCAAAAATCTAGATGCATGATAATACTAAGTGTTGACAAAGAAGTGAAACAAAGAGCACTCGCACACTGCTAGGGAATGGGGGGCAGGTGAAAACTAGCATCACCATTTTGGAGAGGAATTGTGCAATATCTGCTCAAGATTAGATGTGTATACCCTATGATTCAGCTGTTCCACTGATAGGTCTATATTCAACAGAAATTTGTACATGCACAAAAAGACATGTACAAGCATGTTCATTCAGTGTTTAAAATGTGGTTCTGTTTCAACTTAATGGCAGTAATAGGTATCTTTCAGCAAATAGGGTTCTCTATTTCCCTCAGAAATCTCCAATAGAGGCTCCTTTGCAATCACTGTAGGTTAATGTGTTGCAAGTGAGATGTGGTCTCATGCCCTTTTGTCATGAAATGAGTTAATGTGGTAGGCCTGGCTGAACTGAGCAGAACCCAAGCTTTCTGCCCAGAATCAGACATCTCCACTTTGCAACTCAAAATGAGTGGTTTTCCCTACCATGTCTTTGTTACAGTTTCCTATTCTTTCGAGCCCGTTAGGAAGAATTTTATTTTCCAAATACATTGTCTGCCAAGCTGCCCTTCCTTAACCTCAGTGTTAAACCAGAAATCTCTCATATTTTCCCTTCACATCAATATTAGCCAATACCTGCTCTTTTAATTTTCTTATGAGGAACCATCCTCTAAAAGTTCCCATACACCTATAGTGCCCCATTCTTGCCAACTCCAGCTTTGAAATGGCTCTGTCCTGTTTCAGTACCCTTTGTTAGAAAATATATCACCTCCCACCAAACCTTGATATTCATATATTGGCAGACTGGAACTTTCTGTAACAGTATGCTGTTCACTCATTCTTACTTCACTCTTTTCCTCTTTGTACCTCACGGATGTGGTATAAAGAAGCCTGTATTTAGAACCAGAAGTCCTGAGATTGAATCTGACTCTACTCTTTATTGGCTAATTTCCCTCAATCATTTTACTCTTAGTTCTGTCTCTGTGAAGTGGGGATATCAATACTTGCCTCGCAGGCATATTGTGAGAATTAAATTAGATAAGAGATGTTGGATGTGAAAAAGCATTTTAAAATTTGCAAAGTGCTATTCAAATGCTAGTTATTACCAGTACCATCATATCTATTGTAGTAGAATTTTCTTGTACCTTTCTCAACACCCTCTGAAATTTTCAAAATATTTGGGGAAGGAAAAATTAGCAATCTTGTGTGGATTCATTAGAAACTCTCAGAAGTTTTAGTTATTCGTGTGGGGAGGGTCAGGACTTCCAGAGGAGGGGTAATTATTTATTTTATTTTTAAAAAATATAGATTGAGGGCTCTACTCCCGGAAATACTGATTTGGTGGTCTAGATGGAACCCAGGAATCTAGGTTTCTGCAAGCCTTCTAGATGATTTTGATGATCAACAAAGTTTGGGAATCACTTCCCTAAGATGTTCACAACTCCCTCCTAGTTCCCAGTGTCTCAAAACACCTCTCAGTTAGCTCTTCCTGATGAGTTCGCTTTGCATCCTGTTTCCTTATAACTAGTCTCGGTCTTTACACTCAGTCTCTTTATGTGAGTGCTTCAATTGTACTATTTGGCTCTCAAATCTGGTGTCTATGGACTCCACATTCTGCAACCTACAAGCCAGGTCTTCCCTAGTCTGTGATCAGCCCAGATACCAGCTATAAGTTCTCTCAAGTTGTTAAGTAGGTGCTATTTCCAGTACCTCTGTGCTTAGCCTTGCTTTGACCACACTCCAGCTAGAAATGACCTCAATGTAATTATTGGGAGTGAAACTGGAGATTTGGGCTCCAATATTTGCCATCAGCACCACTGCTATCTATTGCTATTTCTGCTGTTGCAACTTCTTGAGAAATGTACTGGTGACACTAATACCACACCCTTTCCCCTTTAGCCATATTTGAATCAGGAGCACTTGAGCTCTAAATTCACAGAGGAACAGTGCAGACTGGCTCTGTGGTGTTTGTGCTTAAGGTTGGGGGAGGCTTAAGGTTGGATAGGTGGGTTGGTCAGTTGAGACCCATTCCTAGGCTTCAAAGAAGCACTAAGCATGGTTAATAGCCTTACCCAGAAAGATAGCCATTAACACTATTCAAGATTCCAGCAGGGAACACATGGCCATCAGATTCTAGCTCCTTGCTCAAGCAGGAATGAATCCCAGAAAAGGGAGATAGCGTAAGGTCAAAAGCATGACTGGCAGCTCACTCAGATTGGCTCATTAACCTGGCCACAACCAAAGACACCAGGATATCCCTGCTACTTGACATCTAGACCCACCAGCTGCTAACATAATCACAGCAAGTATACTTCCAAATGGGACACTTATGACTATATTGCAGATAAAGAAGCCATTTTTTTTCCATGAAAGACAAGTCCATGGTGATACTACCTACACAACTGGATTAACATCTATTCCCTACATTATGGCATAATGTATGATATCAATATCAGTATCATAATGTATATCAAAAGGGTATTTTCCATTCCAGTGGCATTCACAGTATAAGATCTTGAGTATGGAGTTTTGACTCAGATAACATCAATGATAGACTCAGGAATATCAAGAGGTTTCATTGACTAAACCTCCCCACCAGACCTAAGGCTACCTCCCTGGTAGACATTGCTGATAGCCATACCTGTTAGGAGATGAGGCAATGACCAAAGAAAACAACAAGAATGTTAGGAAGATGCTATTATCTGTCATTTGATGTCTACATTTCTTCTTAGTCCTGATCTTTTCCGCCTGAAGGTCCTGGAAGACCTATACTTCTCCACTTCACTTTGGGCTTCTGCTGCCAACATTATTTTGTTCCCATGCTAGGCCAGCTCTGCCTGTTTTCCTACTATATTCCAGATCTATATACCATTAATGAAGTGGTCTTAAGATATTTGAAGCAGAGGACCTGTATCCTGCCTTCCCTTACCTATCACTTCCTCATTTCCGTCATGAATATTCAGTAGTTTTGGTATCTGAGGTTCAACTTCCTGACAAGCAGATATACTTCTTTACTCCTGAAGCTAAGGGCCTCTCCAATTATCTAATCTTCACTTATAGCCAAGGGTCCAATATTCTTCCACCTACTTGATGAGAAGTTTCATGCTTAATATGCAGGTAACTCCATTTCTGTTAACACTTATGCTATATTATCTCTCTGAGCAATTCAGAAAGCTGAGTAGCTCAAGCTAACTCCTCAACTAAACTGGACCTCTATGTAATTACCATCTTATACATATAGGAGAAGGATGATTGGAAGGTGGTCTTCCAGATAGGTTTTCACCAATATGGGTCTGTTTACCAAAATCTATGTAATACCCCAATTATTTTCCAGCCTTGATAAACTCCATATTTTTAAAATGCCTCTTGAACAGTGATTCAATAGTCTACTTGAACAGTTGCTGGTTTGTCATTTCCAACCTGAAGTCCCTTGAATACCTGATCCAGGTTATTTTTTACTGCTTATGTCGGCATCTTTTCTGGGCCAATCCCAGGAATTACATATCTGCTAGTTCTGAAATGGAATTTCTGAGCCATGTATTATCTGTCACAGCATCAGTCTGATGTTGAACAAAGTGTCAGTAGTTCTGATGTGAGGGCTTTCCATTCCCAGTCAATTAAATATACCCAGCAATACTTAGGTTTGACCAATACTACTAATGCATGGTTCATTTTTCACTTTTCTCCACTGATGTCCACTCCTGAAATCTTGAAGATAGTAAGACAGAGAATGTAATCTAGGCAAAAAAAAAAAAAAAATTGTGGTTGTCTAACCCTGCATGTTTGCTCTAAGTGGTCTGGCAAGCATAAGAGGTATGCCAATCCACAGTGGAACCTACTAGATATTCAGGTTTCTATTCAAGACAGTACTTGCAGGCATACAATGTTGAGGAGAACTGTCAATCAATGTATATTTTGAAAGAGAAAGTCTATGTATAGGTATTCCACAATGCTACTCTAGTAAGTCAACTAATCTCATTTATAACAATGAGTATGGCTTTAACAGACTTTTACTGGCCCAAATTAGAGCTATCATCCTATGTTGTATCATTATCTATGACACTTACATGGCCTGAAAGGTTATTGCAACACTCTCTAACCCTCAAAATCCTCTGAGCATTATTATCTTGGATTTTAATCTCTGATTTCTCATTCTAACGAGGGTAAGACAACATTCATTACTACTTACTCTAATCCTATTTGTCGAAGTCCTCTTCTACCTCCATGAATAGAAAAGCTACTTCATTTCTGTCCACGCTTCTCACTTGGTTTTGAGCATATAAACTGGTTCCTTGAAGAATCTCAACACTGCTATACCTCTCAGTGATAGTACCACTGATTCATTTATCTTGCCTCTGAATAATTGTTATGAAACAACTTGCTACATTCCTCCAGATAGAATACTTCTTTCCATAGAAACATCAGCTTCTATCTCCACAATTTCCTAAAAACTACAAGTGATATCCTGGTGGTTGATCATTCCCTGAATTAACCAGGTTATCCAAAAGGATCTCATTATATCTGGTGGATCAGGCTTTTGGATAAGGAATACATTGGCCAGGACTGGACCTTGGGAGATGACAAGATGACACTTGGCCCTTCTCTCAATGCATTTGAATACTAACTCAAATTTGAGCCTAATGTTCAAAGCTACATGGCCATTAATTCCTGTGCTCCCTTCAAAATAACAGTAATCATCAGTCTAGTTGCCTTCTGACTATGGCAGTATCTTATAGGCATTTTCTCTCTTTTACTGCTTTCTTCCAAATCCAATCTTTCCTCAGGGATGAGTTGGGATAATCCAGAAAAGTGAAGTATATTTTAAAGGAGAAGTTGAACACACAATGCCTTGGCCAGCTCTGGGATTATGGGTTAGGCCCGAAAAGCCATCATGGCACTATTTATCCTACCTTCAGAATGTTCCAAAGATTGTGCAAGTCTTCCACTTAGTGACCCCGGGGAAACAACGGTTTTATTCTGCCCATGGCAAGAGTGTCAGAGATGTGGTATCCTGATATGTGGACCAGCTCAGAAGTATTAGTAGCTCCCACAGGCAAAGCCAAAGGTAATAGATAGTATATCTGTGTGGCTTGGTCAAAATGCCTCAGAAAACTCACCAGGTTCTACATTTTACCCTTCTTTTCTCACTCAGCAAATCTACTTTTCTTGTTATGTCATTATGGTTTCCATACTATTGCTTGGTACCTGGTCCCTCACTCTCTGCATAGTTGGCAGAAATTGCATTGCTTGGGCTCTCACTTTCAATTTCACTCAAACATTTTCTTTCATAGATTTCTTATCCACACATTCTGAAGTCCACAATTTAGTCATTCTCCACCGAGCTCAGACACCAAGAATTCCAGCCTGATTTTGAGTCACTGGACTGTGACTTTGTCTAGAGAGAGAGAAATCATGATACAGATACCTAAATAACTGAGCTCACACGAAGTAAGAAATAAGTGCTATAGGTATCCTACCAACAGAGAAATGAGCTTTGACTAGGAAATGGTCAATTCTAAGTGAGGGAACTGATAACTCACATTTATCATGCTTAATCTTATGAAGCATTCTGATATATATTATTCATATGATTTTCACGATAAATCTGTAAGGTAAATATTTACTTATTAAACAAATATTAAGAACCTACTATGGGCTAGGCAGTGTTTGACAATTTAACAGTGAACCAAACAGTCAAAAACACCCAACTTCCTAAAGCTTGCATTCAAGTGAGGGTTGGGGGAAAGCAGACCAAATATAAATAATTAGAAAGTAATAGATGCAATAAGGAAGGAAGGAACTGAGAATGGGATACAAAATTTTAAATAAGATTGTCAGAAAATACCTCATTGAGAAGGTGTCATTTGAGCAAGAAGAAGCTCCTGCAAAAATTCAGTTGACAGATGATGGTGACTCAGACCAAGTTGATAGCAATAGAGGTGGTGGGGACTGGTAAGATTCTGGGATGTTTTGATGGTAGTGCCAATACAATTTGTTAGTGACTTGAATTTGGAAGAGGAGTCAAGTTTCTTTAGAAGCTAAAGGGTATGCTGATTATCCACATTTTGTAGCCAAAGGAAGGACATGGAGGCTCAGAGAGGTCAGGTGACTTTCTTGAGGTCATTCAGCTAGAATGAGCTGAAATAAAGTTAAAAATTAAGATCTTCCACCCCATGCTGGAAGACTTTATGGTGGAAATGGTATTGAGTTAGGTCTTGAAGAAAGAATATGATCTTGAATGGTAGAGAGTTGCAAGAGCATGCTAGGCCAAGGGCATAGCCTGAACGAAGCCATAGCTGGGCTTCTAATGCTGATGGCATTTCTACTAGATGGGAAGGTGAAACCACAGGGAGGCCCCTACAGTGAACACCGCATCCCTCAAAGCAGAGTAAGAGAAAGATGAATGACACAAAAAAGGGAAAGAAAACAGCAGAATCAAGTGTGAGGCCAAAGGATAATAGTCAGATGAGAGACATTTGCACAAACAGGAGGTAAGATAAAAGCAATGAGAGAGGAGGAGCCAAGATGGCATATGAGACAAGCCACCAATCAAAAGGTCTCTGCAAAAAAGACGAATTTTAGAAGAAAGAGAAAAAAAATAAGCGAGCAGAGAAACATAGATCGGGTGAGGGTCTGAAGGAAGGGTGCCTGAAACTACAGGAGACTCCACGGGAAGACGTTGAGGAGGAGAACTGGAAGGAGAGAGGTCCAGAGAGGCTTGGAGACCAGTGACAAGGGTAGGTGGAGCGGTTAACTTCCCCCTCCCTTGGATCTCGGACTGCTGGTGGGCTCCTGAGGGGCTGGAGAGACCTACCGACACCAGCCCAGAGATGGCTGCCGCCAGTGAGAAGTGACTTCTTGCGGACTCAGCGCCAGGCTCCCAGCCCCCTCGGGGCACCTCCCCGCACGCAGACCCGAGCCTAGCGGCAGACGCCATAGTGCTAAATTCTCTCCTTCCCCCTCCCTACCCGCGCATGCCCAGAGAGACAATTTTGACATCACACGGAGGCATCTCCAAGGAACAGGACCTTTCCTTTTGGGGCCCTACAGCAGACTGAGGGGTACTCGCCAGCCCTGCCAGGTGCTACTTGCCTGGGGACTCCAGGAGAGTGGGGCAAATCCCGAGGTGGAGTGAAATCGATCCAGCTTGGGCACCCTGTAGGTGATTCAAGACCAGCACCTCTCCCCCTGGCAGGGTCAGGGATTGATCTCCAGGGTCCAGGGGTCAGGCCTGCAGACCAGACCCCATACACCCAGGTCACGATCGCAGTGCCCTGGGACACAGAGGAGAAATCTGTGAGTCTACTGAGGAGTGTGTGCCTCCAGGGGCAGATCAGCGTGCCTGAGTGGCAACCCTCCTCCTGAAAGAGGACTGTGCACCCAGCTCAGGCTACGATCCTGGGTAGGGAACCTCCCAGCCCACGTCACAGCCAGGGGAGATCCATCGGCCTGAGGCCCCGCTTGCTGGCAGAGGCCTGGCAAAGGACACAGAGAGGGGGAGATTGGAGGGGAGCGAGACCTGCTCCAGAGTGCAGGTCTTGGACAGCCCCACCCCCAAAGCCCAGACTTTCAGCTGAGTGGAGCCATTTCGGCCCCTCCCAGCAGCTCTGCACAGAAACAAAGAGCAGAACTTAGACCCCTGCTAACAGCAGCTGTGGAGCTTGAGGGCAGGCTTATCCAACCCAGCCCCACCCAGACTCACTCCCAGCCCTGCCCCCACGGAGGGGGAGAATAAGGACAGCTCAGGCTACAATCCTGCGTAGGGAACCTCCCGCCCAAGGTCGACATCACAGCCAGGGGAGATCCAGAGGCTTGGGGTCCTCCTTGCTGGCAGAGGCCTGGGAGAGGCCATGGAGTGGAGGAGAGTAGAGGGGAGCGAGACCTGCTCCAGAGTGCAGGTCTTGGACAGCCCCAGCCCCTAGGCCCAGACTTTCAGCTGAGTGGAGCCATTTCAGCCCCTCCTGGCAGCTCTACACTGAAAAAAAGAGCAGAAGTTGACCCCTGCTGACAGCAGTGGTGGAGCCTGAGGGCAGGCTTACCCAACCCAGCCCCACCCAGACTCACTCCCGGTCCGATCCCACTGAAGTGGAGAATAAGGACAGCTCAGGTTACGATCCTGGGTAGGGACCTCCCCTCCCAGCAGCTTTGCACAAAAACAAAGAGTAGACCTTTGAACCTGCTAGCAGCAATTGTGAAGCCTCAGGGCAGGCTTCCTGGCCCAGCCCCACCCGGACTCACTCCTCCCACTGAGGGGGAGAATAAGGACACACCTGGAAATCCCAGGGCCCCACCCACCACCCGAGGCACAAGAGGGCCTCTCTAGAGGGCCTCTCTAGAGGAATAAGAGCTAGCTACAGGACTCAAAAACAGCACTGCAGCTCGCTCCTCCCTACAAGTGCCACCTACTGACAAGGGAGGTCATCCTGCACACCCTTTTACTGCATCTACTGATTCATCATAAAGGGTGTGGTCGATTCTCACCCACAAACACCACCTACTGGCTCAGAGACTAAACAGGGCGTGTCATTATCCAAACGAAAATTTAAAGGCAAGAAGGAACAACTAATCCAGATGGGAAGGAACCAGCGAAAGAACTCTGGAAGTATGAAGACTCAAACGGAAAGCACACCCCCAAAGAGGAACAACAGCTCCCCAATAAAGGACATTAACCAAACTCAGAACACTAAAATGACAGAAGAAGAATTTCAAACATGGATTGCAAGAAAACTAAATGATATACAAGAAAAAATGGATAATCAACACAAAGAAACCACAAAAAAAAATCCAGGACTTGGAAGAAAAATTCACTAAAGAAATTGAAATATTAAAGAAAAACCAAACCGATCTCCTGGAAATAAAGGACTTATACAGGAAACTACAAAACACCATGGAAAGCCTCAAGAACAGGGTAGATCAAACAGAAGAAAGAATCTCAGAGATTGAAGACAACTCCTTCCAATTAAATAAGTCAGTCACAGAAATCGAGCAGAAAATTAAGAGAAAAGAAATAAGCCTACAAGAAATGTGGGATTATGTGAAAAAACCGAACCTGAGGGTGATAGGGGTTCCAGAAGGTGAAGGAAAAAACACTCAAGGGCTGGATAAGCTATTTGAAGAATTAATAGAGGAGAATTTTCCAGGCCTTGCTAAAAATCTAGATATACAGGTACAAGAAGCTCAACGGACCCCAGGGAGATTCAATGCAAATAGGAAGACACCACGTCACGCAGTCATCAGATTGACCAAAATAGCCACTAAAGAGGCCCTTCTACGAGCTGTAAGGCGAAAGAAACAAGTAACATACAAAGGAAAGCCCATCAGAATAACTCCAGATTTCTCAACTGAAACCCTACAAGCAAGAAGAGACTGGGGCCCCATTCTCACTCTTCTGAAACAGAATAATGCCCAGCCTAGAATCTTGTACCCTGCAAAACTAAGTTTCATATATGAAGGAGAAATAAAGACATTCTCAGATAAGCAAAGACTGAGGGAATTCACCAAGACAAGACCAGCTCTCCAAGAAGTACTCAAAACAGAATTACACAAGGATCAGCACAATAAACACTCTCGAATGTGAAACCACTCAAAAGTTAAAGATCAAAGGCTAGATTCCACAACGGCTCAAGACAGAAAACAAAGCAACAAAATGCAACCCAACAGAATGAACAATAATTCACCCCACTTATCTGTTCTCTCAATAAATGTGAATGGTTTGAACTCCCCTCTCAAGAGATATAGACCGGCCGAATGGATAAAAAAAAACAAGCCAAGCATATGCTGTCTCCAAGAAACACATCTAACCTGCAAGGATGCATTTAGACTCAAAGTAAAGGGGTGGAAAACAATATTACAAGCAAATGGAAGTCAAAACAAGGCTGGTGTGGCAGTGTTGACCTCAGACAACTTGGTTTTTAAATCAACAAAAGTAATGAAAGACAAAGTGGGTCACTCTATAATGGTGAAGGGTACAGTTCAACAAAAAGACATTGCAATTCTAAATATGTATGCACCCAACTTAGGGGCACCCAGATTCATAAAGCAAACTCTACTTGATATAAAAAATTGATAGACAGCAACACCATAATAGTTGGAGACTTCAACACCCCACTGACAGCACAGGACAGATCCTCCAAGCAGAAAGTTAACAAAGAAATAATGGACTTAAACAGAACTCTAGAACAAATGGGCTTGACTGACATTTACAGGACATTCTACCCAAAAACCACTGAATATACGTTGTTCTCAATAGCTCATGGCACATTCTCTAAGACTGACCATATTCTAGGACAAAAAGCATGTCTCAAAAAATTTAAAAAAATAGAAATCATACCATGCATCTTCTCAGATCACAGGGGAATAAAAATAGAAATCAACCCCAATAGAAACTCTCATCTCTGCACAAAGTCATGGAAATTAAACAATTTTCTGCTGAACGATTCCTTCATAAATGAGGAAGTAAAGATGGAAATCAAAAGATTCTTTGAACTAAATTACAAAGGTGACACAACTTATCAAAATCTGTGGGACACCGCCAAAGCAGTCCTGAGAGGAAAGTTTATTTCCATAAATGCCTATATCCAAAAGTCTAAAAGATCACAAATAGACAACCTAATGAATCGACTCAAAGAACTGGAAAAAGAAGAGCAGACCAACCCCAAACCCAGCAGAAGAAAGGAAATTAGTAAGATCAAATCAGAACTAAATGAAATTGACAACAGGGAAACTATATGGAAGATTAATAAACCAAAAAGTAGGTTCTTTGAAAAAATAAACAAAATTGACACACCTTTGGCTAAACTAACAAAAAACAGAAAAGAAAATCCCTAATAAGCTCCATCAGGAACAAAAAA
>NW_012152430.1:572753-573125 GCF_000956105.1 Propithecus coquereli
ATTCAATGCAATCCCTATTAAAATACCAACATCATTCTTCACAGATGTCGAAAAATTGATTGTATGCTTTGTATGGAACCAGAGAAGACCCCGCATAGCAAAAACAATACTAGGCAATAAAAACAAAATGGGAGGTATCAACTTACCAGAGTTCAAACTTTAGTATAAGGCTGTAGTAATCAAAACAGCTTGGTACTGCCACAGAAATAGAGTCATTGACCAGCGGAACAGAACTGAGAACGCATATATAAAACCGTCCTCATATAGCCACCTAATCTTTGACAAAGCAGACAAAAACATACATCGGAGAAAAGAATCCTTATTCAATAAATGGTTCTGAGAAAACTGGATAGCCACATGTAGAAGACTGAA
>NW_012152430.1:573930-587267 GCF_000956105.1 Propithecus coquereli
AGTACTATTCAGCTTTAGAAACAATGGTGATATAGCACCTCTTATACTCCTGGATAGAGCTGGAATGCATTCTACTAATTGAGGTATCCCAAAAATGGAAAGACAAGCACCACATGTACTCACCATCAAATTGGTATTAACTGATCAACACATAAATGTACATAAGAATAATATCTATGGGATGTTGGGCAGGGGAGAGGAGGGAGGGGGAGGAGGGAGGAGGGGACAGGTATTTGCATACACGAAGAGTGCAATGCGCACCACCAGAAGGATGGACATATTTGAAACTCGGACTTGGTGGGGGGCAAGGGCAACATAAGTAACCTAAACATCTGTACCCCCATAATACGCTGAAATAAAAAAAAATTTTAAAAAAAGCAATGAGACATCAAAATTTTATACAAAGTTTGAGATTGGGGCTGCCAGAGTTCTTGAAGGAAGTTGAGTATGGTGAATAGGAACTAGTCAAAAGCAGGTGTGCTTGCTGATTGAAAACACTGCCAGCCTACAGTTCAGAAAGTGAAATGACAAAGTGCCCAAGACAGAAGGCAGTGAGGGGACAGGAAGTTTGCAACCCTTTTTAAGTGAGGCAGAATGAGAAGGTGACACCACAGAGGCAAAGAAAAAAGAGAGAACTACCTGCACAAGAGCTTTGTGCTCAACCAAAAAATAAAACAAGAAGAAAAGATATCAAGGCCTGTGGAATTAGGAGGAGAACCTATCAATTATTTACCACTCAGTTTTTCTACACCTCTTCTATGGGCAACGCTCCATGCTAGGTACTGGAGGAGAAGAGAGAAATTAACAGGACATAGTTCCTACCTTAAAGTAGCTTACTGGGGAAGAGGAATAACAAAGGGGACAGAACACAGAATCATGTTGTTACCTACTTAGTAGCTAGAGCTGCTTCTCTTAGAAATTGTTTTTAAAATCCACAGCATAGGTAGTAGTTTGAATGACAGGAGAAACTCCACTCATTGCCTTGCCTCATGCCTCCTCTTCTATTGTGAAGCCTTCCAGATTGTTGATTATTCGTAGCTTAACCCAAGGGATTCCAGTGGGAGAAAGGTAGACAGTTGAATCTGAAAAAAAAAGCCAACTGAGAAATCCCACCAGAGCTTAACTAAACCATTAATGCTATCTATGTCATTTGAGGGGCATAAGGGTAATGTCCTGATACTCAAAACCTTCTTCTCAGGGTCTATACTAAATACCTTCTACTGTTATTTCCTCTGCTCATGTTTTCAGAAGTAGCAGTGACCATCTGGGGATCCTAAATGACCACAATAACATGGAAACACTATTCAGGTTACCTGGAAGTGAATTTTAAGTTACTTAGGTATTATTGCTATCAGGAAAAAAATATAATTTTTTTTTCTTATGTCATAGGTGGGGAAACCGCTGTGCTAAAAGGCAAGGCACTTATTTGAGGTTATGTGATAAACTGGTGCTAAAGCTGGGGATAGAATTCAATCTCTTCAGTCCTGACCTTGGATATATTCCAGCCATCTAGACCCATGTCTTCTTTAAAAATGGTCGGTAGCTCTCTGCTTCTCCACACTAATGGGATCTCAGGAAAGGAATGGTCTAGAGAAGAGTTAAGGCAGGAAGTTGCTATATTATTATAGTAGCATATTTGTGGTAGCAGGTAAGTCTTAGATCCATCTAAAGGAAGGCTGCAAAGAATTGATCAAAAGAGAACTGTAGATAACTTATTTATAGAAGTGCCAAGCAATTGCAAGAGCTATTATTGTAAGGGTGAGTTAAAAAATGGATTTCCTCTTCAGGTATCAAATCAAGAGAGAGACTAGAATGTGGAAATGTTGGTGATGGGTGAGAGAGTGAGGGCCTATGAATGTGTGACAGGCAGAAGATGAATCAGTTCAAAGGCTCGTTGACAGGTGATTGCTGGCATCATTGGTTTGTGAGAAGGGTCCATTGTAGATATCTTACTATGACTAGACACATATGCAATATTTTATACGTCCTGACTTTTGTACCTGTCCTCTGCCTGGGATACCCTTTGCTATCTTTTCTATAATTCTATATCAAATTACTTTTCTTCTAACTTACACATCTTTTTCTCTTTTAAGCATTCTCCAATTCTCTATTCCAAGAGGTACACCCCTTGTCTTTGCTCTCTCAGTACCACATACATACTGCTCTTGTGGCCCTTATAACACCCTATCATAATTTTATGTTCTCAAATGCTTTGCCAACTACATTTAGCTTCTTGAGGGCAGGAATCATATATTGCTCATTTGTGCCTACCCAGAATCCAACAAAACAGGAAATCAATAAATAATTATTGAATTAAATAAATGAATGAAACTGTCAAGCTGCCCATGCTCCAGAATAATTTCTTATTTTAAAAGTACGTAAGATCTTATCACTTCTCTGCATTAAACCCTTCTGATTGCTTCATAACATACTTTGAATAAAACTGAAGTCCTTAACATGACATATAAGCCCTACACGATCTGGTTCCTGCCTACCCCTCTAATTTTATGTTTTCCCTACTGAACCTCACTGTACCCCACTCCCACTGGCTGTTTTTTTTTAATTTGTCTCTGGAATGTATCAAGGCCTTTATCACCTCAGATTTGTCACATGCGCTGTTCCCTCCACCTGGAAAGCTCTTTCTGATGAACTCTCATTTTTTTAGGTACTAGTTTAAATGGCACTTCATCAGACAGGCATTTCCTTACTCCTTCCCTGAAGTTTGAATTAGGTGTCACTGTTTTTCTATCTCACATCACAGTTTATAAAGATAACTTGTATGATCATTTGTTTAATGTTGATCTCTCCCACACACCAGATTGTAAATATCAAGAAGCAGAATTTTTCGTCCATTTTACTTACTAAGCTAAACTCCGCACCAAGCAGAATGGTTGGCACATAGCTGGTGATGGACAAAAAATATGTTAAATAAAAAGATGGGTAGATAGATGTATAAATGGAAGGAATTCTGGCTTATTTACTTTTAAGTCACCCGGAGAACCTCAGTTTCTTGGTCATTCTTAACACTAACCAGACAGAGGAGGGGTCAAACTTCCCAAAGCTCTATATCCTCAATACCTTGTTATTCTTCCTGTCTCCAAAATGATCAAGGATTGGACCAAAAATAAACACGCTAAAACAAAACAAACAAAAAATATTGTTTCTCTGTTGCCTGATTGTTTTGTGGTCCTATCCCTTTACCCTCTGAGCACCTGGTAATCCTCTGTTTGATCACAAACTGTTTTACTTTTGTATCTTCTAGAATATTCTCTGCTATAGAGGTTAAGGTGTATGGTTGAATGTAATTGGAAGACTCAAGGTGGAGAATAAGAAGGAAAAGATAAGGCAGAGAGAAAATACCTTCCTGTCAGGCGGGCAGGGCTTTACAAACAGTTACAGCAGTGATTCCCAAACTTGACTGCATATTAAAATCACTTGGGGAGCTTTAAAACTTCTGATGTCCTGGTTCTACCCTAGGCCATTTAAATCAGAACATCTGTGGGTAGGATCCAGAAATCAGCACTTTTTGATATGGCAAAATACAAGGAATCAGTATTTTTTAAAGATCCCCAGAGAATTCCAATGTGCATTAAAATTGGTGCACAAAATCAAATTTGTGCATCAAAATTTGGGCACCAGTGCACTGGAGTCTCACTGGTCTCATTGCATGTGCTGAGGGTCCTTGGGAAAAACTACTGCCATGTGACTCCCTTGATTAACCCTCAGGCAGCCCCTTGGTCTAATTCCAGAGCCACACCCACTCTGTGGAGATTTATATTAAGAATAAATTTAATAGGATCTTTTGGGAAGAAAGTGAAACCAATTAGTAACAAAAGACTGCAGTCTTCTAGTTGCTAATATATACTGCCCTTCCCCACCAATCACTAATGCAGAAAATGTCCATGACCCTTTCCCCATTTTCCTAGTTAGGCATTTGTGCAAGAGAACCATACTCACAGTTTTCAATGACAAATAGTGGGGTTTATACAAAGTACACAGACTTTCATTTCGAACATGCTGAGTTCTCTCTCTCTCTCTCTCTTTCTCTCTCTCTCTCTCTCGCTCTCTGCTCTCTCTACTTCCCTCCTTTCCTCTCCCATCAAAAAAATCAAGTAAAACAGTTTAGCAGTTTCTCAAAATATTAAACATAAAATTATCATGTGACCCCACAATTCCATTGGTAAGTATAAACCTAAGAGAATTGAAAACAGGTTTTCAAACAAAAGCTTGTACATGAATATTTATAGCAATACTATTTACAATAGCCAAAAGGTGGAAACAGCTCAAATGTTCATCAACGAATAGCTAGATAAACAAATTGTGTTCTATCCAAACGGATACTCTTCATCCATAAAAAGGAATGACATACTGATACATGCACTGATATATGGATATAAATCCAAAATATCATGCTAAGTGAAAGAAAGTAGGCATAAAAGGCCACATTTTGTATGATTCCACTTAAATGAAATATCCAGAATATTGGTAAATACAGAGAAACAAAATGCAGATTCATGGTAGATAGAGGTGATGGTTGCGTGTCATTGTGAAATTCCTAAATGCCACTGAACTGTTCACTTTATTTTTCTTTTTCTTTTTTCTTTTTGTTTTTTTCTTGTTTCTTTTTTTTTAATTTCACCATATTATGGGGGTACAAATATTTAGGTTATGTGTGTTTCCCTTGCACCCCCTGCCCCCCCAAATCCAAGCTTCAAGCGTGTCCAGCCCCCAGAGGGTGCACATCCCACTCTTTGTGTATGCATATACCCGTACCTTCCTCCACCCTCCCACCTCCCCCCTGCCCAACATCCAATAAACGTTATTCTTATACGTGAACTTATGTGTTGATCAGTTAATACCAATTTGATGGTGAGTACATGTGGTCCTTGTTTTTCCATTCTTGGGATACGTCACTTAGTAGAATGTGTTCCAGCTCTATCCAGGAGAATACAAGAGCTGCTATATCCCCATTGTTTCTTAAAGTTGAATAGTACTCCATGGTGTACATATACTACATTTTATTAATCCACTCATGTATTGATGGAAACTTGGGTTATTTCCACATCTTTGCAATTGTGAATTGTGCTACTATAAAGATTTAAATGCAGATATCTTTTTCATAGAGTGTCTTTTGTTCTTTTGGGTAGATGGCTAGTAATGGGATTGCTGGATCAAATGGTAATTCTGCTTTTATCTCTTTAAGGTATCTCCATATTGCTTTCCACAGAGGTTGCACTAGTTTGCAGTCCCACAAGCAGTGTATGAGTGTTCCTATCTCTCTGCATCCACCCCAACATTTATTGTTCTGGGACTTTTTGATAAAGGCCAGTCTCACTGGAGATAAGTGATATCTCATTGTGGTTTTGATTTGCATTTCCCTGATGATTAGAGATGTTGAGCATTTTTTCATATGTTTTTTGACCATTATTCTGTCTTCTTTTGAAAAGTCTCTGTTCATGTCCTTTGCCCACTTTTTGATAGGGTCGTTTGATTTTTTCTTGTTGATTTTCCTGAGTTCTAAGTAGATTCTAGTTATCAGCCCTCTATCGGATTTGTAGCATGCAAAAATTTTCTCCCATTCTGTGGGTTGTCTGTTTGCTCTTGTGACAGTTTCTTTGGCTGTGCAGAAGCTTTTTAATTTGATAAGGTCCCATTTATTTATTTTGGTTGTTGTTGTGATTTCCTTTGGGGTCTTCTTCATAACTTCCTTGCCTAGGCCAATGTCTAGAAGAGTATTTCCAACATTTTCCTCTAGAACTCTAATAGTTTCACTCCTTAGGATTAAATGTTACCCAGCGTGAGTTGATTTTTGTGAGAGGTGAAAGGTGTGGATCCTGCTTCAGTCTTCTACATGTGGCTATCCAGTTTTCTCAGAACCATTTATTGAATAAGGATTCTTTTCCCTGGTGTATGTTTTTGTCTGCTTTGTCAAAGATTAGATGGCTATATGAGAATAGTTTTATATCTGGGTTCTCAGTTCTGTTCCACTGGTCAATGACTCTATTTCTGTGGCAGTACCAAGCTGTTTTGATTATTACAGCCTTATAATAAAGTCTGAAGTCCCTCCCATTTTGTTTTTATTGTCTAGAATTGCTTTTGCTATGCAGGGCCTTCTCTGGTTCCATATGAAGCGTAAAATTAATTTTTATACATCTGTAAAGAATGATGTTGGTATTTTAATACGGATTGCATTGAATCTGTACATCACTTTGGGTAGTATAGACATATTAACATATGTCAACATATCCAATGTTGATTCTGCCGACCCAGAAGCATGATATGGTTTTCCACCTGTTTACGTCCTCTGCTATTTCCTTCCTCGATGTTTCATAGTTCTCCCTCTTCTCTCCTTTACCTCCTTAGCTAAATATATTCCTAGGTACTTTATTTTCTTTGTTGCTACTGTGAAGGGAATTGAGTCTTTGATTTGGTTCTCGGTATGACTGCTATTGGCGTAGATGAAAGCCTCTGATTTGTGTGTATTAATTTTATATCCTGAGACTTTACTGAATTCATTTATCAATTCCATGAGCATGTTGGTTGAATCCTTGGGGTTTTCTAGATACAATATCATGTCATCAGCACATAGTGAGAGTTTGATCTCTTCTGTTCCCATTTGTATGCCTTTATTTCCACTCTCTTGCCTGATTGCTGTGGCCAGGACTTCTAGCACTATGTTGAATAGAAGTGGAGATAGTGAGCAACCTTGTCAGGTTCCAGTTCTAAGTGGAAATGCTGTCAATTTTTCCCCATTCAGTATGATGTTGGCTGTGGGTTTGTCATATATGACTTGTATCATTTTTAGGTAGGCCCCATCTATGCCTATTTTGTTAAGTGTTCTTATCATAAAAGGGTGTTGAATTTTGTCAAATGCTTTTTCTGCTTCTCTTGAGAGAATCATATATGGTTTTTATTTTTGCTTCTGTTTATGTGGTGAATTAAGTTTACAGATTTGCATATGTTGAACCATCCCTGCATCTCTGGAATGAAACCCACTTGGTCATGATGGATTATTTTCTTAATAAGCACCTGGATTCGGTTAGCTAGAATTTTGTTGAGAATTTTTGCATCTGTATTAATGAGGGATACTGGTCTGTAGTTTTCCTTTTTTGTTGCGTCCTTTCCTGGTTTTGGTATCAGGGTTATGTCGACTTCATAAAATGTGTTGGGGAGGAATCCATCCTTCTCGATGTTGTGGAATAATTTCTGGAGGATAGGCACCAGTTCTTCTTTGTAGGTGTGGTAAAATTCGAGTGTGAAACCGTCTGGTTCGGGACTTTTCTTTTTTGGAATGTTTCTTATTGCTGTTTCAATTACAGTCCTCAATATTGGTCTGTTCAGGAATTCTATTTCTTCCTGGTTGAGCCTAGGGAGGCTGTGTGTTTCTCAAAATTTGTCCATTTCCTCCACATTTTCCAGTTTGTGTGCATAAAGGTTTTTGTAATATTGACAAATTATATCTTGAATCTCCACAGCATCGGTTGTAACTTCTCCTTTTTTGCTCCTGATGGAGCTTATTAGAGATTTTTCTTTTCTGTTTTTCATTAGTTTAGCCAAAGGCGTGTCAATTTTGTTTATTTTTTCAAAGAACCAACCTTTTGAGTTTTTGTTTTGTTTTGTTTTGTTTTTTTATTTCAGTATATTATGGGGGTACAGATGTTTAGGTTACATATGTTGCCCTTGCCCCCTCCCTCCCCCTCTAAGTCCAAGTTTCAAATATGTCCATCCTTTGGGTGGTGCACATTGCACTCTTTGTGTATGCATATACCCATCCCCTCCTGCCTCTTCCCCCCTCCCCCTTCCCCCTGCCCAACATCCAACATATGTTATTCTTATATGTCCACTTATGTGTTGATCAGTTAATACCAATTTGATGGTGAGTACATGTGGTGCTTGTCTTTGCATTAGTTTCCTGTTGTCAATTTCATTTAGTTCTGACATGATCTTATTAATTTCCCTTCTTCTGCTGGGTTTGGGGTCGGTCTGTTCTTCCTTTTCCAGTTTTTTGAGTCAATTCATTAGGTTGTCTGTTTGTGATCTTTTTGACTTTTGGATATAGGCATTTATGGAAATAAACTTTCCTCTCAGGACTGCATTGGCTGTGTCCCACAGATTTTGATAACTTGTTTCACCTTTGTCATTTAGTTCAAAGAATCTTTTGATTTCCATCTTTACTTCCTGTTTATGAAGGAATCGTTCAGCAGAAGGTTGTTTAATTTCCATGACTTTGTGTAGAGATGAGAGTTTCTGTTGGGGTTGATTTCTATTTTTATTCCCCTGTGATCTGAGAAGATGCATGGTATAATTTCTATTTTTTTAAATTTTTTGAGACATGCTTTGTGACCTAGAATATGGTCAATCTTAGGGAATGTCCCATGAGCTGATGAGAAGAATGTATATTCCATGGTTTTTAAGTAGAATGTCCTGTAAATGTCAGTCAGGCCCATTGTTCTAGAGTTCTGTTTAAGTCTATTGTTTCTTTGTTAATTTTCTGTTTGGAGGATCTGTCCTGTGCTGTCAGTGGGGTGTTGAAGTATCCGACTGTTATGGTGTTGCTGTTTATCAATTTGTTTAGATCGAGTAGAGTTTGCTTTATGAATCTGGGTGCGTACATATTTAGAATTGTTATGCCTTCTTGTTGAACTGTACCCTTTACCATTATATAGTGACCCTCTTTGTCTTTCATTACTTTTGTTGATTTAAAAAGTAAGTATCTGAGATCAAAACTGCCACACCAGCCTTCTTTTGGCTTCCATTTGCTTGAAATATTGATTTCCACCCTTTTACCTTAGTCCAAATGCATCCTTGCAGATTAGATGCATTTCCTGGAGACAGCAGATGCTTAGCTTGTTTTTGTTTTGTTTTTTTTTATCCATTCGGCCAGCCTATGTCTCTTGAGAGGGGAATTCAAGCCATTCACATTTATTGAGAGAACTGATAAGTGAGATGAACTACTGTTCATTCTGTTGGGTTGCATTTTGTTGCTTTGTTTTCTGTCTTGAGCCATTGTGGAATCTAGCCTTTGATCTTTAACTTTTGAGTGGTTTTTACATTCGTGAGTGTTTATTGTGCTGATCCTTGTGTAATCCTGTTTTGAGTACTTCTTGGAGAGCTGGTCTTGTCTTGGTGAATTCCCTCAGTCTTTGCTTATCTGAGAATGTCTTTATTTCTCCTTCATATATGAAACTTAGTTTTGCAGGTACAAGATTTTACGCTGGGCATTATTCTGTTTCAGAAGAGTGAGAATGGGGCCCCAGTCTCTTCTTGCTTGCCGGGTTTCAGCTGAGAAATCTGGAGTTATTCTGATGGGCTTTCCTTTGTATGTTACTTGTTTCTTTCACCTTACAGCTCATAGAAGGGCCTCCTTAGTGGCTATTTTGGTCAATATGATGCCTGCATGACGTGGTGTCTTCCTATTTGCATTGAATCTCCCTGGGGTCCATTGAGCCTCTTGTACCTGTATATCTAGATTTTTAGCAAGGCCTGGGAAATTCTCCTCTATTAATTCTTCACATAGCTTATCCAGCCCTTGCGTGTTTTCTTCTTCACCTTCCAGAATCCCTATCACCCTCAGGTTCGGTTTTTTCACATAATCCCACATTTCCTGTAGGCTTATTTCTTTTCTCTTAATTTTCTGCTTGATCTCTGTGACTGACTTATTTAATTGGAAGGAGTTGTCTTCAATCACTGAGATTCTTTCTTCTATTTGATCTACCCTGTTCTTGAGGCTTTCCATTGTGTTGTGTAGTTCCCTGAATAAGTCTTTCATTTCCAGGAGATCGGTGTGATTTTTCTTTAATATTTCAATTTCTTTAGTGAATTTTTCTTCCAAGTCCTGGATTTTTTTTGTGGTTTGTTTGTGTTGGTTTTCCATTTTTTCTTGCATATCATTGAGTTTTCTTACAATCCATGTTTGGAATTCTTCTGTCATTTTAGTGTTCCAAGTTTGGTTAATGTCAATTGCTAGAGAGCTGTTGCTCCTCTTTGGGGGTGTGCTTTCCATTTCATTTTTCATACTTCCAGAATTCTTTCACTGGTTCCTTCCCATCTGGATCCGTTGTTCCTTCTTCCCTCTAAGTTTTCGTTTGGATAATGACATGCCCCGTTTAGTCTCACCACCAGTAGGTGGTGTTTTTGGGTGAGATTCGACCACACACTTTGTGATGAATCAGTAGATGGAGTAAAAGGGTGTGCAGAATGACCTCCCTGTCAGTAGGTGGCACTTGCTGGGAGGAGCAAGCTGCAGTGCTATTTTTGGGTCCTGTAGCCAGCTGTTGTTCCTCTGGAGAGGCCCTCTTGTGCCTCGGGTGGTGGGTGGGGACTTCCAGGTGTGTCCTTATTCTCCACCTCAGTGGGGTCAGGTCCAGGAGTGAGTCTGGGTGGGGCTGGGTTGGGTAAGCCTTCCCTCAAGTTCCACAAATGCTGTTAGCAGGGGTAAAAGTTCTGTTCTTTGCTTCTGTGCAAAGCTGCCAGGAGGGGCTGAAATGGCTCCACTCAGCTGAAAAGTCTGGGCTTGGAGGGTGGGGCTTTCTGATACCCACACTCTGGAGCAGGTCTCACTCCCCTCCAGCCTCCCCCACTCCGTGGCCTCTCCTGGGCTTCTGCCAGCAGGCAGGACCTCAGGCCAGTGGATCTCCCCTGGCTGTGACGTGGGCCGGGAGGTTCCCTGCCCAGGATTGCAGCCTGAGCTGGGTGCACAGCCCTCTTTTGGGAGGAGGGTTGCCACTCAGGTACACTGATCTGCCCCTGAAGGCACACACTCCTCAGTAGGCTCTTTCACAGATCTCCCTTCTGTGCCGCAGGGCAGTGTGATCATGACCTGGGTGTACGGGGTCTGATCTTCAGGCCTGTCCCCTGGGCCCTGGAGATCAATCCCTGACCCTGCCAGGGGGAGGGGTGCTGGTCTCAAATCGCCTACAGGGTGCCCAAGCTGGATCGATTTGACTCCACCTTGGGATTTTCCTTGCTCTCCTGGAGTAACCAGGCAAGGAGCACCTGGGAGGGCTGGCAGGTAGGGAGCTCGCAGTCTGAGTACCCCTCAGTCTGCTGTAGGGCCCCAAAAGGAAAGGTTCCATTCCTTCGAGATACCTCTGTGTGATGGCTAAATTGTCTCTCTGGGCACCCACGGGTAGTGAAAGGGGAGAGAATGGAGCAATATGGCGTCTGCCGATAGGCTCGGGTCTGTGCGTGGGCAGGTGCCCCAAGGGAGCTGGGAGCCTGGTGCCCTGTCCGCAAGAGGCCACTGCTCACTGGCGGCAGCCGTCTCTGGGCTCGTGTTGGCAGGTCTCTCCAACCGCTCAGGAGCCCACCAATAGTCAGAGATGCAAGGGAGGGGAAAGTTATCTGCTGCACTTACCCTTGTTTCTGGTCTCCAAGCCTTTCGGTGACCTTTCTCCTTCCCGTTCTCCTCCACAGCGACTTTCCATGGAGTCTCCTGTAGTTTCAGGCACCCTTCCTTCCGACCCTCCCCAATCTATGTTTTTCTGCTACTTTATTTTTTTCACTCTCTTCTAAAATCTGTCTTTTTTGCAGAGACACTCTGACCTGCGGCTTTTCTCATCCACCATCTTGGCTCCTCCCCTGAACTGTTCACTTTAAATTGCTTGATTTTATGTTACGTGGATTTCACCTCAATAAATTATTTAAGATAAATAAAGTCAAGTCTTAATTAGTCATCCCATTGGCTCTGTCTCCACGAACCACTACTAAATGGTTTGGAGTGGGATATGATTCAGTATTAATCTCAGTAGAGGAGCAGTGAACACCCTGGACTGGAATTCAAGAGGCCGGTGTTTTTTCCTAGAACTGGATCAATTTGGCCAAGTTTCTTCTCTGCCAAGAGCCTCAGATTCACCATCTGTAACCTTCCCACTCTCTTAGCAATGTTGTGAAGACAAAATAAGACATGAAGGTAAGGACTAAATGGATGTAAAGGTGTCCTGCTACCAGTCTTTCTGTTTCCTATCTTCCAAAATTTTATTGACATCTCTATCTGCTATCATCTTCTATCCCTTCTATGTGTCCTTGGGATTTTATCCTTTTTAAAATATGCTTATTGACATGTTGGGCAATTTATTTTCAGAAAAGAGAATATCTTCGATCTATCATGTATAATTGCAATGCCTTTTGTGCTCTATGTATTATAAAATTTATATAATGAATATATATTCTTTTTGTGATCACAAAAAATACAATAAGTATTATTTTTAAAGAAAAAAGTGCCCTGCTGTACATCCATGAGAAGTAACAAGGGTCCTTAGTATCTCATTTTTTCCTTCTAATTAAAGAAAGAATTCTTTCTGCACTAGTAGCAGCATATAAATGAATGATATATTATTGCATTTATTCTTTTCTTCACATTATTTGAAACAATTTTCATAATAGGAGGATTAAACTGTAATTGTTTTTTGTTAAAAACGTTAATACTAACTTTTTCTCTAATCACAGTTGAGCACCTAATACTGTTTACATTTATGCTGGTCTTTTTAAGGAAGCTAAAACACAGTCTATGTGGGCATAAAATCAGTATTTCAGGAAAATAGAACAAAGTCGTTCTCAAGAGACCAAGGATAAGTTTGTTTACCCTAACATAATACAAAAAAATCTTAACTTTGGAAACTAGCCCTTTCTCTCATTGAGCTAACTGCTACATCTAATCAATAAGATTTATTGAAAAATACTATGTCTTATTCATCCTTTTATCCCCAAGGTACCTAGCAAGATATCTGGCTTAGAAAAGGAACTTAGTAAATGAGTTAATAAATAATTTAATGCAACAACATCCCTGTAGCAGTGGTAGAAGATATGAGGATCATTTATTTGTTGATGGAATCTTAGACAGCAGAGGGGCTAGGAAATTTTCCCAAAGCCCCAGAAAATATTCTTAGTTTAACTGTGCTATGTTATTATCAATGCCTTGGGAAGATAGACTTAATAGGTTACGTAGGATATTTTCTTTATTAAGGCTAAAATCACCTGACAATAAAATTCTAGGTCAAATTAGTAAACAAAAAACCCGTAAGCATTGGAAAAAGTGATAATTACTAGCAGGAGCTGCTATGAGTTCACCAAAAACAAATTATGCTACATCTATCTTTTATGGAAAACAAAATTGCCACATCAGAGAGAGAAGCCATTGACAAGGTATATCTGGATTTCATCACAGTACTGACAAACTACATCATGTATCTATGATGTCACATGGAAAAATGGAATAGATTAGAGTATATTTATGTGATATTTTAGCTGGCTATAAAACTCTATTTCATGGGTCAATGTCAAACATTTATGTAGCTTCTGATGCCTAATATGAGTTTTTTTTAAATAATTAAATGATT
>NW_012152430.1:595479-635210 GCF_000956105.1 Propithecus coquereli
ACCCCCATCAACAAATGGGCAAAGGAAATGAACAGAAACTTTTCAAAAGAAGACAGAATAATGACCAGCAAACATATAAAAAAATGCTCAACATCTCTAACCATTAGAGACATGCAAATCAAAACCACAATGAGATATCACCTAATCCCAGTGAGATTGGCCTCTATCAAAAAATCCCAAAACAACAAATGCTGGTGAGGATGTGGAGAGACGGGAACACTCTTACACTGCTGATGGGACTGCAAATTAGTGCGACCTCTGTGGAAAAGAATTTGGAGATACCTCAAAGAGCTAAAAATAGAAATACCATTTGATCCAGCAATAGCACTATTAGGCATCTACCCAAAAGAGCATAAGATATTCTATAATAGAGACATCTTCACCTGAGTGTTTATGGCAGCACAATTCACTATTGCAAGGATATGGAAACAACCCAAGTGCCTGTCAATTCATGAGTGGTTTATTACAATTTGGTATATGTATACAATGGAATATTACTCAATTATAAGAAACGACAGTGATCTAGCACCTCTTACATTTTCCTGGATTGAACTTGAGCCCATTATCCAAAATGAGGTATCACAAGATCAGAAGAATGGGCTCCACTTATACTCGTCATCAAATTGGTACTAACTGATGAACACTAGGGTGCTCACATGGCAGTAATATTCTCCAGGGATTAGGGGGATGGGGGGGTAAACCCACAACTAAAAGACATGGTGAGCATTGTAGAGGGGAAGGGCATGCCTCTAACCCTTGCTTGGGTGAGGCAAAGACATAAAATGTAACTAAAATATTTGTACCCTCATAATGCCCTGAAACAAAAAAAAAAGATAAAAGAATTTGGAAATAATTCTGCATGCTGTTCCTTTCCATCCAACACAATGAACATTGCTCTGACAAATATTAACATGGCCCCTCTCTTCATAATTCATGGAAAAGAGAATGCTTACAGCTGTTAATTCATTCCCTTTGTTCCTTTTGCTGGTGGGGAATGGAAACTATTTCCCAAAAAGAATGCTATATTAAAATTGCCACTTGGGAGAAGTTGTACCCTTTCTGTCCACCTTTTGCTCAACCCTTTTCTTACACATGAGAAAACAGATTTGGGGAAGGTAAGAAAGTACCCCATGATTACACAGCTAGAACACCTGGCAGAGACAGGACTGACCTCTTGGTCTGTCTGACTGTAAAATCAATGGTCTCTGGTACAAACCCTGTTTCAAGGGGCAGAGATCCATTCTAAGGCCCTATAGTGCTTCTCTATTCACCCACAAGCATCATCTTGCTTCTCATTTTAAAACTTCATGGTCAGATATGTTCTTTGGAGGCTTTGGAACTTAAATTCAGCAACTTTAACCATGCTAATTATTGAAAATTTCATCCTAATAGCATGGATTATCTGCCCATCACACCTATGTGTAAGCCAACTTTGCCTGGATCACCAGATGTACCTAAGAGATCAAAATCATTTGGATGGGAACTGTGAACTGAGAACTGGCCACTGTTTTTCTTCCCAGGGCCATTTTCTAATCCTTGACATTGCTCAGAGGCCAATGACCTGGGTGTAGTCCTGGTAGAAACCACCAAAACTTTTAGTGGATACCTGAGGCTGGTATAATCACATTGGAAAATTGAAGGGTTTCAAATATGTGGGATATTTCTCTCACACAGATCATTTGATGAATTCTGAGGCTGCACAAGAGGCTGAAGAGCTAGGCCAAACCATCTGAAAACTAGAATCAAATGTCCTGTATCCTTGCAGTGCTTATAACACAAAGACTTGCCAGGAAGAGAAGGACTGAAAACCAAAAAGGCAAGAGTTGAAAGTCTTAGAAAAGAGCTACAGCCACTTTTCACCTGAGGACACTTATCAATTCTAGGCAAAGAAACAGTCTGAGAGTTCATGTCTGACACCTGACAAAATGCCACTGCAGGGAAACAGAGAAGCCAGAAGAAAATTTGCAGTTCAAATAGGACTGGAGTAACAAAATTGGAGATTAGAAGAGTACCAACCACATGAATGGTCTCTCCTTCAAGTATGCACAAAACTTTGAAGATGTTTGGGAGTAGAAATCTAAATAGACGGGCTGATAATGTATGAATGGCAGAACAGATCTCTTCCTCTGGTTCAGTGCTAAGGAGAAGACAACAATAAGGATCTCAATTAAAAGCATTGTAGGGCCACAACCTAGGAACACAGCAGAATAGGAAGTGGATTGAGTCTTACCAAAACTGAAACCAAGCTTCAAATCAGATCAGTCTCTGGATTGAGTTGATGGGTTTCTCACTTTATTTGCATGTAAAAGGAAAGGGTATAACAGCTTGATGGAAAATAACATTATCTGAATGCACCTTTGTTCTCTTATAACATAAAAGATAAAGTCAAAAATTACTACACAGCCATCCCTCAGTATTTGTGAAAGGTTGGTTCCAGGACCTCTTACAGATACCAAAATCTGCAAAGCTCAAGCCCATGATATAAAATGGCATAATATTTGCATATAACTACACATCCTTCTATATGCTTGAAATCATCTAGTTATACTACCTAATAAATGTAAATGCTATATAAATAGTTGTGATGCTGTTTTGCTTAGGGACTAATGACACACAAAAAAAGTCTGTACATGTTCAGCATAGACACAATTTTTTTCCAAATATTTTCGATCCATGATTGGTCGGGTCCACAGATGATGGAAGGCCAATATATATATCTATACACACTCATACACACATCTATATACACACATACATGTGTAAACTGAACAATCCAATAAAAGTCAAAACATGACAAAAAGGAACATAACAAAGTGGGCAAGTAGAAAAAAATATTAAGGCCATATGAATGAAGTTTTAATAAATCACTTTAAATGTAATTAAGCTAAGTAGTCCATGTAAAAGGCAAAGATTTTCAAACTGGATAAAGCAATGAAACCTGACTGTCAGCTGCTAACAAGAGAAACATTTAAACATAAGGACACATAAAGTTTGAAAACAAAGGATAGACAAAGATATACAATGCAAACACTAACTCCACTCTCTCTATCTCCAAAAATGCAGTGTATCTTTACTGATTGTAGGCAACATAGACTTTAGGGCAAGAAGCATGGTTGAAATAAAGAGGGGCTCTTCAAAATAATAAAGGAGTTAATCAAACATGAAAATGTCATGATCTATATGCAATCAATATTATAAATGTAAAAATTGAGAGAAGCAAAAAGAGAAATATACATATCACGAATCAGATAAAAATATTTTCATATACCACACTTAATAAATGATTGTCAAGAATGTTATATGTTAATATTGTGAAACAATTTACAATTTGGATAAACAAATTTCTCAAATATAGAGTAATGTTATGGAAGATCTGAAAAACTCACTGCATACAACAATGAGAATATTCATGTCATTTTCAAGAGTATATGGAAATTTTCCCCAAACTGACCTTATGCTGAACTGTTAAAAAAAAAAAGCCTTGAAAAATTTTACATGACTGAAATCATTTAGACTATATTCTCTGATCATAACGGAATTAAGAGCTAAAAATAAGAATCAAAATAATAAGAAAGTCACCAACTCCTTGAAAATAAAACAATACATTTCTAAATAATTCTTGGATCAAAATGAAATAAAAAACTGATACAAAATATTTTACATAACTATGCATAACAACGAAGATACATTTCAAAACTCCTGGAATGCAGCTAAATCAGTATTCAGATGAAATGTTTGGCCTTAACATTATATATTAGAAAAGGAGAAAGACTGAAAGTAAATGAGAGGAAAAAACAAGTAAAAGATCTGAAATCAAAGAAATATCAAAAAAATAAAATAAAAGAAGACAAAAACAGCAAAGAAAAGTGTGGTTCTTTAACAAGAATAATAAATTTGATGAATCCCTAGCAAGACAGATCAAGAGAAAGAGAAAAAACACAAATTAACAATATTAGAAATGGAAAGGTGGTTATCACTATCGGTCCTACAGACTTTAAAAAAAAAAAAACAACTATTAAAATTCTAGAAGAAAATGTTGGAAAACTCTTATAGACATTGGCCTAGGCAAAGAATTTATGAAGTAAACTGCAAAGGCAATCACAGCAAAAACACACATAAATAAATGGGACCTGATCAAATTAAAAAGCTTCTGCACAGCCAAAGAAACTATCACGAGAGCAAACAGACAACCTACAGAATGGAAGAAAATATTCGCATGCTACACATCCGATAAAGGACTGATAACCAGAATCTATTTAGAACTCAGGAAAATCACCAAGAAAAAATCAAACAACCCTATCAAAAAGTGGGCAAAGGACATGAACAGAAACTTTTCAAAAGAAGACAGAATAATGGCCAATAAACATACGAAAAAATGTTCAACATCTCTAATCATCAAGGAAATGCAAATCAAAACCACAATTGGACATCACTTATTTCCAGTGAGAATGGCCTTTATCAAAAAGTCCCAAAACAATAAATATTGGCATGGATGAGGAGGGATAGGAACACTCATACATTGCTGGTGGGACTGCAAACTAGTGCAACCTGTGTGGAAAGCAATATGCAGATACCTCAAAGAGATAGAAGTAGATCTACCATTTGATCCAGCAATCCCATTACTGGGCATCTACCCAAATGAACAAAACACATTCTATAAAAAAGACATCTGCACTTGAATGTGTATAGCAGCACAATTCACAATAGCAAAGATGTGGAAACAACCCAAGTGCCCATCAATACATGAATGGATTAATAAAATGTGGTACATGTATACCATGGAATACTATTCAGCTATAAGAAACAATGATGATATAGCACCTCTTGTATTTTCCTGGATACCGCTGGAACTCATTCTACTAAGTGAAGTATCCCAAGAATGGAAAAATAAGCACCACGTGTACTCACCAGCAAATTGGTTTCACTGATCAACACCTAAGTGCACATATAGGAATAACATTCTTCTGGCGCTGGGCAGATGGGAGGGGGGACGAGGGGATGGATATATACATACATAATGAGTGTGATGCCCATCATCTGGGGGATGGACACGCTTGAAGCTCTGACTCGGGTGGGACAAGGACAATATATGTAACCTAAACATTTGTATCCCCATAATATGCAGAAATAATAAAAAAACAATAAGAGGATATTAATAATTTCTTGGCAATAAATTTCACAATTTTAATTAAATGAACAACAAATTTCTTCAGAAAATCTTCCTATAGAAGATGAGAGAAGAAATATAAAATGTGAATAGTCTAATGCCTATTAATGATGTTCAGAAACCACAAATAAAACAACAGGTTAAAATGGTTTTGTTTGTGAATTCCTTTAAACTTTTAGGGAAGACATGATGCCAATCTTACATGAACTTTTCCAGAAAATAGATATGGAAGAAAAACATTCTAGCTCTTTTTATGAGGTTGGCATAAACTTATTACGAAAACTGAATGAGGACATTGCAAAACAGGAAAATGTGTCTCATTAAAAGAGATGCAAAAATTCAAACAAAATATTATCAAATTAAGTACAATGATATATAAAAAATAATGCACCATAATTGGCAATTTTATTTCAGGAATGCAAAGGTGGTTTATCATTTATATTTTAATTAATTCATGGTATAAATTTAATTAATTATAAGAACAGAAAAAAATGGAAAAAATCACATGGTAATCTTAATATACATAGAAATAAGCGTTTGATAAAATGCAGTATTTATTCATGATAACATTTCTCAGCAACCTAGGAATGGAAAAATATTCCTTAATCATATAAAGAATATCTACAAAGTAAACCTACAACAAAATTCATTACTAATGGTGAAATATCAAAAGCTTTTCCAGTGAAATTAGGAATAAAACAAGGATGCCTGCTATAATACTACCTCTTCTGTTCTACTGTAAGTGAAGGTGATATGAATCTGCATGCAGAAAATCTTAAAAAAATGACAAACTATTAGAATTAATAAGTCAATACAACAAGGCTTTTGGATACAAGTACAATATGTAAAACCAATGCATATTTCTACATAGCTATAGCAAATTTTAAAAATAACATAAAAATCAGATCTTAAGGCATAGATCAAACAAAAATATACAGGACCTATACAATGAAAATGCCAAAACAATGAGAGAAATTAAAGAACAAAATAAATGGAGGAATATATTTTGTTAATGAATTAGAAGATTCAGTATCGTAAAGATAAAACATTTCCTCAAGTTAACTTATATATTCAATGTAAAACAAATCCTAGCAGATTTTTTAAGAAAATGATAAGACGATTCTAAAATTTATCTAGAAATACAAAGGGCCATGAATAGCCAAGGCAATCCTGAGGAAGAAGAACAAGGCTGGAGGACTTATACTACCAGATATCAAACCTATCATAAATATATGGTAATTAAGACAGAAGTGGCACTTATCAAAGGGAATGAAGGTTGGTTTAAACATTTGAAAATCAATCAACATAATTCACCATATCGGCACGCTAAGAAAGAAAAATTATATAATCAACACAATAGACACAGAAAGAGCCTTTCAAAAATTCTAACATTTCTGTTAAAAAAACTTTTAGGAAACTAGGAGTAGAAGACAACTTCCTGAACTTGGTAAATTGTATCTAGGAAAAACCTACACTTACCATTATATTTAATGGTCAAAAACTGAAAGCTTTCTCTCTAAGACCAAGAAGAAGACAATGATGTCCGCTTTCACCATTTTTATTCAACATTACATGTGAGGTCTACGCAGTGCAATAAAGCAAGAAATTAAGGTCATCCACATTGCACAAGAAGAATTAAAACTGTCTTTTTTCTCATATGACATAATCATCTATGTATATAATCTGACGAATCTATAAAAAATGCTACTACAATTTCAACACCTGGCATGAAAGCATGAGGAGCTCTGCAGATCTGCTCCTCAGTGAAACTGAAATTTATTTTAAAAACAACCACTTAAAGTTTGTGGAAATGGTCTTAATGTTGGCATGGATGTGGAGAGATAGGAATACTCATACACTGCTGTTGGGACTGCAAACTATTACAACCTCTGTGGAAAGCAATATGGAGATACCTCAAAGAGATACCAGTAGAACTGCCATTTGATCCAGCAATCCCATTACTAGGCATTTACCCAAAGGAAAAAAAGACATTCCTTAAAAAAAACATCTGCACTAGAATGTTTATAGCAGCACAATTCACAGTTGCAAAGATGTGGAAACAACCCAAGCACCCATCAATACATGGGTGGATTAATAAAATGTGGTATATGTATACCATGGAGTACTACTCAGCTACAAAAAACAATGGTGATCTAGCACCTCTTGTATTATCCCGGGTAGAGCTGGAACCCATTCTACTAAGTGAAGTATCACAACAATGGGAAAACAAGCACCACATGTACTCACCATCAAATTGGTTTTAACTGATCAACACTTAAGTGCACATAGAGTAATAACATACATCGGGTGTCGGGCAGATGGGAGGGGGGAGGAGGGAATGGGTATATATATACATAATGAGTGTGGTGCGCACCGTCTGGGGGATGGACACGCTTGAAGCTCTGACTCAGGTGGGACAAGGGCAATATATGTAACCTAAACATTTGTATCCCCATAATATGCTGAAATAAAAAAATTTTTTAAAAAAAGAAAGTGCTTAAAAAATGAGAACATAACAAAAAGAAACAGAGCCAGATTGAATAGATTCCCACTAGGCAAATATGGAAAATTATGAGCAAAAATTTTAACCAAAATGAATAACGATATTAATGGATTATAATCCATTGAATAAAAAAAGAATCCATTTATATGGACATTAGCTAATTAATTAAATATAAAGTTTTTTTTGTAATAGAATACTACCTAAAAAGGTAGAAGAATAACAGATTTAGAAAATCACCATTTTGTAGCCATAATTGTCATTATTCATGCAAGAATAATCAATAGCTGCTAAAACAATTGGGTGCAAGTTTGAAGAGGAATAGAATAGTCTCAAAGCATTTCCACACAAATTACTTATTAATTATAAACTGAAAAAATAGTAATTTTAGAGTGTAATAACTTGGTGAACATTCAAATTAACATTACCAATAATGGGAAAAATGGACATCATGTGCTTTCTTGAGTAACACACTGAGAAAGACACAATTAACTCCTGTGGTGTTATTTCCAAAAATGAATAAGAAAGATCTAATCAAAGTCAGAAAAGACAAAGAAATGCCGAGTATAGGCTAAATGGACATGACAATAGATGTAATACATAATCCTGAATTAAATCCTAAATCAAGGAAAATTGCTATAAAGAACGCGTATAGGATAATTGGCAAAATTTGAATATGGACTACAAATTAGAAAATGATATTATGTTAAGTTATATTTTCTGAATTTATAATTATATTGTAGTTTTATAAAATAATTTCTTTGTTCTAAGAAAATTCACATTGGAGTATTTAGGGATAAAGGGACATAATATCTACAACTAATTTTCAAATGGTTCAGGGAAAAAAATCACACACACACACACACACACCATACACACACTTGCATACTTGCTATTTCAACACAGTCCATAATATATTACAATGCATTTACCTTATTGTGATCATATTGTTAATTATACTAAACTTATGGCCAACTAATATCCCACCTAGCCAGTAGACTTCTCCTCTTTGGAGTGTCAGGCTGATAGGTGGTCAGGGTTTTTGGAACAAAGGCATGTTTCCCAGCTGTGGTTCCTGGGCCACACCTGTCATCCAGGCAGGGATTGGTATTTTGTTACTAGAAATGAGCATAGTCTAACTTTGAGGTACAGATGCCCCTCGACTTATGATGGGGTTATGTCCTGATAAAACCATAATAAACTAAAAATTTTGTAAGTTGAAACGCATCAGGCTAAGTCTGCTAAAATCATCATAAAGTCAAAAAATTGTCAGTCAAACCATTGTAAGTCAGGGACCATCTGTATAATACTCCAGATGCATTTGCCTAAGTGCAATATGGAACCTTCTAAAATCAGACCAGAGAAATCATCCACTGAAATGAAGGATTAGAACTAATTTCCAGTGCTCATAGGGAAGAAACTCAGTTTTACACTAATCTCATTGGTCAATAGACTACGTCTAACAACTCTTTTTAGATGACAACAGCCAAAAAGAGGAAATTAAAGTAATAACTGACCTCCAAGCCCGGGTCGCAGGCGATTGTCATAGCCATCCAGAAGACGATCCAAGATTCTGGTAAAGATAGTGATGTTGTCAGTGCTGTCATCAGGAATATCTGGGGCATGCTTAGGAGAGAGTCTGGGACAGTGCAAGGAAAAGAGAAGGAAAATAATAGTTCTTAATAGGAAAACTTACATATCGAAATATTTTATTTCAAGACAATTTCAACCAAATAGACTGGGCCAGTTACACAGCCCTATATCTTAACCAAAACAGCAAGTACTTCCTATTTGTCATAATGATTGCCTAGGAGGCAGACAGTGGTCAATACCTGAGCTCTTACTCTAGCACAGGCATGAGCTTTAATAGACATATGCCTCAGCTCCATCCCAGCAGGGGAGAAAAACAGCAGAAATTCTGGACAGAATGTCACTGGGAATAGTATCTGGCATACAGTTGATTCATCAAATTTTGTTGCATGAATAAACAGGCCTCAAAATAAAGAAGGGAAATGTTGTCACTGAAAACTCGCCTCTCTTCTAGCCTAGAAAGACATAAGTTCACAGAAAAACAGGGTCAGGCAGACCCTTGAATTCCATTTCACCTACCGCAACCCCCACCCTATGGAGATAGGGCAACCAAGAGCAGTAGTAGTCCATCAAATGTTAAAGCTACCAAGAGGACTCATAAGACACTCCTTAATCTCTCTTATAAACCAAACTTTCCCACAGCCATATTACTAGTGAGAGGCAAAGATAGGGCTATAATCCAACTTTTCTGATTTTCTAGTGTCTCTCAGCTATCTCCTGCTTCTCCAGTTTTGATGTCTTCTGCAAGCCTTTCTAAGCACTAGGAAATTTACTAGTCACCTAATCAGGCCCGGGCACTGAGACTGATACTTTCACTTTTGGAGAAGGAGCTTGGTATGGTTTGACAGTACTAGAAATAAAGAAAGGCCCTGAGTAGTTTAGGGGAAAGCAAGATATGATGAAAGAAATGGCCGTTTCCAAGGGTCAAGAAGCATGATGTATTAATAGAATCAAGTAATGGACCAAGAGCTAAAAATCCTGGGTTCTAGGTTCAGCTGTACTGGTGATTTGGGGGAGACCATTAAGCAAGTTATAGTACTATATGTTTTGGGGTCTCAGTTTTCTCCATTTTTAACTTGAACCCAGAAAGCTGACATTAATTAATGTATAATAACTATTCCCAGCATCCAGCTAATCAGAGCCATAAAGTCACAAGATACCAGTTAAGAAGGAGTCTCCTAAGAGACAGACAATGTGTCTTCCCACCAATATTTATCCTTAACAGTGAGCAAGGCTCTTGTTCTGAAAAGACCCTGAGAAAGATCTACAGAATAGTAGAAATATTTGAATTGAATAGTTCTCACTCTAAACTGCCACTCTCTAGCTGATAACCTTGGAAAACTCATTTTGAACCACAAGTTCCTCAATTCATAAACTAATTCAATTCACTTAATCATTCGATGCATTTTTATTGAGTATTAATTATGTGCCTATTACTGTTTTAGGTGTTATGGTGGAGTAGAAAACAAAATAAAGTAAAATAAAACAACTAGTCCTTCCCTGGCTTAATTTACAAGGTTGCCGACACAATCAAATTATAAAATAGATACATATGAGGAAAGGGAACTAGGCTTAAAGAATTTGGCACATGCATTTGAGTTTTTTAGTTGTGTGACCTTAGGCAAGCCATATAACACCTCTAGTAATAACTATAGCACCTTTGAAATTAAAATAACTTCATGGATATGTTGTACTAATATTAAATAATATATTAAAATTGTCAGGCTTAATGCTTCATATCTAGAAGTATTAAAAGTTTATTTTCTCTTCCTTAAAATAGTAGTTTATGCATTAAAATGCATTATTAAAATATAAATATTAACAACAAAAAATTGTTTTTGTCATCAGACAAAAGCTATAAGGAAAGCTTCAGCCAGAGAGACACCAGAACCTAGTCAAGAGTAGAGATGACTGGCTAAGTGGACAGATCACAAGAAGTGATACAGATGCCTCAATGGGAAGGGAGAAGAAAGAAGGGAACTACAGTGCAGAGCCAACGAACTGACCTCAGTATGCTAAAGTGGTAAACACAGACACCCTGTCTGGTGACAGCCCACTGTAGGCTCAATCCACCAATGTTCTGGATCCACCTGACATGGGCAGGCGGGGGGAGGAAGGTTGTAGTAGCTCAATTGATTGTGTGCAAACCTCTTTCTTGTTATCCCTTAACTCTCACCATGGGAGATCTTGCTCCATCTTGGATAGCCTAATTCAATTTCTGGGAAATTGATACATACATTGAATGAGAAATAATTTATTGGATTACTAGAAGAGGATAGAAAGGAGAATCCTCATAGAAGCATAGACAAACTATAAAGGGCTTCAGAAATTATCTAATCCAGATGGATTTATAGATGGGAACACTAAAGCCCCTGAACATAAGTGTTTAATCACCCTGAGAGTTAATGGGTAAGCTAAAATTTTGATTCAAAATTCCTGAATATAAGGACAATATAAGGACGGTTCCACCTCTCTTATTGAAATACTAACTTCCATGAGAATGCATTTCCATCCCCTGCTGACTGTTCATATGTTACCAGCATTCTTTGCCAATAACTTTAAAACTTTTAAGTCAAAAATCAATGCTAAATAGAACCCCAAAACTATTTTCAATAGGTTTCTCTAAAATTTTACACTTGATCACTGATAAATTTTTCCCCTGATGTGCACTAAATTATTGCATAGGGAGTTAGAAGTTGGTTTAATCTAGAACCTAAATCAGAACTCTATTCTTCAATAACTAAACTGCAGTGAAAATGCTATAGTTTGTGACTATCCAAAAGTAGTTCGGGGAAAAAGGAAAGAATCATGGCATGTCAGAATTATGGAGGACCTTAGAGATTACATATTAATAATTCTTTCCCTTCATTTTACACATGGGACACCTAAGACACTGACCCCAAAGACAGAAAGGAATTGCTCGATGCTACATGCTTATCAAGTTGATGAGATGGAGGAATGATCAGTTGGTGAAGCAGTCAGAACACACATAACATTTATTGATTAACTTCACCATCTTATATAGGCATGGTTCATGGCATTCCAAAACAATTATAATCACAGATCACAATAACAGCTATAATAATAATGAAAAAGCTTGAAATACTGCTATAATTACCAAAATGTGACACAGAGACACAAAGTGAGCATACACTATTGGAAAAATTGTGTCGATAGACTTGCTTGACACAGGGTTGCTACATACCTTCAATTTGTAAAAAAAAAAAAAAAAAATGCAATATCCGTAGCACAAGCAAGTGAAGCACAACAAAACAAAGTATGCCAGTATTTCCATATATGTAAAATGAGGATAATAATACCCTACCTTTGAAAGTTTTTGAAAGAAATAAGTAAATAAGATAATAAATATAAAATTGTTTTGTAAATGAGGATTGTTCATTAATTACTCCCCAAACCCCTGAAAATGCAATGAGAATCCTTTGAAAGACATGTGCTTTTAAGCTACAGAAGAAGGCCAAGCTCACTGACCAGCAGGAGATTAAGTGCAGGATGTTGCAGTAACAGCATTAGTTCAACAACTTCATCAAGGTCTCTGGTGTGTTTATGTTAGGGAGAAGCATGAGAGGCACAGATGTGGAGTTGCTGATGCAGTTGATACAACAACCAAAAGAGAAGAGAAATTTACTTAATTAAAAGGATGGCATTTTTCCTACTACTGCGTATCTCCTGGGGGAAAACAGATTTTTAAAAATAATGACAATTCAAAATTACTGCACAGATCATGTCTTTGCACTGCTCATAATCCTTCCATAACTCTTCACCATTTACCAAATAAAATTCCAATGCCTTAGCCTAACATTCATGGCCTTCTGCCATCTGTTCCCAATATGTATTTACAGCTGCAAATTCTACTACTTTACTTTCTGACCAGAAATTATAGTCAAATCAGATTACTCACCATTTCTCAACTTTCCTCATGTTTTCATTTTTTAAGCCCAGTCTTTCCTATAAGTGGAAAGGTCTAAGTAAAGATTCAGCACTAGGGACACCAGTAATATACTGGGGAGGGAATGAGAAACACCTGGAATTCAATAGCACACATTCTAATGTCTTTACAAAAGCCACTTAAAGGGAAAAAAAACCCTGACTTTTAGCTAGAATATGCCCAATCCATCTCAAAAAACACAGCTGTTCTTTTCTGAAATAGTTTCTATAGACTGGTAATAAAACTAGAGAAGGACTGACTTGAGACACACCCTCACAACACATGCCCTGCCTATTCACACTAACTTTATTTGCTGAGTTAAAGTAAAATAAGGACCAAATCCTTTATGCCTTCCTGGTAACTGAAAGCCACTGTTTCACAAAAAAAAAAAAAATGCACAGGAAGATTTAACAAGTATATGTTGTGAAAGATAAAATAGCAAGGTAAGTAGACCTTAGAGATGTGATTCCATATGAACATAAGCAGACATACCCCAACTTAAAATGTGTTGTAATCCAAGCAAAATTTGCAAAGAAGTAAGAGTACATTCTTACTTTGAAATAATGCCATAAGGTAGCTAGTTTTTCAGGCAATATTATGCAGGTCTATTACACATAATTTATCTGAATGATTGTAACCATAGTGTCAATGCATGAGCACTATTTCAGCAACATTTCTGGTTAAGTGGGCTTTTTCATAGGCCAGACTGAGAACCATTTATAGCACTGTGTATATGGAGAAAATAATTTTGACAATAAAGAAGGGAAAACCACAGTACTAAGAATATTCTATGCCCCACTATTATTTGCTTTTTTCCCCCACACTCACAGCCATGATAAAAACAATGAGCTGGCTACCAGCTCAATCAATCCTGGTGGCTGATATCCTTACAATGGAGAGTCCTGACAATCATCGTCTTAACAAGCGATCAAATTTAGTATCAGTAATACTGAGACAATCTTTCCTCCTGACATGATGCATTAGGAAGTCACAGCATCACCTACGAATTCTACTTGATCTTGGCCTCGAATGTCCATCCCTGTCCAGTATCACAAATGCTACATTTCCATTTTATAACACAAAATGGTAAGTTCAAATGATATTTCTTATTCCTCCAGGTCCTATAAGAAAACTGCATTTGCCCCGACTTAATACAGTATACAGCCATATGGCTGAGATATTAAGTATTCAGAGATTGAGAGATTGTTATATGTAAGTAAACATTCACATACATGAAAGAAACGGACATGTGCCTAATTCTTACTTGAAAGTGGCCAAAATCATAAAAAGCAACAGGTTGTAGTCGTTAATAGCCAGCCTCTCTGGCTTTTAGTCCTAGCTCTGTCACTATCTAGCTGTGTGAGCTTTGGCAAGTTACTTGACCACTCTGTGTCTCCACGTTTTATCTTTAAAACGGGAATAATAGCATCACCTAACTAGCAGATCTGTTATAAGGATTATAGGAGTTAACATATAAAAGTACTTAGAATAGTGCTTGGTACATAGTAAGAGCTACATGAATATAAAGTTTAAACTAACGTGATGGAATATGAAAACCACAAATAAGTATAAATTCTTGAGTTTCAAAATCATCTAATTAGAGATCAAAGGAGAGTGTCCAGTTTGAGGCAGTGTCTGAAAAACCATAGTATGTCAGAAGAATAGTTGAAAGAAATGAGTTAACCTGCAGACAAGAAAGCATGGAGTAGATCTGAAAGCTGCTATATGGAAGAGGAAACAAATGTTACGGGTCCTTATAACTGGGAGGTGTTGGAGGCTTCAGCTCAATATAGGAAGCACCTGGATCTATGCCCTGTGGTAGTGATGCAGCTTATCACTGGAGGGATTCAACCTGCCAGGTCAATCATCAAGCATAATGCAGGAGGGATTTCTGCCCAGGACAGGAGCCTAAAAACTGACAATCACTTAGGTCCCACATCTGGTTCTGAAAGTTTAAAATTTGATAATTGAATGCTAAGAGTATTGACCCATTGATTCCATAATAGAGATTGCATGTAAATAGAAGGGATTGGACTTCAAATCACAGTAAATACATGTATGGCCACAGGTGCCAGTTTATTCTGAGATTAAGAGGACTGAGAGAATACTTTTCAAGATGCTTACAAGGACTGACACCTTTGGACAGTGGCACCAATTTAGGCTGTAGACGTGACAAGGAAATAAGCAACTCTCCCATTATCTCTTCTTCAGTTCACAGCATCAGCTTTCACCACTGCCACCACCATATAATCTCGATGCAGAAAAAGTGTTAGTGCTGTGCCACGTTCCTCCCAAATCATGGTCTCCACTTTATTCTTAACATGTAAATATGAGGTCTTGTGCACAAAGTCTTTCATTTTCTCTTTCATATATATTCTCCACTCTTCTCCATCCTGTACTCTTTCTTAGAAGGCTGACATGTATGAACTATATCAACAGGCTCCATTGGCCTCTGGCTTCAACTCAAATTTGGCTACCTTGGCTGAAGATCAGAGGAAGAAGAAGAGTAAAGTTTGGGCATGTAATTCCTTGACTATCTCTCTATGATATCTCCTCAGGCTGGTGATTTCCCCCACTAAGAATCTCTGCACCTCTTAAGAAGCCTTGTTCTACATGCTATGTCTTTAGGTTCTTCCTCTATTCCTTGTGGTTTCCTTCTACCTAGATCATAACTTTATGAATAGTCTCTCTGAAAATCTACCCTTCTCAAATAATCTTAATTGAAATGTCCTATCTGTATTCTTTGGGATCCTGACAGATTCAACAAACTGTAGTCAGATCTCGATAGAAGATCCATTTGGCACTTAATTGCTACTTAGGCACTTACTTGTTGACCCATTGTGAAATTCCTGATATTCAACCATTCTGACCCAGAAAAATGATAATGTCATAACAGTTCAACTAAACATTGTTCACATATATAGTTCCATTTGCTGATGGTCAAAATACTGGACCAGGAAGCAGGGGTATGAGAAATGTATTTATTATATGAAGTTAAAATTATTCTCTGTAGGTTTTCCTCAAGAACATAGGATCTGGAATCAGAGACTGGTGTTTAGACCTGGCTCCACCATTAATTTGCCGTAAGAGCTTAGGAAATTTCTGAACCTCAGTCTCTTCATATACAAAATGAGGGATCAGATTTAGATGCTTTCTGTGGTTTTTCCCATCTGGGCTATTCTAAAGTTCTAGAATCCCAAATCTCTACTTATACTGTTAGTTCCTTAAAAATAGGAACTGTATCCTCAAAGTATTGATCAAAGATTCCTCACATCAGAATCATCTTGGGAATTTGATAAAATGCAGATTATTAGCCACTATCCCTAGAGCTCCTAAATCACAACCTTCAGGTGTGGAGACTTTTTTCTTGCTTACACATACCAAATGTTGAGAACCATTGCATCTAGCACATGATTTATACAAAGTACTGCTCAATAAACCACTGTTGAAGCTACTAAGGCAGCCAACCCAGGTGATTTAATTGAATAAACCACTAAAGTTGGATAAAATAATACAATAAATGCATTTTTTCAACACAAAAAAACAAAATTAACAAATTATGAAAACAAGCAAACAAAAAGAACCAGTAGCTCTCTGTTAAGTATCAGAATTACCAGCGTATATGATATATTTTAAAATTATATTGATTTCTTTATTTCTAGCAAGTGCAAATAGAGTGCCAACCCTAATATTTGGAGCCAGGTTTTTAGTAGTCTCATCTCTCCAAAGTATGAATTGCATTAGACTTGGAAGAAAGTAAACAAAAAAATGTTTCTAATTCAAGAAACATGTACTCATTATGCCTCTATATTAAAAACAAGCACTTCACTCTGCTTTTTCAGGCAGGATTTCTTGGCCTCCTCTTTTAATATAATTGCTAAAAGGCTTGGCTATCTGATTTTCTAATCACCAAGAGGGTGTAAACAAACCAATGTAAAGAGGAGAGGTGACAATTAACACTGAAAATAGAGACAAAAAGAAAAAAGACATAAAATGAATATAATTAATTTTTTTATTTTTAGACACAAACAAGATTGTAATTTTTTTAATTTTTATTTTAACATCACTGTGTTGCACAGGTTGGTCTGGAATGTGTAGGCTCAAAAGATCCTCCCTCATCAGCCTCCCCAGTTGCTGGGACTACAGGCAAATGCCATTGTGCCTGGCCTTGAATGTTCTTTATGATGACCAAAAGCTACCAATAAAAGGGACTACTCTGTTTAAAATCCTTGTTTAGGATTGTAAGAAAATATATGCAATACATTTTTAGAAAACTTTATTCTCAGACTTAAGATTAAAAAAGGCTTTAATGCTTGAAGAAGTAAGAGTCTATATTTAAAACTCCATCTTATTTAGAATATCTATCATGGCCCAGTGAAATCAGATACGTGAGAAGTTAATAATAACAGAATTGGTTTGATTTTCCAAATCTGGAAAAAAAAATGAGTTTCATATGCCAAGATTCTAAGGACATACAAGTCCAGTCCTGCAGCCTCAGCCCCAGAGATTACTGCAAAAATGTTGATAGAAGATGAAAAGACATTAAGATAATCATTAAGATAATACATTAAGATAATCACCCCTGCAAAAATAATTAGGAACAATTCCTACTTCAAGATGCATGCTTCCAAGAATGTAAGACCATGACCAAATGTAAAACCAAAAAAAAAAAAAAAAAAAGAAAGGCACTACCAAGGAATAAAATATTCTGTGTAATACTGAAATATTGCAAGGCTAAGGGTCCATTTCTAGTAGTAATATTCCCTGGATGAAATGGGATTTTAAAGTCTAAAAGAAGTTCAACATTGTTGAAGAACACAGGGTTTGATGGCAGGAGGACTAAGAAATAAGGCTAACAAAGAAGGTAGAGGCTGGGTCATACTGCACCTTATAAAATCATGTTAAGGTGTTTGGACTTTATTCTAGGGACAATAGGAAGCCATTAAAGGGCTCTAAATAGGGTAGGTATGCATTATAGAAGAAACACTGGCTACAGAGTAGAGATAGGAACAAGATTTTAGGAAGTAAGATAAACTAGAGGCTCTTGCAGTGGTCCAAGTGGGAAACAACATTAAATTAAACTAGGGTGGTAGCAGGAAAGTTGGGAAAGAGTAGATGAATCCAAGGGATGTGGGAGGTAGAAATGACATATCTTGGTAATTGATTCAATCTGGAGAGTGAAGAGTAGCAAACTGGCAAAATTGATTCCAAGCTTTTGGCTTTAGCAACCGGATGTGTGGTAGTGCCATTGGCTGAAACAGGAAAAAGTGGAAGAGGAATATTTTTTGTTTATTTGTTGTTTGTTTTGTTTTGTTTTTTCTTTAGGGTGAAGGAGGAAGATGGTGACGATGAGACTACTTTGGACATGCTTAGTTTAAGGAGTTTGTGGAATAGCCGAGTGGATATGTCCAATAGACATTTGGATGCAGAAGTCAGATACTCAAGAGAAGTCAGGAATGAAGACTGAGATGATACTCACTGGCATTTATGTATATAAGGTAACAATGTCATAGAAATGAATGAAGTCATTTGTATGGTAAGAAGAGCTCCTAGAACAAAACAAAGAAAAACACCAACACCTGAGGGATGAGCAAAAGCAGAGAAGACTATAAAAGATCTTTATATCACAAAGGCCTTTGATATAGCTGCACAACATTGTGAAAATATTGTAGAAAGCATAGCCATATGTGTATAAAGAAAACCAGGTGCAGTATTTATTATTGGTACTATGCCCAGACTCCCTTTACTGGGCCAGTGAAACCATCCTCCAGCTACTTTGGAGAATTACCATCTGTTGAAGGGAGCCACCTCACCCTAAAATGTCTGGGAGGATATGCCTTCCTCCAGGAGGCCCACAGGTAAGGACTGATTGAGATGAGGATACGAAAGCTTGGGCCCTTTGACTGAAGGTAGGACAAATCTGTAGTGCCCTTTATGTTTCACACCTCCCCATGGGGTCAAATTGAGGCTACACCTTTGTTTTACTTCTTCCCTTTTACTGTCTTGCTTCCCTTACTTCCTTATAGGTTTCTTCTGCGTGAACTCTCAACAAATCATTTACTCAAAAATCCTTGTTCCATGCCTTGCTTCTACAGAACCTAATCTAAGCACCAGGGAATTGTGGTGTCTCTGAAGTCAAAGAGAAAATTATTCTTAAACTTAAATTTATATTTTATGCATGTTTCTATTTGTGTGTTTTATTTCATAATAAAAAGAAGTTAAGGAGGGAGAAGTCAACAACATTTAATACTGCAACATGTTACTAAAGAAATTGAGTAACATAAGGACAGACAAGCTGTTAATTTTAGCAACAGAGCCAACATTGGCCATCTTGGTTAGAGAAGTTGCCTTAGAGGCATGGGGCTGGAAGTCATATAGCAGCAGGTGGAGGAATGTGAGATATACATACAGACAATGAAGCATACCACCTCTTCAGGAAATACAGCTGTGAAGGGGAGCAAAGACTTAAGGCACTATCTGGAGGGAAGATTTTTAAATTTAAGATGGGACATTCTTGATCATGTTTAAATGCTAATGGGCCAGAGCCAATAAAAAGGGACAGATTGAAGATGATCTAAGAGAGAAAAGATAAAATTGAGAGCAAAAGGCTGGAGAGAACTGCTTTTAAGATATTACAGAGGAGGTTCAAGCATGGGCTAGGCAGTTGCCAAAGAAGAAAGACCTTTGAGATCTCTTTCCACCTTGAGGGTATGAGCTGATGATTTCTTTCTGAATACAATGTAATGTATAAACATCAGAGTACTCGGGTTCATCTGTGGGGAAAAATCTGAAGTTTTGGTCTAAGGCAAGCCTTTATCACAGTCTTCTTTCATTCCAAGAGTTAAGGGTTCTTACCCGCCAATATCCTGCTTCACAAAGTCCCCAGGTTCTTGTCGTCTTGATTCCCCTTGGCCAGTAGTTCCAGGGAAAATATTAACCAGGAAAAGAAGCCCAATGCTGGTCACATAGTAGTGACTCATTTGGGTGACCATCATCTTCTTAGGCACCAACTTGGAGAGACCTGTGAGATTCATAGTTCAGAGAAAGGGGAAGAAGAGGTAAGGGGTTGAAAACAAAGGAAGGGAGGAGAAAGAGGTAAAAAAAGAAAGATCTTATTCAACTCTATTAGAGCCATTTAATGTCTCTAGTTTTCAGTTACTCAATGCTTAATTTGATAGTCCTCTCTCAACAGCTTATCAATGTCACCAAAATTCATTCCCAAATACCCCTCTCCTGAATATACCAGAACCCATCCAAGAAAGGGTGTATAGGGTAGTGTAAAGAGCTCTAGATCAGTAATCAGGAATCTTACATTACAGTTTCATCTCTTTCCTTGTCTTCCCATATGACTAGGTGAGTCCAGAATTTCCCTTAGCCTCAGTTACCTCTTATAACCCAAGACCTTAAAATACTTTCTCATTCCTTCATTTTATTTCCCTCCAATCCCCTGTTTGATCTTTAGCGTCACAAATGCCTTTGCCTTGGTTAACTGTGTAATATTGTGGAGAATTATAGTATATTAAGACCTGGAGTCTCTTTATAGTATTTTTGGTATTGATTCTCATCTTGGTAGAGTTAAGTAATTTTCCAAATTATCAAAGGGTCTGAAGTAGATAGACTGTTTGCTCTGGTTCAGGTTGATAAAATACTGAATAATGAGATATCACAGTTCTTGAATAAGAATGCAATGTTTACCCATGAAGAGATATTTGAGGGCAATGCCCACTCCTTTAGATAGGGGCCACAACATAAAAAGAATCCAAGCCTAGCCTCTTGAAATCCCTAAGAAGTCAGCAAATTATACCGATGACAGAATTGGAGTTCCCTATATGCCGGGCTGTTTTATGAAATCTGGATGGATAGAGGTTTACCCAAGACATGGAGTTAAGAAAGCAACCAATAAAGTGACACTTACTTGCTATCTTTAATTTGTGTGGTTTCTTTTAATCTAAGACACTGATCAGTTGAAAGAGTCCAAACAGTGACCCAACATTATACTGTTTTTCAATCATATCTGTGCATTAATTTTCAGAGGGAATGGAGGGACATAAAACTTTTTTTCCAAGGAAAGGTTACACAAGAGACCAGTATGTAAAACAGATGCATGTTGGGGAGCTATTATGGTTAAAAAAATTAAGAACAAGAGTCCTTTTAGATTCATCCCACCCCCAAAAAAACAGGCACTGAATTCTATATTAGGCAGTCTCTATGAATCTGGTATATGCATATGAAAAACTATGATAATGGAGAAGATGGACTTCTGGCATGATGACATGTCCGCATTAGAGATAGAGACAATCATAGCATTAGGTTATACCACATTAAATTCCCAATATTTGACAATTGTTTCACAAAAATGGCAATTTCTGCTTATAGCCCTGGCTTGGGTGAGGCAAAGGCATTACATATAACCAAAATTTTTGTACCCCCATAATATCCTGAATTTAAAAATGGTAATTTCTTATGGCCAACCTAATATATGTGCTGTGACATTCATGGTTCATGAGCTATAAAAGAGTTAATGGGCAATTTACAGGATGGACAGGAACAATACAGTTCGGAAAACCACAGTGTGTAAGAAAATCTGGTACATGATAAGACAACTCTGGGGCATGAGTAACATCCATAGAATGGACAGTAACCATGATATATACTCAAACATCCACAGTGTTTTAGCAGACCCTAATGTTGTATGATCACATGACAAGGGTTAATGCTGAGATAATCATGATGCATGAATAGACAATTACTCTACAGGAACAGAGAGACTTGGTACAGGATATGACCGTGATGGCTATGGTCATCATTACCCCAAGTATGTCAATTCTTCACTATGGCCATTAAGATGCCTCTCAGACATCTTAAAACTAACATGCTCAAATCTAAATTTCAGATATCCACCCTCATACACATGTACAGCCCTGGTCCTCCTGTAGTCTTCCCAGTCTCAAGTAATAGTAACTCCACACTTCCATTTGCTCTGAGTATAATCTCTGATGTCATTCTTGACTCCTCTTTTACTTTCATATTACACATTCAACCTATCAGCAAGTCCCATTTGCATTCCATTCAAAAGGAAACATATGCAGAATAAAGCCACTGGTCATCACCTCTGCTGCTACCACTTTGGCTCATCATCTCTTGTCAAGATCTTTGTAAAAGCCTCTTAACTGGTCTTACTGCCTGTGCCCTTGCTCCCCTACACTCTGTTCTCTATACAGCAGCCAGAGCAAGCTCTCCTCTGCTCAAAATCCTCTGATTTCTTCCCCTTTCAAAAGCCACACTCCTTTAGCGTTTTTCAGGATTACAATATATTAATATTATTAACTATAGTCACCATGTTGTACAACAGATATCTTACACTTGTTACACCTATCTAACTAAAATTTTGTATCCTTTGGCCAATATCTCCCCACTCCACACCCAACCACTACAGCCTGTGGTAACCACCATTCTATTCTCTGCTTCTCTGAGATCACCTTTTTTAGATTCCACATATGAGTGAGATGATGAGGTATTTGTCTTTCTGTGTCTGTCTTATTTTATGATGTCCTCTAGGTTCACCCATTTTGTCACAAATGACAAGATTTCATTCTTTTTTAATACTGAATAGTATTCCATTTGTGTATATACCACATTTTCTTTTCTTTTTTTTTTTTATTTCAGGGTATTATGAGGGTACAAACATTATGGTTACATTTTATGTCTTTGCCTCACTCAAGCGAGGGTTAGAGGCATGCCCTTCCCCTCTACAATGCTGCCCATGACCTTTAGTTGTAGGTTTACCCCTCCATCCCCCTAATCCCTGGAGAGTATTACTGCCATGTGAGCACCCTAGTGTTCAACAGTTAGTACCAATTTGACGGCGATTCTTGAAGTGGAGCCCGTTCTTCCAATCTTGTGAAACCTCACTTTGGATAATGGGCTTAAGTTTAATCCAGGAAAATATAAGAGGTGCTAGATCACTGTCGTTTCTTATAATTGAGTAATATTCCATTGTATACATATACCAAATTGTAATAATCCACTTATGAATTGATGGGCATTTGGGTTGTTTCCACATCCTTGCAATAGTGAATTGTGCTGCCATAAACATTTGGGTGCAGATGTCTCTATTGTAGCATATCTTTTGCTCTTTGGGGTAGATGTCTAATAGTGCTATTGTTGGATCAAATGGTATTTCTATTTTTAGCTCTCTGAGGTATCTCCAAATTCTTTTCCACAGAGGCTGCACTAATTTGCAGTCCCACCAGCAGTATAAGAGTGTTCCCGTCTCTCCACATCCTCACCAGCATTTGTCATTTTGGGATTTTTTGATAGAGGCCAATCTCACTGGGGTTAGGTGATATCTCATTGTGGTTTTTATTTGCATGTCTCCAATAATTAGAGATGTTGAGCATTTTTTTATATGTTTGCTGGTCATTATTCTGTCTTCTTTTGAAAAGTTTCTGTTCATTTCCTTTGCCCATTTGTTGATGGGGTTGTTTGATTTTTTCTTGTTGATTTTTTTAAGTTAGATTCTGGTTATCAGCCCTTTATCAGATGCGTAGAGAGCAAATATTTTCTCCCATTCTGTAGGCTGTCTATTCGCTCTGATGATAGTTTCCTTGGCCATGCAAAAGCTTTCTTTTTTTTTAAGTCAACTTAGTGTCTTTTATTTGTAGGCTGCATAACATTGTTTCTGTCAACCATGAACCACATACATGAGGGTGGTTGCAAAAGCTTTTTAATTTGATCAGATCCCATTTATTTATTTTCGTTGATGCGGTGATTGCTTTGGGGGTCTTCTTCAAGAGTTCCTTGCCTAGGCCGATGTCTGAAAGTATACCACATTTTCTTTATCCATTCATCCATTAATAGGTAAGTTCATTCCATATCTTGGCTACTGTGAATAGTGCTGCAATGAACACGGGAGTGCAGATATCTCTTTGACATATTGATTTCATATCCTTTGGATATATACCCAGTACTGGGATTTCTGGATCATACATTAGCTCTATTTTTAATTTTTTTTTTTTTTTTTGAGACAGAGTCTGACTGTGTTGCCCGGGCTAGAGTGCCGTGGCGTCATCCTAGCTCACAGCAACCTCAAACTCCTGGGCTCAAGCGATCCTCCTGCCTCAGCCTCCCGAGTAGCTGGGACTACAGGCATGCACCACCATGCCCGGCTAATTTTTTCTATATATTTTTAGTTGTCCAATTAATTTCTTTCTAATTTTAGTAGAGACGGGGTCTCGCTCTTGCTCAGGCTGGTTTCGAACTCCTGAGCTCAAACAATCCGCCCGCCTCGGCCTCCCAGAGAGCTAGGATTACAGGCATGAGCCACCACGCCCGGCCCTCTATTTTTAATTTTTTGAAGAACTCCCATTCTGTTTTCCATAATGGCTGTATCAAATTACATTCCCACCAACAGTGCCCAAGAGTTCCCTTTTCTCTACATCTTCATCAACACTGCTTGTCTTTTTGTTAATAGCCATTCTAACAGGTATGGGGTGATACTGCATTGTGGTTTTTAATTTGCATTTTCCTGCTGATTAGTGATGAGCATTTTATCATACATCTGTTGGCCATTTGTATGTCTCACCACAAAAAATGATAACTATGTGAGGCAATGCATATGCTAATGAGCTAGATTTAGTTATTCCACAATGTGTATATACTTTGAAATTTCATGTTGTACATGGTAAATACAAACAATTTTATCTGTCAAATACATAAATGAATGAAGAAATTAAATTTTAAAGCCTCACTATCATCTGTAAGGACCTACATGATCTAATCCTCAGTTACCTGGCTAACCTCATCCCCTATTATCCTTCTCTCTCACATACTCTACTTCAGCCATTGTGGCTTCCTTGCTGCTTTTTTTTTTTATTTCAGCATATTATGGGGGTACAGATGTTTAGGTTACGTGTGTTGCCCTTGGTTCCCCCCACCCAAGTCCGTGTTTCAAATATGTCCATCCTTCGGGTAGTGCGCATTGCACTCCTTGTGTATACAAATACCCGTCCCCTCCTCCCTCCTCCCCCCTCCTCCCCCGCCCTCCCCCTTCCCCAGCATCCAATAGATGTTGTTCTGATATGTGCATTTATGTGTTGATTAGTTAATACCAATTTGATGGTGAGTACAAATGGATCCCGTTCTTCTGCTCTTGTGGTGCCCCACTTTGGATAATGGGCTTAAGTTTAATCCAGGAAAGTGTAAGAGGTGCTAGATCACTGTCATTTCTTATGATTGAGTAATATTCCATTGTAAACATATACTAAATTTTGATAATCCGCTCATGGATTGACAGGCACTTGGGTTGTTTCCACATTCTTGCAATAGTGAATTGTGCTGCCATAAACATTCGGGTGCAGATGTCCTTATCGTAGAATGTTTTGTGCTCTTTTGGGTAGATGCCTAATAGTGCTATTGCTGGATCGAATGGTATTTCTATTTTTAGCTCTCTGAGGTGTCTCCAAATTCTTTTCCTTGCTGCTTTTTGAATATGTCAGGAATGCTCCTGCCCCAGGGCCTTTGCACCTGCTATTGCCTCTACCTGGTATGTTTTTCCATCCAATTTCCATATAGTTTGTTCCCTCGCCTCTTTAAGGTTTTTATTCAAACACTACCTTTTCACTGAGGCCTTTTCTCCCCACCCTATCTAAAATCCCAAGCCTTCCACATATCCCTGATATGTTTTATGAAGTTACCTGCTCTATTTTTTTGTTTTGCATTTCTAATATATATTTTATGTATTTTTTGTTATTGCCTGTTTCCCAAATAGAATATAAGCTCAATGAGGATAAGGATTTTTGCTTTTTGTTCAGAGGTATATGCCCAACATATAAAAGAGTATCTGACAAATAATGGGTACTTAATAAATAGTGAATTAATGAATAAATGTTATTGTGGCAAAGTCACATTCTTAAATGAGGTAAGATAGTATAAAGGACAGGGTGTACAATGGGCTTTGGAAACTGCCAGACCAAGAGGTTACTAGGCACTACCAAATACTAGTTGTGTTAGTATTTAAAGACCTACTTCTTCAATGAAAAGTGTAGCTAATAACATCCATCCTGGTTTTTAAAAAAGCAATTATTTGGACTGGACAACATAAAGAACAGTATATAATAGGATTCATCTTCTCTTATTATCTAGGCTGATGCTTGTTATTTGTAATCTGATGTTTTTGGTCTTATGACCTTATATTAGCTAAAGGGGTTTTGTATTCATTTTATTAGTTTTATAGCATGTGTACTTTAACTTTCAGTTTACTTTATGCCTGAGTATTGAACTTCTTAACCCTTTTCTAGCATTTTTCTAACCTCTGCTTCTTATATACTTTTCCTTTAAAAATGCTATGTTAAACATAAATAGAAGTTGAAAATCATTTTGTCTTTTGGATGACTCTTTGCTTTATGTTGCTTTCTTTGAACAATACTGATGTTAGGTGATCCCTAAGTGACTCTTAATTGCTTTTACCAGGTACTGTGTGTTCGTCAGTTTCTTTCCTTTTTCATTTCTAGTGAATTTTGATTTTTTTTAAATTAGCATGGATGGAGGGAAGAAAGATAGCTTAAACTGGATAAACTTTTCCTTTAATGAAGACAAGCCATGGGTGGGTGATAAAGAGAAAAGAGGCTTTAAATTGACACAAGACTAGGTTTAATTCCTAGCTTTCCCACTTGATAGACGTATGACCTTGGGAACACCACTTATTATCAAATATATTTTCTGATATGAAAAGGAGGATAATAATATATCCTTCAAGGGTGGTTGTGTGTAAGTAAGATTAGAGAGAGAGAATATTTAATTCAGTGCCCAGCACATGCTTGTAAGCATCATTAACTGGAATTACTAGGACTACTGTTATTACCATTATTATTAATATTACTGTTTTAAGCCTTCAGATAGTTCTTTCTGACCTGACCCCTAGGTGACTGAATTAAAATCTATTACATCAGACTAGGGAAGTAATGGAGAAATCTTCACTGAAATTTTTGCCTACTTTAGATAATTGACATCAACACAGTTTCTTGCCCAACAAAGGACTTTAAGTTAGCAACTTCTTAACTATGTAATATGCCAGTGGGACAAGAGGCTTCCTTTTTGTCCCTTCCTTTTAGCCTTGGTGGTAATTTACAAAGATGAACACTTGAGCACCCAAAATGCTTATGTCTATTAGTACATGTAAGTGGTTAAATCTACACTGACAGGTGAGATATGACATTGGTAAAGTAGATGAAACGAGCACTTTAAATAACTATTAAATTTCCTCTGTCTGTTATTTTAGAACAGCCGTCATGATTGCCTTACGTAAGAATTCACCAGGTATGACCAGTCTTCTTCAGCAATGCGTTGATGTCTCTTGTCAAGATATCGTTGGATGGACTGCAAAAGATTATGCTATTTGTAGTGGTTTGAAAATGTAAGTGTTTACATTAAAAAGCAAGTTAATATCATGTTGAGGTTTAAAATAATTATAACTATTCCATCTTGTACATCAGGTGAGATTTCATAGTTAGGTTCAGGTAGTTTTGGAATGGCAGTGAGTCAATCCACTTCATTTGCCAGAAATCAACCAAAAGACTAGACTAGTTCTGAGTAGCAAGGGGTGCAGTGTTCTTTATCTCAGGACTTTTAAGACCTTTATTCTTAGGGATCTGAAACATTTGCCATCTCATTGCAAGTTTAATCCCTCTGCATGGCATAAAAATAATGTCACATTTTGATTTTTCTAATTAGTTACTTGGGTCTTGAAATGTCCAGTTTAATAGAAAATCTTGTGGTGTTCCCTGGGGTTTATGTCCTCTACTCTCCTGCTTGAATTTTTCAAGAACATAAGGGTTTCCTTAAGTCCAAGGAAGACAATGTTCTTTTACAAGTCAGAAAAAGGGGTCATAAAGACATTCTAATCATTTAAAAAATCCATCCTGTAAGGACATTAAATAAGACAACATGTGTAGAGTGCCTAGGCAAAGACCTACTGGGATGAGTTTGCTGATAGATCCTGTCCAAATACAAATTCATTTTATCACAAACATTTGAGCACCTGTTATATGAAAGGTACTGATTCAGCCAATTCTTCTATTGGAATTCCTAAAACAACTTTATCTCAGTACCTAGAAACCACCAGATACTAACAGTCTTCCTACCAATGCCCCTGCTTGAATGACATAAGGCACTATCTGCCAGAGTTTCCCCAAGTGCAGCCACCCAGATACTACAATGTCAACTCTGTCATTGGTTTGTCTCAACTTGTCGCCAGAATTTCATTTAAGGTCACTTAGTTCTACCTAGCCTTAAAGTACTGTCATTCTTAAAGGTTTTGGAGTCAAAAACATCTTAGTTCCAATCCTTGATATACCACATAGAAATATGACATTGGGCAAATTATTTGATTCAACATTCTAATCTATAAAATGTTGATAATAATGCTGTAATGCCAGGGCATTATGAGAATGAAATTATCTAATTCATATATAGAATTAAGGATTATGCTTGATATATAGTAATCATTAGTCACTGTAAACTACAGGTTAAGTGTAGTCTTGTACTCCAGTGAGCCTCAACTCCACCCTAATCCAGTCATCTACCCCATGGTCAAATCCGTGGTCTCAAATCGCTCCCTGACCACAACTTTCCAACCCTTTTCATCTAGTGCCTTAATACTGTCAGTTCTTCTACCCACTCCCACCGACCCCCATATCCAGAATCTCCAATCTATTGATCTTACAACCTTTGACTTGCTCATCATTACCTTTATGTTCTCATTTCCTTTCTTATCTTAGCTTAGATTACATATGTAGTCCTTAATTAAAATCAGTATAATCATGCTCTGGAATGTACCCTCAACACACCTGCCTCTCTCTTGCTCTGTTGTACCTGCTGGGGAAAAAAATATCAATCCTGGATAAATCCAACTTTTGACCTGCAAATGAGCATCTGAATATAACTGGAGAAAAATGCATAATTATGCCTCACTGGCATCTCTTTAAATTTTCTGCAACTTACATCAAATGTCCCATGATCCTTTTACATTTGTCAAACCATTTCACTCTCCCACTCTCTCAGACAACTATATTTTTACTTTCTTTTCTCTCCATCAACCTCAAATAATTTCTCCCAGAATCTCAGAAAATGGCTTTGCTTCTTATTTTACTAAGAAAAATAATAGTAATCAAAGGATGAAGCCTTATTCTTCCTAACATCAATGATACCAACCTACTTCAATCTCAGCCTTCCCCCTGTTACCAGGGGTGTCTGTGCTCCTACCTAGTGCTAGGACTGCCACATGTGCCCTAGATCCTATTCCCTGTCTCCTGCTCAAGGATATTACTTCAGTGATTGTCTTATCTCTCCCTTACTTGTCAGCTTTTCCCTCTTTACTGTCCCATTCCTGGTAACATAAAAGTGATGTAATATCATCCATTATTAAAAAAAAAAACAGGGCCGGGCGCGGTGGCTCACGCCTGTAATCCTAGCTCTCTGGGAGGCCGAGGTGGGCGCATTGTTTGAGCTCAGGAGTTCGAGACAAGCCTGAGCAAGAGCCAGACCCCATCTCTACTAAAAATAGAAAGAAATTGGACAACTAAAAATATAGAAAAAATTAGCCGGACATGGTGGTGCATGCCTGTAGTCCCAGCTACTCGGGAGGCTGAGGCAGGAGGATCGCTTGAGCCCAGGAGTTTGAGGTCGCTGTGAGCTAGGATGACGCCACGGCACTCTAGCCGGGGCAACACAGTGAGACTCTGTCTCAAAAAAAAAAAAAATGCTCCCTTGACCTGAAATTCCCCTCCAACTCTTTCCCAATTTATCTGCTTCCCTTTATGGTGACTCATTTCAATAACTGTTTCTATCTTAACTTCCTTACCAATCATTCGCTCATACCATCCACATCAATCAAGTATTTTCACCTATTACTCCACTGAAACCACTTTTATTATGCATTCATTCAAAACGTATGGAGTATCATCTATATACCAGGCACCATTCTAGCTCCTGAGAATACATCAGTGAACAAAACAGTCAAAAATAGAGTCAATGAAGAAAAAGAAGAACATTAAACCAAGGACTCTTCTCTCACATATCAAATCCATACATATCCATTCCACATCCATACCTTGATTTCTCTCTTACATATTCTATATCCAAATTGTCAGTATGGATCCAGACTCTGACCACTTCTTACCACCTTCATTGCCCCAAGTTGGTCCAAACCACTCCCATGACAGCAATGAATGGCTCTTATCTCTCTGCTGCAACTTCTGTTTCCTAACAGTCCATTCTCTGCACAGTAGCCAGAGTGAGTTTTCAAAAATATGTAAGTCAGATTATATCACCCTCTTCTCAAGCTTTTCCAGTGGATTTTCATGAAATCCCAAGTACTTACCATGACCTATAAGAATCCACTTAATTTGACCACTGGCTGTCTCTGGAAACTCACCTCTTATTACTCTCCCTCTCCCCCACTCATACCAAGTCACACTGGTTTTCCTGATGTCCTTTGAAAACACCCAGCATGCTCCTGCCTTGGGGAATTTGCACGTGCTCTTCCCTTTGTCATAAATGCTTTTCCTCCATATGTCATTTTGGCTCACTCCCTCACTTTCTTTAGGATTCTACTCCCATGTCATCACTTCAGTAAAACCTTCCCTGATCAATTTTATCTAAAACTGCACCCTCCTCCCTTCTTTCTACCTACTTACCCAGTTTCATTTTGCTTAGAGGATATATACCATTACCTAAAATTACATTGTATATTTATTTGTTTATTGTCTGTTTCTCCCATTATTTATAAGCTTCATTAGTGCAGGCACTTTATGTCTGGGCCATAGAATAGTGCCTGGAACATGGTAGCTACTCAATAAAATATTTGTCAGAAAAAAAGGAATGAATGTTTTCCCAAGTTCATGCCCACACAACTCTGGGCATCCTTTTCTTCTCAGAGATATATTCTCAAGACTATCCCTCTCTTCTAAAACCTTTCCCTGTGCCCTTTCAATCCTTCATTTTATGGAAAACAAATGTCCCTATGCTCTCAACCTCTTTACAAAAACTCTCCCCTCCTCTTTGCCTTAAACAAATTGGGCTTTATATCAAAGACACTACTTCATCAACTTTTCTCTGAAGTGTGGCACGTACATACGCCCATACATTATGCAACTGAGAGACAGGATGAGAATTATCTCATCTCCTCCATGCAACTTCAAAATTATCCCTCCTCTATCCACCTGTACACACTCCTCCTCATTTGAGGTTGATGCCACCTATCCGTATCACCCTCTGCCTTTTAATCTTACTTCAACCTCCTTGTAGCCTCTCCACATTGATTCAAAATCAGCGCCCAGCTCACACTCTTCATGTTCTTCCATCATTTTCAGTATTTCGCTATTTGTGTAGGTAACATATCTAGCACAATTATTTGACCTACACAATGCCTATGATCGTCTCTTCCATTGTATGTTAGTAAAAATACACCCTGTATCTTATGCATAATTGCTCCCGACCAGAAATCTTAAACTACAGTATCTGTAATTTCTGACCTTATTCTGTTATTCTTCTAGTTTCTAAAATCTTACTCGTACCGCACTTGCTCTTTGAAATTAGTGCTCTAGTCTGTTAATCCTTCCATTGTCTCCCAGTCTCTTGGGCTTAGTTTGTGTTAGTTCCTTTCATTTCAAGGCTGGATCCAATGATAAATCACTTCAACTACTCTTTCACTTGCACCTTGTTTATATGACCTTCCATTGTATTTGCCTAGAAACTCTTTTTTTGGATCAATCCACAAAAAATCTGTGCTCTCTTAGACTGATGAATGCAGCTGAAGAGAATCCCACAACTATTAAAATCAGCAGCACAACAAATCCATTGTCTCTAATGCCAGCACTCTTCAATAATCCTTTGATTTATCATAAACCAGCCCTCTTCCCTAATCCTCTCAACTGTTCTAAACCTTTGCCATTCTTCTCAAGTTGACTATTTATGGAAACTTGTATCTTTTTTCAGTAAAAAGTCAAAATGATCAGGAGAGACAAACCACCGATAGCAGACCATAACAGTGCTTCGCTCATATCCCCTTGGATCTCTTCATCAGTTTCATGTACCCTGACTTCACTGTGCCTTCCCTCCCAAAAGGCAGCATCTGCATCTCTTTGTCTGAAGGCTGGCCTCCAGTTTCTTTTTTTTTTTTTTTTTTTTTGAGACAGAGTCTGACTGTGTTGCCCGGGCTAGAGTGCCGTGGCGTCATCTTAGCTCACAGCAACCTCAAACTCCTGGGCTCAAGCGATCCCCCTGCCTCAGCCTCCCGAGTAGCTGAGACTACAGGCATGCGCCACCATGCCCGGCTAATTTTTTCTATATATTTTTAGTTGTCCAATTAATTTCTTTCTAATTTTAGTAGAGACGGGGTCTCGCTCTTGCTCAGGCTGGTTTTGAGCTCCTGAGCTCAAACAATCCGCTCGCCTCGGCCTCCCAGAGAGCTAGGATTACAGGCGTGAGTCACCGCGCCCGGCCTGACCTCCAGTTTCTGAAACTAACTTTTGCCTGTGCACATTGAGAATGAAAAGTGCCTGAGAATTTGACTCCCCAAACCAGAGCAGCCCTCAATCAGGAATGGCAGGTGCAGAGGTATAAACACTGCGGCTTCCTGATAGAGACAACACTGAGGTGTGACCCACACAGTTTTCATGGTACTTGCTTGTCCTCCTTTGTCTCCTTGCCCCACTACCCACTACTCTATTGTGTTTTCCTAGGAATACTTCCTAGTAAACCACCTTCAAATGAATCCTAATATCAGTGTCTGCTCCTGTGGAACTCAGTTTAAGACATCAGCCTTTTTCCAACCTACAAAATTAACTTACTTCACTTTTATATCTATCCTTACTTTCTCTTCTCTTCATTTCAAGAAATGAGGTTAACCTGCCCCCCTCTTAGAATAACCCCTCAACCTAAGTTCCTGATCTCATCAACTCCTTTTCCCCCTCATCGACTCTCCTTCTTGCCTGTATCTTAAATCTCTTGTTCTCTCATGACTACTTTCTTTTAGACTATAAACATAATAAAGTTTCTCTCATCCTAAAAAATTTTATCAATATGCTTCTTTCTAGCTATTATCTTCTTTCCTTTCTTTATTAATCAAGCTTCTTGAACTAGAAATTTATAATTGTTTATTCCACCTTATTCACTTTCCATTTGTTTTTAATCAACTATATTCTGCCTTCTTCCCTGATTATCTCATTGAATTCCATATTACCATCCTAATTATAATACACCTCTGTCCATTTCTAGTCTATCTCTTTTGTGAGTTTCTATATGGATACCTCTAAATTTAGGGCTCCCTGGCTCTGAATTAATATAATTCAAAATATATCTCCTCTCAATTTCTCATTAAAAGAAACAGATAGCAACAGACAACAGTAGGGGGAGGAAGGTTTGATTGTGAAGAGTAATGAAAAAAAGGCAAAAATCCAGTGTCTAAAAGGGAATTTTATTACATACATTGCTATCAAAGATGGATTCAGATAAACATTCTTAGACTATACAACACATGTTCCATCCTCTGAAAAAGAATATATAGATCTAAAGACTGCTAGGAAAAGACAAATCAATGTCATATAAATACCATAATTTAGAAACCTAGGGGCTGGACTAGCCAAAAATGTATGTGATTATTCCCTGATATAGTGTATTTTGTACTGTACTCTTCTTTGAGGTATATACAGATATAGTTGCTATCCTTTGTCACTCCCACTATTAGCAACAACTCATAAAACTTCCTGCTCTCAATAACACTACTATGCAACAAATAAAATAAAAAATTAGAAATAAAAGATAAATGAAATAAATTGAGTTGTTGAGCCAAATTAGCACACCACTCAGCTTGCAACAGATTAAGCTGACAAAAATAAAGACAGATTTAAATATCATAATTATTACAACAGAAATTGACATTTGTTCTCTAAATAACACCATCCCAAGAATATTAAAGCAGTAAAACTATAAAAAAGAATTTTATTTTGTGGGAGAATGAACCCAAAGTTGGACAGAAGAATAAATTAATAAATTGGAATCCTTGAATGTCTTTATGATTAAACAAGACAGAAGGAAAAATAACTCAACAAACAAAAAAAGAAAACAAAAACAAAATAAAAAGAGCAATCCAAGAAAAAGTAACAGAAAAAAATACAGAGCTACCGAACCAACTTGTGCTTTTGACAACCTCATGGAGCAAGGCATGCATAAACCAAAGCCTAGAATTTCCCAACGGTGGGGTGTCTGACCACATGCATGCACAAGGGTGCACGCGTACACACACACACACACACACACACACACACATTCTCTCACATGCAGCTCTGATGCCTCAAGGGCTACAATTTCAGAGTATCAGTGAATCAGAAGTAAACCTGTATCTCCTCTCCAATCCCCAGGAGATTGCAGGGGAGTTGCCTTAGTTTGAATAGAGCATAGAGAAATAAAGATAATAACAGACAGAAAGATGTCCCTGCAAAATTTTATACCACAAGCTGGCATCTCTTTCTCTCAAGTTTGCAACTCATATTCACATTAATGTTTGATCCGAAAAATCTCAAGTCCTGATTTTAGCTTAAAGTGACTGCAAACTATGCCCCAGATGACTTGCAGAAGTAAACACAAATTATCTCTGGAAAATAAGATCTTCACATTTGGCTTTGGAGAAGCACCCCCAAATAATTTTCAGAGGCATTGATCAGTATACAGATAAAAATAACCACACACAAGAAATCTAGGCACTATGAGAGAGAAACAACAGAAACAGCTAGAACAGAAATCAAATCCCACATCCTTCAGATAGTGAACTTATCAGATACAGATTATAAAAGGTTTATGATCACCACAAAAAAAGCTTAAAATACCTGCAGAAAACAGGACATTATAAACAATAAAGTAGGATATTTTATGAAGAACTAAATACAACTTCTACAAATAAAGAGACTTTGAAAAGTAAAGTGTGTGTATTACTAAAACATCCACTAAATATAAACAGAAATAAATTGTATGTCTTTTACACTAGAAGAGGGAAAAATGATTTAAAAACTATTAATACAAATAAAGAAGAAGTAAAATAAAAATGAACATAAAATAGGCAAGCTAAATAGAAAGCATTAAAAAAAGATGATAGTTTCAAACCCAGTTATACTAGCAATTTGTTTTTACATGTAAAGGAACTAAAGGCTCTGGTTCAAATAAAAAGGATATATCAGACTAGATTAAAAATAATAAAAACTAAATCAACCATATGCTGTTTATAAGAGTCATATCTAAAACATAAGGGAACAGAAAAGTTGAAAGTTGAAAAAATATACATGGTAGGTAAATATAAACCAAAAAGTCATTTCTAATAATAGGAAATAAAGACTATAATGTGAAAGGTTTTCCTAAAAATAAAAAGGGAAACTTTATATGATGAAAGGTTCACCTCTCACAAAAATCAATTCATGATGAATAACAGACTTAAACCTAAGGCATGAAACCATAAGAATTTTAGAAGAAAATGTTGAAAAAACTTTTATAGACATTGGCCTAGGCAAAGAATTTATGAAGAAGACCCCAAAGGCAATCACAGCACCAACAAAAATAAATAAATGGGACCTGATCAAATTAAAAAGCTTCTGCACAGCCAAGGAAACTATCACAAGAGCAAACAGACAACCTACAGAATGGGAGAAAATATTCGCATGCTACACATCTGATAAAGGGCTGATAACTAGAATTTATATAGAACTCAGGAAAATCAGCAACAAAAAATCGAACAACCCTATGAAAAAGTTGGCAAAGGACAAGAACAGAAACTTCTCAAAAGAAGACAGACTAATGGCCAACAAACATATGAAAAAATGCTCAAAATCTCTAATCATCAGGGAAATGCAAATCAAAACCATAGTGAGCTATCACTTAACTCCAGTGAGAAGGGCTTTTATCAAAAAGACCCAAAACAACAAATGTTGGTGTGGATGTGGAGAGATAGGAACACTGATTCACTGTTGCTGGGACTGTAAGCTAGTATAACTTCTGTGGAAAGTAATGTGGAGATACCTCAAAGAACTAAAAGTAGAACTACTATTTGATCCAGCAATCTCACCACTGGACATCTACCCAAAGGAAAAAAGACATTCTGTAATAAAGACATCTGCACTCGAATGTTTATAAAAGCACAATTCACAATTGCAAAGATATAGAAACAACCCAAGTGCCCATTAATACATGAGTGGATTAATAAAATGTGGTATATGTAGACCATGGAGTACTATTTAGCTATAAGAAACGATGGTGATATAGCACCTCTTGTATTATCCTGGATAGAGCTGGAGCCCATTCTTCAAAGCAAAGTATCACAAGAATAGAAAAACAAGCACCACATGTACTCACCATCAAATTGGCACCAATTAATCAACACTTATGTGCACATATGGAAGTAACATTCATTGGGAATTGGGCAGGCGGGAGCGGGGAGCTGGAGACGGGTAAATTCACAGCTAATGAGTGTGGTGAGCACTTTCTGGGGGATGGGAACGCTTGTAACTCTGACTTAGGTGATGCAAAGGCAATATACGTAACCAAAGTGTTTGTACCCCAGTAATATTGTGAAATAAAAAATAATAATAATAAAGGTTCAACTTACTCGGAAGGTATAATAAATTTCTGTATACCTAATAACACAGCTTCAAATTATATAAAGCAAAATTGACAAAACTACAAAAAAAATAGACATCTCTCTCATCATAACAGAAGATTTTAACAAATCCCTTTTAGAAATTAACATTAAGATTAAAGAAATCAGGACAGATATAGAAGATTTGAACAAGGTTGAGTAACAAAGCTGACCTAGTGGAAATATATAGTACCCCTATTGATGGCAAAAAAATATACATTTTTTAAATCTCACTAGGTATATTTACAAAAATTTACAAGGCTATAAAGCAAATCATGACAAATTTCAAATTATTGAAATAATGTAGGGTATCTTATATTACCATATGCAAATAAGGTAGAAATTAGTAATTAACTGATAATGATAAAATCCATAAACATTAGAAATTAAGAAATATACTTCTAAATAACTCATGGTAAAATAAAATCAAATACAAATTAGAACATATTCTTTACTGTACAATAACCAAATCACTATCAAAATTATGGCATGCAGCTAACACAGTACTTAAGGAAAAACATGTAGCTTTAAATACATATATTAAAAAGAAAAAATAAAACTTAATGAGCTAAGCATCTAGTTCAATTAGAAAGCATAAGAAGATTAAAATAAACTCAAAGAGAAGGAAGATGATAATAAATCTCTTTTACAAATTATTTTCTATTTCAAAAATTTATGCTCATATCTTTATTATCATCTTCCTTTGGGTAGATGCCCAGTAATGGGATTGCTGGATTAAATGGTAGTTCTAATTGTAGCTCTTTGAGGTATCTCTGTATTACTATTCTTAGTTTTTTGAGGAACTTCATACCATTTTTCATAATGGCTCTACTAATTTACATTCCCACCAGCAATGTATAAGAGTTCCCTTCTCCCCCATCCTCACCAACACTTCTCTTTCATCTTTTTGATATAAGTGAATTTAATAGGTGTGAGGTGATATCTCATTGTTATGGTTTGTTTGTCCGCACCAAGATCCTGTTGAAATTTGATCCTCAATGTGGTAGTTTTGGAGGTGAGGCTTAGTAGGAGTTGTTTGGGTCATGGGGGCAAATCCCTCATGAATGGCTTGGTGCAGTTTTAGCATAGTTAGTGAGTGAGTGAGTGAGTGAGTTCAGCTCTCCCAAGACTGGATTAGTTCTCAAGAGAATAGGTTACTTCCCTCAAAAGTGGGTTGTTATAAAAGCAGGATGCCCCTCAAGTTTGGTCCCTTTTGCAGGTGCTCGCTTCCCCTTCGACCTTCTCCACCATGTTTTGACATAGCACAAAAACCTTCACCAGAAGCCAAGCAGATGCAAGCACCATGCTCCTTATATAGCCTGCAGAACCATGAGTCAAATAAACCTCTTTTCTTTATAAAGTACCCAGCCTTCGGTATTCCTTTACAGCAACACAAAACACGTAAGACATTTTGCTTTTAATTTGCATTTCCCCAGTGATTAGTGATGATGAACATTTTTTATGTACCTGCTGGCCATTTGTATGTCTTCTCTTGAGAAGTGTCTGTTAAGGTCCTTTGCTCATTTTTATTTTTTTTTCTTTGCTCATTTTTAAATCAGATTATTAGGTTTTCTGCTATTGATTTGTTTGATTTCCGTCTATATTTTGGATCAACTCCTTATCAGATATATAGTTTGCAAATATTTTCTCCTATTCTGTGTGTTGTCCCCTTACTTTGTTAATTATTTCCTTTGCTGTGCAGAAGATTTTTAGTTTGTTGCCATCTTGTGTATTTTTTTGTTGTTGTTGCTGCCTGTGCTTTTAGGGTCAAATACAAAAATCCGTTTCCCATGTCAATGTCATGAAATGTTTCCCCTATGTTTTCTTCTAGTAGTTGCATAGTTTTAGATCTTATATGTAAGTCTTTAATGCATTTTGAGTTGATTTTTGCATATGGTGTGAAATGAGGATCAAATGTCATTCTTCTGCATATCCAGTTTTTCCAACACTATATATTAAGGAGACTATCCTTTCCCCATTGTGTGTTCTTGGCACCTTTGTTGAAAATCAATGGACCATAAATGTGTGAGCTTATTTCTGGACTTTATATCCTGTTCTACTGAATGATGCTTCTGTTTTTATGCAAGTACCATGCTTTTTTAATTAAAATTGCTTTACAATATACTTTGAAATCAGGGAGTGTGATGCCTCCAGTTTTGTTCTTTTTGCTCAAGATTGTTCTGGCTCTTCAGGTTTTTTTGTGGTATTATATAAATTTAAGGATTGTTTTTTCATTACCCTAGAACCATAACTAGACAAGGACACTAACAAAAACAGAAAGAAAGAAAATTACAGGCCTGATGAACATAAATGCAAAAATCCTCAACAAAATATTAGCAAGCCAAATTCAATAACACATTAAAAGAATTACCATGATCAAGTCATATTTATCTCTAGGATGCAAAGATAATTTGATATATACAAATCAAAAATTTTTATGATATAAAACATTAACAAAATAAAGGGTAAAAATCATATGATCATCTCAATAGATCCAGAAAAAGCATTTGAAAAAATTCAATACCCTTTCACGGAAAACTCTCAATAGATTAGACATAGAGGGAATGTACCTCAACACATTAAGGGCCACATATGACAAACCCATAGCTAACATCATTCTCAATGGTGAAAAATTAAAATCATTTTCCTCTAAGATCAGGAACAAGACAAGGATGCTCACTCTCACCACTTCTTTTCAACACAGTACTGGAAGTCCTAACCAGAGCAGTTAGGTAAGAGAAAGAAAGAAAAGGCAATCTAGTTTCAGTCTTCTGCATGTAGCTATCCAGTTTTCCCAGCACCATTTATTGAAAAGAGATTCTTTTCCCCAGTGTATGTTTTTGTCAGCTTT
>NW_012152430.1:637249-656272 GCF_000956105.1 Propithecus coquereli
AATAATAATATTATAATAGTTTATACTCATTTAGTAGTTGCAATATACAAAATTAGCTTACAAAAATCAATAGCATTTCTAGCTGAAAGGAAATCAAGAAAACAACTCCACTTACAATAGCAACAAAAAAATAAAAACACTTAGGTGTAAATTTAACCAAGAAGGTAAAAGACTTTTACACTAAAACCTTTAAAGCTCTAATGAAAGAAATGGAATAAAACACAAATAAATGAAAGATGTTCAATGTTCATTGATTGGAAGAATTAATATTGTGAAAATGTCCATACTACTCAAAGGGATCTGTGAAATTAATGGAGTCCCTATCAAAATCCTAATGTTGTTTGTCACAGAAATAGGAAAAAAAGATGAATTTTTTAATAGATTGTAGTTATGGCAGAAGGGTATTGGACCAAGAGAGACAAACAAACAAAGGACATAGATTAGAGAGTTCAGAAACAGATACAGGCATACATGGCATTTGATTTGTGACTGAAGTAACACTGAAGACTGCCTGAAAAATACAGGATTTTCAATAAATGGCTCTAGGACAATTGTTTTTTTCATAATTGATACAACAATTACATTAGAATCTTACCCATGCATACAAAATTACAGTTGAGTGGAAGGTCAAAACATGAAAAATAAAACTATAAAGCGTATAGAAGTGAATACGCAAATCAAAACCACAATGAGATATCACTTATCTCCAGTGAGACTGGCCTTTATCAAAAAGTGCCAAAACAATAAATGTTGGCGTGGATGCAGAGAGATAGGAACACTCATACACTGCTGGTGGGACTGCAAACTAGTGCAACCTCTGCGGAAAGCAATATGGAGATACCTTAAAGAGATACAAGTAGAAGTACCATTCGATCCAGCAATCCCATTACTGGGCATCTACCCAAAAGAACAAATGATACTCTATAAGAAAGACACCTGCACCCGAATGTTTATAGCAGCACAATTCACAATTGCAAAGATGTGGAAACAACCCAAGTGTCCATCAATATATGAATGGATTAATAAAATGTGGTATATGTATACCATGGAGTACTATTCAGCTTTGAGAAACAGTGGTGATATAGCACCTCTTGTATACTCCTGGATAGAGCTGCAATGCATTCTACTAAGTGAGGTATCCCAAGAATGGAAAGACAAGCACCACATGTACTCACCATCAAATTGGTATTAACTGATCAACACATAAGTGCACATATTAGAATAACATCTATTGGATGTCGGGCAGGGGGGAAGGGGAGGGGGAAGGAGGGGACGGGTATATGCATACACAAAGAGTGCAATGCGCACCATCCAAGGGATGGACACACTTGAAACTCGGACTTGGGGGGGGGAAGGGCAATATACGTAACCTAAGCATCTGTACCCCCATAATATGCTGAAATAAAAAAAGGGGAAGTGAATGTGTTCGTGGACATTTAAATTCAGAACTCTGTTCATTAAATGATATAGGACAAGGCATAAATAACAAGCACAGAATGGTAGATGCTTCCCACACATCATACATGTGTCTGATAAAGAAACATTATCCAAAATATATAAAGAATTCCTACAACACCATAAGAAAAAAAGAGAAAATCCAATAGAAAAAAAATGGACAAAAGACTTGAATAGTCACTTCACAAAAGAGGAATTCCAAGTGTCGTTAACCATAGGAAAAGGTTTTTACCTCATTAATAATTATGGAAATAAAAATTAGAACCAACATAAGCTTTTGCTACACACTCATTGATTAACAAAAATTTTTAAATTCTCATAACATTAAGTTTGGCGAGGATATGAAGCACCAGGAATCTCCTACACTGCATGTAGGAGTATAAAATGGTGCAACCTCTTTGGGGAACAGTTTGGCATTAACTTGTAAAGTTGATGGTACACAAACCCATGATACACCATTTTCACTGCTAGACATATACCTTAAAGAAGCGTATGTAGAAATGTGCCAAGATAATTGTGAAAGAATGTTTACAGCAGCACTGTTCTTAAAAACGAACTAGAAACAACCTGAATGTCCATCTTATTACATAATGGATAAATTGTACTGTAGCCATATAATGAAATACCATACAAGTATGAAATAAAATGAACTATAATTACATGCAGCAGCTTGGACACATCTCACAAACCTAATGTTAAATGAACAAGCGAGCCATAAAAGAACACAGCATGATTTCATTCACATGAAGTTGAAAAACAGTGAAACTAAACTGCATTTGATTATACACATAAGAAAGTTATTTTAAAATGCAAAATTCAGGATAGCAGTTATTTCCAGTGGGGAAAGAAAAGATCGAGATCAGTAACTGGGTTCATTATAAACTTCAGGAGCACCCACAGTACTATAGATCTTGACTTGGATAGTGGTTGTACACATGTTCACTTCATAATTATTCTAAAACAGTGTGAATCTTTATATAATAATTCTGTATGTGTGTTGTATTTCGTATTTTTAAAATTAAAATACAGAAAAATAAGTCCTATTCATAGTTGAATGCTAAAAATTTCAGAATGTTAATTACATCAATACACTTCCTTAAAAACTAAGTCTTAAGATTGATTGAAGAAATGCGATTAAAGCAATAAGGCACCACTCCACCTATCAAATGAACAAAAGCTGTTCTAAAAAACGCTAAACAATTCTGCTAAAGATAGGACGAGACAGGAATTCCATATATATATCTGCTAATGAGAGCATAAATCTATGCAACTTTCCTTGAAAACAATCTGGCAGCATGCATAAAAAGCCTGTAAAAAAATCCATGCTCTGATTCAGTAACTATACTTCTAGGAATCTACTGGACAGAATAAAATCAAAGATGCAAAAAGATTCTTGTTGAAAGAGTACATTTTTGCATTGTAAAGCCACCACTAGTGCTTAATCATTTGACTATAACGCACACGAAGACAATCTCAGAACACAGGCTGCCAATGATGATAGAAAACAAAGAAAAACAGATCTAGTATAATAATGATAATGAGGATGATTATGATAATAATAATAATATTATAATAGTTTATACTCATTTAGTACTTACTGTATGCTAGGAACTAAGCACTTTATATACAATAGATATTTTGCTTTCACAACAAGTATATGAGGTAGATATTATTATTACTATTATCTTAGGGATAAGGAAACTAAGGCAGAAAGATAAGAGATGATTTGTATATCAGACAGTTTAACCTCAGTAAACATCAGTGGTTCTGCACTACGTCTAGTGGACAGGGTAGGAGATTTTAAAAACACACAGAGAGTAGGGGGATTAATGGCTATATTGCTGATACAGGCAGCAATTCCTGTTGCATAAGTAAATATATTGCCAAACATCCACTGTGCCTGAGCAGCCACCACAGTAGTCAGAACATTTGATCACAGGCACACTCAGATGATCCTGCAATATGAGCTGATATCCAGGATGATGGAGGCGTAGGCAAACACAGTGCTGTAAAAATCATTAAACTGTTATTCATGATAGAGATGATTCCATTCTTTTATTCTCAGTTCAGGAGTAGACAATAACTGCACTTTCACACCATCATAGTATATGAGTAGAAGTCAACCCTAAACACAATATATGAGCAGAAATTCTTTTTTTTTTTTTTTTTTTTTTGAGACAGAGTCTCACTCTGTTGCCCTGGCTAGAGTGCCATGGCGTCAGCCTAGCTCACAGCAACCTCAGACTCCTGGGCTCAAGCGATCCTTCTGCCTCAACCTCCCGAGTAGCTGGGACTACAGGCATGCGCCACCATGCCTGGCTAATTTTTTCTATATATTTTTAGTTGTCCAATTAATTTCTTTCTATTTTTAGTAGAGACGGGGTCTCGCTCTTGCTCAGGCTGATCTTGAACTCCTGAGCTCAAACAATCCGCCCGCCTCGGCCTCCCAGAGTGCTAGGATTACAGGCGTGAGCCACCACGCCCGGCCAGCAGAAATTCTTTATGTATGCTCAGTCTACTATGGAGAACAAGCTAATAAACTACATGTAAGAGAAAATACATATGGCATAAAGAAAACAACTACATAGTAAAATTGCATAGATGATCACAATACATAATCAAAAATCCACAATACAGGCAGGAATACCTTGGTCCAGGAACAAATGGTAATGGTAGGAGATACCATGACATATGCTCAAATGAACACATACAAGAAAGACCATTACTAGTGTTTGAGTATTTGGCCACGATACACACCAATATATCCTGAAACATGAGCTATCAATTATGATTCAGGTACAGGTAGAAATGGTACAAGTAGTCAACTATCATGCTATTCTTGCTTAGGGAGACACAATGAGTGATGAAAAACACAACACAGCAATGACTGGCTTTGCCAAAGGAGTAAAGGTGCAAAGAAACAAGGTGCAAAAGGAGAAACTAAGGCATGACATCAGATGACCATGTTGAATGGACAGCCACTGCCAGTAATTTAGAATGTGACTGAGGTGCACAGCCAGACAATCTCATAATGCAAGCTGACAACCATGATAAAGAACAAAGACATAATACAAATGATATAATAATATCAGCAAATACTTAACATTTACCATGTGTCAGGAACTAATCTAAGTATTTTACATTTCAGTCTTTGAATCCTCACAACAACTCTATGAGGTAGGTATTATTATCATTTATTTTATAGTTGAGAAAACAGAGACACAGAAGGGTAAAATGACTTGCTCAAGAACATCAAGCTATTAAATAGCAGAATTAGGATTAAATTCAAGCAGTCTGGCTTCAGAGTCAACACCGTGCGTATACACTGATGGTGCCATGCTTCCTCAGATGGATGTGGTACAAGATTAAAAACACAGAGCACAGGAACAAACGTCTTTGGTCCAGAAGTAGACGGCAATGTAGCAAAAGTAGACACCGTAGCACATGCTCAAACATCCGTGGTGCATGAGCAGCCACCACAGGAGTCTGAGCATTTGACCACGATGCACACTCAGGTTCTGCACCATAAGCTGACATCCAGTATAGGAGTAGATACTGAGGACGAAGGAGGAGGTAAACACATTGAAGTAAAAAATAATCATGGTGCACAAAATGACATTCATGGTATAGAAATTTCCATTTTAAATACAAAACAGACAATGATGGTGCATTTTAACATAATCATTATGAATGAGAAGATCATAGTAAAACTTCAAACACAGTAAAATAACAGAATGCATTATGCACATTCATACAACCATGAAAAATGAGCCAACATCCACTTAGAGCCAAGAGACATGGTATAGCAGAAAATGATGAGTGGAGATCTCACAGATGGATTTGGTACAAAATCAAAACATCTCAATACATGAATGATTATTTCAGATGCAAGTGGCCAAGGTGCACAGAGAGACACCATGGAACATGTTCAGACAACAGTTGGTGAAAGTCATCAGTGATGTTTGACCATTTGATTCTGATCTACAAAAGTACACAAAAACAGTCTATACTCTGACACGGTAGTCATGCCAAAGGAGCTAAGAGACATAGATATGATATACAAACTTGTGCTCTGAGAAGCAAATCATGTTGTGATGTTCACAAAGATAGATATTGTGCCTTACAAAAGAGCCACGGAAAAGGAGTAAATAGCTTTGCGCGTGAGTAGATATCAGCTATGCCGAACGAGACCAGACAACATATGCTCAGATGACCATGTTGCATGAACAACCACTACTAGTATTTGAATATTTGACTGTGATGCTTACCTACACAATCCCAGGACCTAAATTGAAAGTGATGATACAGGAGCAGGTAGACATGATACTATGCTTGCTAAAATGGATATGGTTGATGATTAAAAATCACAATTCTATTTAGTATAGGAGCAGATGGCAATGAAGAAACAGGTGAATTCATGGTATATGCTTAAACAGCCATGGTGCATGAACAGCAACCATAGGCATTTGAGCATTTGACTGTGATGCACAATTAGCCCAGTGACATGAGATGACATCTATAAGCTTGGAACAGATAGACACAGAGCAGAAAAAGACTGGAATGATCCAGGAGTAGAGAGCCATGCAAAATGAATAAATACCATAAAACACATACTGATATACATTATGCTTAAAATATCATTTCCCCGTAGAGCAGTAGGCAATGAAGGTTCCTGCTCAGAAACCATGGGGTATGAGCAGACAAGCATGCTGCATGCTCAGACAACCATGGTGCATGAGCAAAAACCTATAATACAAAAGCAGGTGGGTGTGATACAGGAGCAAATAACATAATGAGGAATATGCCCAGATGAATAGGACATGTGAATAAAGGAAACATAATACATGGATACATCGTCTTTAGGCCAGCAGCATATGAAAATGATGCTAGAGGAAACACCATGGCACACACTCAGACCATTGTGGTGCATGAACAACTACCACTGATATTCGAGCATCTAACCATGATGTACGCCCAGACATCCCAAGGAAACAAGCTGATGACCATAATATAGGAGCATATGAACAAGGAAGGATATTAGGGAAGATAATAACAAAAGAAGAGCAGAAAACAATAGTGCCATAGCTAACAGAATACTAAAGATGGCAATGATTCAAAAGGAGACCTCCACGGTATATGCTTATATCATGGTGCTTTAAACACTATCACAAGTATCAGCATTTGATCTTAATGCACACTTAGACAACTCCAGAATTTGAACTGACAATTATGATACGGAATCAAGGGGCACCATATCATTATCATCATCATCATCATCATCACCATCTTCTTCATCATCATCACCATCACACACATCTTACTAAATGCCAGACAGTGTTTAAAATATTTTATGTATAATAACTTATGTAATCCTCACAACAACCTTATGAGGTGTTATTTTTGTCATTTTGCAGGAAACTGAAACATGGAGACATGTATCGATGTGTCTAAGATCTCACAGCTATAAATGGATAATACAGGATTCAAATCCAGTCATTTTGGCTTCACTATCCATTCTTTTAAATATGACAATAAATGACAATATGCTGTGATTCTTCTGACAGACATGATACCAAATTTTAAAACAGAGAAATGAGTGGCTTTGCTCCAGAAGCAGATGGCAATGTTGCAAAAGTAGACACCATAGCACATGCTCAAACATCCGTGGTGCATAAGCAGCCACCACAGGAGTCTGAGCATTTGACCACGATGCGCACTCAGAAGATCCTGTAACATGAGCCGATACCAGGTTATAGGAGTAGACAGTGATGACAAAGGAGAGACAAAAACTCATTGCAACAGCAAAAACCACAATGTAGAAACTAATATACAGGTACAAAATATTCTTTCCCAGTACAAGAGTAGACAATGACTGTGTATTTTCACATGAGCATGGTGTTTTAAGTGGGAATTCATAGTACAACTTCAAACACAGTATATGAGCATAAATTCATTATTTGTTTAGATTATCATGGAGAATGAGTAAATTTGCATATGAAAGAGGAGATAGATACAGTATTCCAGAAAAGAATCACAGAGTGAAAACCGCTCAGGTGATAAAAAAATACAGAAATGTATGACATTGGTTCCAAGAATAGATCAAAATGATGCAGGATGCTCAGATGACTAAGAAGCAAAAAAGGCATGTTTGAATATGTGTTCATGATGCACAACCACACACCTATAGGACATAGGCTGTCAATTATGATACAGGTGTAGATGGACATGGTATAGAAATAGACTATGGTGTGATTCTTAGGTAGACATGGTTTGTAATAAAAAATAACCATGTAAGGAATGAATGAATTTGGTCCAAAAGAAGATGACAATAGTATAAAAGGAGACTCACACGGACATAATGCCTTATAAAAAATAACCATGGTGAATGACTATATAGAATTTATGTTTGGGCCTGATATACACTCAATTTATGCTATTACATGAGTTAATAGCTATGATACAGTCAGTAGACATGGTACAGGAGCAGACAGAAAATATGGAGAAAACACCCATTGTGCAGAAAGGAGGTAATGACTACAATCCAAGAACTAATATCCATGTTATAGAAGTTGTCATTCTCCACACAGAGGAGATCACAGTCAATGAGTAAACACATACAATAAAAAACAGATATCCTACAGGAGTGATATACATTCAGATGCATGTCACTATCCAATATCCATAACATAGAATCAAATTTTCAGTCAAGAATAAGATGACAAGGGTACAAAATAAGACCCCATGTCATATGGTCAGATGGCTATCATACATGAACAGCCACCTCTTATGTTTGAACATCTGATCGTCATGCACAATTTGACACCCCAAAATGTGAGGTATGAATGATGACACAAGAGGACAGACATATCACAAGAAAATATCCAAAATACAGGAGCTTTGGGACATGGTATGGGAGAAAAGAACAATGTTGAAGTAGGAGACAGACGTGACCGATATATGAGTTAGCAACAATGCTGCACAATATGATAACCAGGACATAGAAGGTAGACAATCACAGATCATGCTCAAACCTCAGTGGCATGTGAAAGGGCAACCAAATTGTGGTACTTATTCAGATGAGCATATGTGAAATTTAAAGGCCATAATACAAAAGCAAATGTCTTCAAGTGTAAATGTTATTATGGGTTGAATTGTATTCCCCCAAAAAGAGATGCTGAAGTTCTAACCCCCAGTATCTGTGGGTGTGGCCTTACTTGGTAACAGGGTCTTTGTAGATATAATCAATTTAAGGTGAGGTCATATTGGATTAGCGTAGCCCCCAAATCCAACCACTGGTATCCTTATAAAACATAACTAACATATTCTCAAAAATTGTGATATATGACATAATAAACATGGTTCAGGTTTATGTGCATAAGCACTTCTTATATAGAGGCAGATACTTATAATTCAGGAAGAGAAGAAGGCCATGTTCCTTGCTTGGATGTGTAGAGAATTATATTAGAATGGCAAAGGGCAATGCTTCAGGAGAAGATAACCACATATATAATTTAAATATGGGACCAGTTGCCTATGATTTGTGCCAAGATGACCATGGTATGTGCTCAGATGACCATGGTACAGGAACTTATAGTGTGATTCAGTATCGCATATACTACCATGACACCTAAACCTTAGCACATGCTCAGATGACCGTGGTGCTGAAGTAAGCACCCATGGCACAGAAGTAGTGAATGTTCAAATGGCCATAACCTATTAGCAGCTAACCACATTACACAATCAAACATGACAATTGTTTGCCTTGATGCCCATGATACAGGAAAAGTAAAGTTACTGACAATGATAGCCATGGTAAAAAAAAGAAAAAAAAATAGCAGAAGACAAATGAAGCAGGAAGCAAAGATCATAGCAAAGGTGTAGAATCAGAGAATTAGAATCATCACAATTATGACACAGGAACCTAAGTCCACAGTTCCATACATAGAGCCATAATCCAAAAGCAAACAACCATGGTATTGGAGCAGATAGTCCTTAAATGGAAGTAGACAACTATAATATATATATATATTTTTATTTCAGCATGTTATGGGGGTACAGATGATTAGGTTACGTATGATGCCCTTACCCTCCCTCCCCCCCAAGTCTGAGCTTCAAGTGTGTCCATTCCCCCGGAGGTGCGCATATGTTTTTTAAAACAACGATACATGAGCAGGAGCCAAGTCATCTGAAAAGACAACCATAGCACATCATGTTAAAACAGGCTTTGTGTGTGAGCCAATGGCCATGGTGCAGGAGTAGGTGACATTAAGTATAAAAATATACAACTTCCCCAGCAGCTGGGCCCAGGGAGGTATGCCAAGGAGCAGAAGCATATTTGGCCTCTACAAGTGATGTCACATGAGAACTACACTCTCTGCACCTTCTGTGGTTCAGGTGATCAAAAAACTGATGGCCAAAACTTAGACACTTTGGAAAAAGGGAGCTTTAATAATAATTATGCCAAGATAATAGGTGTAAGGTAGGACTACCTTGGACATATGGTCACCCTGTCTATGGCCGTTTAAGATTTTTCTTCAACTCAATGACTAAACAAACTAAAACCTCTTTCCTTTTTAGAATATCCTACATATGCTATTTGCCACAAGGCAGAAGCCACAGGAGATTGACCATGCTTCAGATAGGAAATGCTCTTGGTCATGTCAAACCTCTAGATCTGAGGAAATAAACAAACCCTACTTAGTTCCACATTCTTAAGTTCCCCTTTGATCCAGACTATTTATATTCCAAAGGAAAATTTGGTACTTCAGCTATTCAACAATATTGAGAAAAAAAACATGAATGATACATCTATGACTTTGCCATTAACCTTTCTAAAATGTACTGACCTTTCCCCATTTTTGTTTTCTCTTTCATTTACTTATACTAAAAAGGACAAATTTCTCTTCTTTCTTAGATCATTCCTTAACTTCTCAGAGCACTATTTTCCTCATTTATGAACTGGGAACAATACTCACCTTACAAGGTGGTTAGGATTACATGAGATACTATTCATAAACTATATATCCCAGGCTGAAGCATGTGCGTCAGCAACAGCTTCATCACTCTGTCATCAAGTCCTGTGCTGCTGGGCTGTCACATTTGATACCCTCTAAGGCTACCCTGACTACCAGCAATGGCCCAGGGCCATTCTGCAGTCTCAGAGTGACTTTAGTTATAATCTCTTCCCTCAAGATCAGATCATTAGCTTTCATATCTGCTTCTAGCCACAACTGTAGCTTGCCTTCCTCTTGGCTTCAAATCTGCCATAGGCTGAAAAAAAGACTTCCAAGTACGTCTTTTTTAAATGAGTTAGGCTCTGAACAAGGCCAGAGAAATCAAGTGGCAGGGTTTTCAACTGTTGGTTGAATCTTTTCCACCTTTTTCAGTTCTAAAGCCCTGGTCTGTTCCTAAGGGCCAGGCCCACAGAACCACCTGTCCATTCCTCCAGATGGCACAGCAGACCCTGAAGAGGACTGCTCTAACTTAAATACCTTCTAAACTCACCATTTTGTAGCCCTTCCTTCTGGCCATGGTTTTAATGAGAAGGAGGACAGTGTTGACCCACATGTCATTGGTTATAAACAAGCTATGATCTCTTTGTTACCGGCATCCACCTACTCACCTGAGGCTTCTAGGAAATAATGAATGCATGGTGTAGAAAAAACTTTAGAAAAAAGACATGTTTTTCCCTTTATGAAGAAAAAAAAGTACACAAAAGTATTAAAACAATTCAAGTTTAATTTGCTCATAAATGTCTGTACATAGACAAACACTAAATTCTATAACATACATAATGTCAACATGGGAAAATACCGAGTTTGTCATTACACATACCAATAAATAAATACATTTTCTCCAGAATGAAAGAAAGCATACAATCATGTTGTGTGCTCAGAATAATGGAAGGGGATCAGGAACACAAAAAAGAAATAAATAATCGTGGTGTGGGAATGTGACTTTGAGTTGTGCATGGAAATAGTCATGATATATTAATACGTACTAATCCTTCAAGAGGGAAAAACCCTTTAATGTCTCAGAAGACACAAAAAGAATTTGATTGTTGGCTTGCAGAGAACTAACCTCTGGTCAGGTAAAAGCCAAGTTCCCAAGAGGCAAATTTCCTGCTCTAGTAAAGGATACACATATTAGGTCTGGGGCAAGGGACACATTATGCAGGATTAATTCCAGTCCTAATTCTTGGAAATATCTTAAGATAACAGAGATGTGCCATCACAGCCACTCAGACTAGGGGAGTAAATGCTCAAACAGACAAGTTTTATTCATTTATTCATGTTCTGAGCAAATATTTTAAAACTGTGCAAAGTTCTGACAACACAACATTCAACAAAATAGACAAGATGCTAGACTTCAAGAAGTTGACAATTTACTGGGAGAACTGGGAATTATAATAAAATATGATTTGGAGAATAGAGGAAGATATCATGGAGGAAATGACATTTGAACCAAGACCTGAATGATGGAGTAGGAACTGGTGAAGCTCGGATTGGAAAAAAGAGGAGGGGCAGGGCACGGTGTCTCACGCCTGTAATCCCAACACTTTGAGAGGCCAAGGCAGGAGGACTGCTTGAGCTCAGGAGCTCAAGACCAGCCTGAGCAAGAGTGAGACCCCATGTCTACAAAAAATAGAAAAATTACCCAGGTGTGGTGGTGTGCACCTGTAGTCCCAGTTACTCTGAAGGCTGAAACAGGAGAAACATTTGAAATCTGGAGTTTGAGGTTGCAGTGAACTATAATCACATCACTGTGCTCCAGCCTGGGTGACAGAGTGAGATCTCATCTCAAAAAAAAAAAAAATAAGAAGGAAGAAGAATTTTCTATCACATATGAACACCAGAATGGGCAAGAGATCATGCTATGCTAGAATACATGAGAGTAGTTCAGTGCTTCTGAAGCAAAGGGATAGAAGAGGAGAGTGGGTAGAAATAAGGTCAGAGAGGTAAGGAGAAACAGTTCATGTGTGGTCTTGCAAGCCATTTCAAAGAATTTAGGTTTGATTTTTAGAGCAAAAGGAAACCACTAAAGAGTATTGTCACACAAGCATATTTGCATATTAGAGAAAGCATTTTGGTTGCTAGGTACAGACTGAGCTCAAAAAGGGTAAAACTAAAGATTGGAGGCAAAAGTGATGCAGGAGAATAGAGCAAGAAGTTGGAATCAGATGCAGTGAGGCAATTCCGCAATGGCTAGAAGATAGTAAAACTCTACAGAAATAGCTTTGAAGCTCTTCTGAGCACCCCTAGATCTATAACCTAAGGGAACCCTGGTGACTTAATTATTTGATAAATACATCATTAGACAGCCCAACACCACCTTCTGTAGTAGGAATTGAAGTTTTTATGTTGAAGAGCTAAAATGGATAACATACAGTGGGAACCTCAACATTGCAAGTGAGAATCTGGGGTGGAGAAGTTGGGGAAGGGAAATCTCTCCCCTTGAGCAGAGAGGATGCACACACACACGTACACACTCATCGCTTTGAAATGTATAAAATATTTTCTCATATTTATTAATTTATATTTTATTAATATTATTTTTAATTATTTGGTTAAGAACATAGATATTAAAATTTAATAAAAGTAGCTCTCAGTGTGGCAGCAAGACTTTGGCCCCCATGATCTTTGTCTCACAGTATTATGCCTATGAATGTGTTATCATTACAAAAAGACTTTGCAGATGGAATTAGTTGATAATCAACTGACTTTCAAATAGGGAGATTATCTTGGATAATCCAGGTAGTATCAATGCAATTGCATGGGCCCTTAAAAGCAGGAAAGGGAAACAGAAAAAGAAGTCAGAGAAATGCGGCAGAAGAAGAAGCAGGAGAGCTTCAAAGCATGAGAGGACCTCAGTCCTTTGTTGGTGCCTTTGAAGATGAAGAGATCCGTGAGCCAAGGAATGCAAGTGGCTTCTAAAAGCTGAGAAAAACTTCTGGCCAACAACCAGCAAGGAAACAGGGACCTCAGTTCAACAACCACATGAAACTGAAATCAATCAACAACCTGAGTGACCTTGGAAGCAGATTCATCCCCAGAGCTGCCAGAAAAAAAAGGCAGCCCTGACAATATTTTGACTTTGGCCTTGTGAGACTTGTTAAGAAGAGAAGTCAGCTCAGTCATCCAGACTTCTGGCCTTTAGAGTAGTGAGACTAAAAATATATATTGTTTTAAATTGCTCTATTTGTTGTAGTTTGTTACATCAGCAATAGAAAGCCAATACATTTAGTTTCTTCATCTCTAGGAGGAGGATAATAATAGGGATTTCTTTTGGATTGTGTGATGATTTAATGAGTATTATATACTTGCATATAAATTAATTAGAGTACATGGCGCATAATGGGCATCCAATAAATGGTTGAAAATGATGTTACAATAATAATAAATTCTATCTGCACACTTATGGTGTGTTTTGCCATTCATTAGTAGATTATATGCTTATCTCAATCCCGATAGGTAAATAGGATAAGAATTTTCAACCTACGTCATAGATAAGAATATAAAACACAAAGATATTTTTACGTGCTCACAAACCAATAACTAATAAGTGTCAAAGAAGGGACTGAACTCAAAATTTCTGACTCATAGTCGAGTGTTATTTTCATAGTTCATTTAAAATGTGAATACTTCTAGAAGGAGTTACTATGATGGGAAAAATTCAGTTATACCATTAGGAGTGGGAGAAATATTTTTGTATTTCTTGACAATACTTTTGTTAAGTTGTTGTTTGATGCCTCCAGTGTAGCACAGGGCTAACCTAGGCTCTGGGAATGAATCTTGAGTATTTGCAAGAAATATAATTTCACAATGGGTTTGCTTGGATACCATTCTAGAAGAGCAATAGACACTATAGTTTAGAGAGATTTGGATAAGACCATGTAGAAACCAGCACTAAGGAATTTAGGAATCTGATATAGCTGTCTGAAGAGCAAAAACCGTGTAGTTCTTAAACCCAGAGTGTTCTGGTTTCAGCCAAAGCCATTAATCCTCTCTGCTTCCTGCTTCTTCAGCTCACTCACATACCCCTCCCAAGAGCTCCACAAGTCAGCTTTATTTCAAAGTTCAACAATCTCAGATATAAATCCAGCATGATATCTGAAGCTAGAAAGCAACCACAGGCAACAAAAACAAAGGCTACTTTCATATGTCCAAATTGAGAAAGACAATAGTACAGGATCTCCCTAAGGAATATTGCTCATATCTAGATAAATGGTGAACCAAGGCAGAATCTGCTATTCCAGAAGCTGATAGAAGAAAGCCTCTTTCCTCTCTTCTGCAGATTGTAGCAATGCCTTAAGCCAATGCTGATCTCTACCCAGCCATTGTACATTGTCTACATGTTGAGGTGGGGAAGGACAGTAGGAAATTCATGGCCATTATCACACAGTAAACACATGACTATGTCTGTATGATGCCATCTCTTTTCGTTGCATAGATAAATTTATGGCACAGATTTTATCTGAGCTCTGAGTTTGGGGCATTTTACTTCTTCTACTGGGCTTCACGTTCTTCATTTTTATAAGATGAACAGTTGGACTAAATGATGTCTAAACTTCTAAGTCTGATATTCTATAATTCCAAGAAATATCAGCTGAGAATGAAGCAGGAGCCTAGGCAGCACTAGGTCCTTATTGACCTTTCTTTCCCTAGGTCTAAGCTTTGCTTGAAATTAGAAACCTTTAAGCCCACCAATTCTGGGGTAACAAGAAAGGAACACAAGGAACGTGGATAGTCAAATAGCATGATAAAATGTTGATGAGATAATTAATTACATAAAAATTATTGACTATATAGCATGTGATAGATACTGTACCAAGAATGATGATACAGATATAAAAAAGGCAAAATGTTCTCCAAGGAATAGAGAAAAAATAACTAACATTTACTTTAAGGTAGAATTAAATAGCCAAAACAACATTATAAGCACTGTGCTGTTAGCCAATTAGAGAAGAAATCAATCATAATTTGGGAAGACCAAAGAAAGTATAAAATTGAATAAAGGAGGTTGCATTTTAGTGAAAATTTGAAATTTTTTTGATATAAGAAGAAATAGGATGGATGATTTTTACAAAAGTTAGACTGTATACCTGTTAAAAGAAACACCTTGTCTTAACAAAAGAATACTTTTAAAGACATTCTAATTTGGTTACAGATATTTACGTAAAGTCTATAGAAAATTTCATGCTTAATGGTGAAAAATTAAAAGGATTCTCTCTAAAATGAAGAAGGAGATAAAACTGACTGCTATCATTGACACTATTCAATATAGTATTTTAAAATTCTAGGCAATGAATTAAGCTAAGGAAACATTAATAAATACTAGAAAAGAAGAGAAAAACTATCATTTACAATGGAATAATAAAGAGTTTACTATAAGATAGACAAATATTATATCAAAACACACTAGTCAACCTACAGAATGGGAGAAAATTTTTGTATGCTACAAATCCGATAAAGGGCTGATAATGAAAATCTACTTAGAACTTGGGAAAATCAACAAGAAAAAATCAAATGACCCTATCAAAAAGTGGGCAAAGGACATGAACAGAAACTTTTCAAAAGAAGACAGAATAATAGCCAAAAAACATAAGAAAAAATGCTCAACATCTCTAATCATCAGGGAAATGCAAATCAAAACCACAATGAGATATCACTTATCTCCAGTGAGACTGGCCTTTATTAAAAAGTCCCAAAACAATAAATGTTGGCGTGGATGCGGAGAGATAGGGACACTCATGCACTGTTGGTGGGACTGCAAACTAGTGCAACCTCTGCGAAAAGCAATATGGAGATACCTTAAAGAGATACAAGTAGAAGTACCATTCAATCCAGCAATCCCATTACTGGGCATCTATCAAAAAGAACAAATGATACTCCATAAGAAAGACACCTGCACCTGAATGTTTATAGCAGCACAATTCACAACTGCAAAGATGTAGAAACAACCTAAGTGTCCATCAATACATGAGTGGATTAATAAAATGTGGTATATGTATACCATTGAGTACTATTCAGCTTTAAGAAACAATGGTGATATAGCACCTCTTGTATACTCCTGGATAGAGCTGGAACGCATTCTACTAAGTGAGGTATCCCAAGAATGGAAAGACAAGCACCACGTGTACTCACCACCAAATTGGTATTAACTGATCAACACATAAGTGCACATATAAGAATAACATCTATTGGATGTTGGGCAGGGGGAGGGGGGAGGAGGGAGGAAGGGACGGGTATATGCATACACAAAGAGTGCAATGCGCACCACCCGAAGGATGGACGTATTTGAAACTCGGACTTGGGGGGAGGCAAGGGCAGCATACATAACCTAAACATCTGTACCCCCATAATATGCTGAAATAAAAAAAATTAAACCATAAAAAAAAATCACACTAGTCAATATCCTTTGCAAACACCATCAGTAACCAATTAGAGAATGCAGTGGGAGAAAAAAGACCATTCACATTAGCAACAAAACTATAAAAGTTGAGAAACATATATATATAAATATACACAAAATCTATTTGAAGAAAAGTATAAAACTTTACTAAGAATTTCTGTTTATGTTGGCGAGGATGTGGAAAGATAGGAACACTCTTACACTGCTGGTGGGACTGCAAATTAGTGCAACCTCTGTGGAAAAGAATTTGGAGATACCTCAGAGAGCTAAAAATAGAAATACCATTCGATCCAGCAATAGCACTATTAGGCATCTACCCAAAAGAGCACAAAACATTCTACGATAAAGACATCTGCACCCGAATGTTTATGGCAGCACAATTCACTATTGCAAGAATGTGGAAACAACCCAAGTGCCCGTCAATCCATGACCGGATTATCAAAATTTGGTATATGTTTACAATGGAATATTACTCAATCATAAGAAACGACAGTGATCTAGCACCTCTTATACTTTCCTGGATTAAACTTGAGCCCATTATCCAAAGTGGGGCACCACAAGAGCAGAAGAACGGGATCCATTTGTACTCACCATCAAATTGGTACTAACTGATCAACACTAGGTTGATCACATGGCAGAAATACTCTCTAGGGATTAGGGGAATGGGGGGGAAATCTACAACTAAAGGACACGGGGAGCACTAAAGGGAGGGAAGGGCATGCCTTTAACCTGAATTTGGGTGAGGTAAAGACATAAAGTGTAACTATAATGTTTGTACCCTCACAAAACCCTGGAATAATAACAAAAAAAATTTCTGTTTATGGCTGTGATGGACATCTTTTTACAACAGACCAACTCATTCATCAAGAAAATAGAAAACTTAGGTAAAAATTGTGTGTGCATGTGTGTGTGTGTGTTTGTGTGATTTCACCAGAGAGCTACCAAGACAAACAGAATTTGAGGAGCAAAGATCCTGAAGTGAAAGGAAACTCACTAAAGTGAACCTGACATACTATGCTTTAACCCCTTTCAGAATTAGTTGACTGGTAAGTAACCACATGACACAGCCAGAGAAGCTAAAAAGTCAAGCAGAAAGCAGTTACTTAGAAGAGATAGAGAAGCTGAGCAGAGTTTTCTATAGTCTCATGGAAATAGTGAGACAAAAGTCAAAGTTCAGGGCTTTATGTAACCCAGGTTTTCAAAAACAAGATCTGGGAGAAAGTAAAAGACCAGAGAAATGAGTCTGACAGCTTGAACCACATTTTCTATAGAGACATCTACTGATTTCCAAATAGCTGTGCGAGAGAATTCAAGCAGAAAAGAGATACTAAAATGATGACAAGCTAAGCAGAGCTCTCAGCAGTCTCATAGAGTTTGGGGCCCAAGAAAGTGAAGAGTCCCTGTTAAACTCCCACAATTTCAGCTGGAATGTTGAAGGACTACACAAGGAGTAAGGGGAGACAAGAAAGATATAATGCCTTACAACAAAAACCTCATTCTTGCAGTGTCTCAATCTCTGATTGGATCACTTTAACTGCCTGTCAGAAACTAAATATTCTCTTAAAGAAGATAACAGAGGACTTTGGGTTCCAGACAAGACGATATAGACTCATTTTTCCCTATTCCTTTCAAGTCTTTACAATTAAAACTCTAGGCATAATACAACAGAAAATTATAAGAGGATGCTAAGAGGGGGAAAGAAAAAGGTGAACTGGCTAGGGTCCTTGGGATTTGAGGAACAACATGGCAAGGAGTTCCCTGAATTTTCTTTATTCCTCCCCAAAATCCCAAACTAGAAGCCTGCAACTGAGAACCACCAACAGAGGCAGATCAAAAAGAAAAAAAAAATCTAAAGAAAGCCTGCTCCCTCTAGCCAAAGAACCAGGAAAGGGGCAGCCCAGCAAGACAGAAAACTTATTGACAATACCTGCCCTACCCTAGCCAAACACCACAGACATTCCAACACCAGCAGTGGTACAGGAGACCAAATAAGCAATCCACATTCCTAACTCCATCCAGCAGTACAGGCAGTCTGAGATGATGATTACCTCCTCTGTGGACAAGACACTAACAGAGGCTGAGTGAGGAGTCTGGATCCCAAACCCTTTCACCCAGGGAAATCAGGAGAGCCAGGGGATCATCTATTATTAGTATTAT
>NW_012152430.1:658597-691201 GCF_000956105.1 Propithecus coquereli
AAAAATAAGATATTTATTGAAAGCAACACAAGAGAAGCAACTTATCACATACAAAAAATCCTCAATAACATTAACAGCTGATTTTTCACCAAAAACCTTAAAAAAAGAAATCCCAGGCCATATGGATTCACTAGAGATTTTATCAAATATTTAAAGAAGAAATCACATCAATTCAACAAAATCTCTTCTAGAAATTAGAAGAGGAGGGAACACTAATAAACTCATTTTATGAGGCCAGTATTGCTCTGATTGCAAAAACCAAAGACAGTACAAAAAAATAAAATTATGAGCAAATATCCCTCATGAATACAGACACAAAACTCCTAAGGAAAATATTACTATATTGAATCCAGCAATACATGAAATCAATTATACACTATGACAAAGTAGGATTTATTTCAGCTATGTAAGGTTTGTTCAACATTTGAAAATCAGTCAATTAAATTCACCACCACATGCTAAAGAAGCAAAACCATTTGATCATATCCACTGATGCAGAAAAATCATTTCAAAAAATACAACACATATTCATGATGGAAACTTTTAGGAAACTAGGAATGAAGGAGAACTTACTCAATTTGATAAAGACTACCTGAAAAAAAAAGGCAAGGTGAAATTATAATGGTGAAAGATTGAGTCCTTTCCTCCTAAAATCAAGGCAAATGTGCCTGTTTTTACCACTCTTATTTAACATAATATTGGAAATCCTAACCCATACAATAGGGCAAGTAAAAGGAAATAAAAAGCATACAAAATGGAAAGGAAGAAAGTAAACTGTCCCTATTTACAGATGACATAATTTTCTATGTAGAAAATACATGATTCCCAAGTAATTATTTTTTTAAAAAATTCTACAACTAATATGTGTTTGGCAAAGTCACAGGAAACAAGATCAACACACAAAAATCAATCCTATTTCTATATACTGGCTATAACGTTGAAGGCAAAATAAAAACATGATTCTCATTGGAATATAAAAGAGTACAAGCACTCTGGAAAATTATTTGGCAGATTTTTAAAAACTACACATGCATATAAGACCTATCAATTACACTCTTGGGCATTCATCCCAAAGAAATGAAATTTTATGTACACACAAAAACCTGTATATAGATGTTTACACCAACTTTATTCTTAATAGTTCCAAACCAGAGACAACACAAAAATATTTCAACAGGTAAATAGATAAACAAATTCTGATACATCCATACTACAGAACATTACTTAGCAATAAAAAAGAACCAACCACAGATACATGCAGAAATTTGAAGGGATCTCAATATCATCATGCATAGTAAAAGTGCCAATCTTTCACCAAAGAAGTTAGACAGATGATAAACAAGCATATGAAAAGATTCTTAGCATGATATATCATTAGGAAATTGCAGATTAAAACAACAATGAGATACCACTACCACCTAATACAATAGCTAAAACCCAAAACATTAACAACACCAAATGCTGGCTAGGATGTGGAACAACAGGAATTCTCATTCATTGCTAATGGAATGCAAAATGATACAGCTACTTTGAAAGACAGTCAGGTAGTTACATACAAAACTAAACATACTCCTACCATATGATCCAGCAATCACATTCCTTGGTATTTACCAAAATGAGTTAAAAACTTATGTACACACAGAAACCTATATATGATTGTTTGTAGCAGCTTTATTCATAATTACCAAAACTTGGGAGCAACCAAGATGTACTTCAGTAGGTGAATGGATAAAAAAACTGTGGTACATCATGACAATATAATATTATTTGCCACTAAAAAAAAATGATCTATCAAGTCACACACAAAATATATGGAGGAACTTTAAATACATATTGCTAAGTGAAAGAAGCCGGTCTGAAAACGCTATGTACTGTATATATCTAATTATATGACATTTTGGAAAAGACTATATAAAGACTAAAGAGATCAGTGGTTGCAAAGGGTTTGGGGGAAAAGAGGAAGGGATAAATAGGTGGAGCAAAGGGGATTTTTAGAGCAGTGAATCTATTTTGTGATGGTGGTTACTGTAATAGTGGCTACATGACATTATACATTCATCAAAACCCACAGAACTGTATAACACAAAGAGGGAACCTTAATGCAAACTATGCACTTTAGTTAATAATGTATCAAATATTGGCTCATTAATGGCAACAAATATACCACACTAATGCAAGATATTAATAATAGGGAAAACTGGGAGGGAAGAGAAGAAAAGGATATATAAAGACCTTCTGTACTGTCTCCTCAGTTTTTCTGGAAACCTCAAACTACTCTAAAATATAAAGTCTATTAATTTTTAAAAAGCCAATTTCAAAAAGGTCATATAGTACATAATTACATTTATATAATATTATTGAACTGACAAAATTGTAGAGATGGAGAGCAGATTAATGGTTCCAGGGAAAGAGACCGGAGTGGGTACTACTATAAAGAAGTAACATGAGGGAGTTTATTCACGGAGATTGAATAGCTCTGTATTTTGATTGTGGTGTCGGTTACAGAAAACTATACATGGGATTAAATTGTGCAGAACCACACACACAGACACACTCAGACAAGCACGCACACAAAAATGAGTGCATGTAACGCCATGCTTGTATGACTGCAGTTCAATAATGTTAATGAGATCTGTGGTCTAGTTAATATTGTCACTACAGTCATATCAGAACTCCCACTGGGGAAACAAGGTAAAGAGTTTTCAGGGCTCTATGTACTATTTTTGCAACTTTCCATTGGTTTATTATTATTTCAAAATAAATAATTTTAAAAATATAACATCAACCAGGGATTTTTCCATTTGCATTTAAAATGCCCAGTATTCAAACGACAATTACCAAGAATGAGATGAGGTAAGACTCAGAAAGGAAAAAAATACTGAGAAAAGTCCCAGATACAATCCATGTACTGTAATGACAGCACAGCCTGGAAAATAATGATAATTCATTTTTTAAGAAAATATATATGATGGAAATTTTCACATAATACTAGAATCTATAAAAATGAACAAAGATATTCTAGAACTGAAAAGTACAATAACTGAATTTTAGGATCTAATAACTACAACTTATAATATAGGCCATCAGCAGTCAATAAAGATGCATAAGATTTCAACAAAATAATTAAAAAACTTAACCTAAATGACACATATAAAATGTAACACCCAAAAGTGCAAGAATTGCATTTTTTTTGAAATGTACATTGAAGCTAAACAAAATTTACTGTAGAATGGGCCATGAAGCAAACTCCAACCAATGTCAAATGATTTATGTCAGAATATATTCTCAGACCACAGTTTAATTAAGTTAGAAATCATTAATAAAAAAGATAACTAGAAAATCACCTCAGTTTGGAAATTAGGCAAATCACTTCTAAATAAAACTTGGCTCAAAGAAAACATCCAAATTTAGTCAGAAAATATCTTGTACTACGTGAAAATGAAAATATAGCAAATCAAAACTTCTGGGATACAACAGAGCCATTATTAGAGGGAAATTTATAGCATTAGATGAATATATTTGAAAAGAAGAAAGGATATAAATCTGTGATCAAATATTCCATCTGAAATGGTAAAATAAAAGCAAATTAAAACCTAAGAATGTAATAAATATAAAATTAGAAATCAGTGAAATAAAGAATTCACAATAAAGAGGCCCAGCAAAGACAAAAGTTGGTTATATGAAAGAACCAATGAGGAGAGATTTAAAATGGTGGACTAGGGGTGACCTCCTGGCTCTCTGCTCCCGGCGTAAGAGGTGGAGAACGCGGACAGCTATGAGTGAGTGGATCGCTCTCCCACAGGATCAGCATCGTGAATCTGCAGAGAAGCAGCGCGTGACAAGCAGCACTAGAAAAAAAAGGTGAATCGGAGAATCCACCACAAAGTCTGGAGAGTGCAAGATATACAATAGGGAACAGAGTGTGGAATGGTTGTGCCCATCGGCCGGCCAGGGCAGTGTGATCTGACCCACAGGAGGATGAGTCTTCCTCCACCGACCTCCACATCCAGGCAGGCAGGGAAGCACCTAAAGTCAGTGCGAAGTTGTAGCACGGGCCAACAGGCAGGGGGGAGTAGAGATAGGAGCGGGAAACATTGTGAACTCTCCAGTGCACTGTGCTGGATCTGCTTTGGGCAGGGGAGGGACTGGTCCAAGTGGACACTTCCCAGTTCAGCGGGAGGGAGCTCGGAGGCAGGCTTCTCACTTCTGGAGGCTGCCAGGACCAGAGCAAGGGAGGTGAACACCAAAAAGGAGTCTCTGCCCTTGGAAACTACCAAAGGTTCGGCTGACGCAGGGTGGGACAAAGTACAGATCCCTCCTACTGAACAGTTGTGAGTCGGTGTGTTGGGGAAGCAGTGGGCTCAGCGGGCGGCTGTTAGAGACAGTGTGCCAGGCCCGGCACCCACTGCCCACCAATCAGTCACCTCCAGCGCTGGCTTTCTGTGGGTGGGCAGTCACCATTTTGGGTGTCCACAGCCTGAAAACGCTGTGGCATGTTGCCCAGGCAACAGACTGAGGCAACACCCCTGCCCCAGCCCGGCACAGTAGGTCCCTCCCTTGGAGGGGTGGAGTAACAAGAGTAGCCACTTCCTCAACTCAGATGCTTGGTGGCCCCAGAAAGTGCCCATCCCCCAGTCTGGCAGCTCATCTTCCCCTCTGTAGGGCAGACCGCACCATTGGAGGAGGGGGGAAACAAGAGAAGATGTTTTCTGGGCTGGGACTTGGGCAGTCTCAGCCAACGCCCCTCCCCCAGCCCATCAGGACAGACTCAGCCCTTGAAGGCAGGCAGAAAGGAGAAAAGTTGCTTTCTCTGTGTGACTGGCTTGAATCTGTGGGACCTTGGAACTAAGCAAAAGGGGACAGATTGCTGACTTGGTACAGCGGGTTGGTTTTGATCATCTGATACGATCATAATACAAGGGCTTGCCCTTGGCACCCAGGCTGTTGCCAGCTTAGGGGCTTACGGACTGGGAAGGAAAATCTTGACCAGAGTCCTTAGCAATTGCACCAATTGACACCCCATATCAGGAGCTGCTTCACAAGGTGGCGAAAAAGTCCTGAATAACATATTAGGAGCTCTCCCCTAGCTGCGGATAAAGCAACATCTGAATTATACCTCTTAGGCTCGCCGGTACCTGTTGGTCTTTTCGTCCCACCTAAAGTGGTAGCAGGGCTCAAGTAACCCTCAGGAGTGGCATGACATTCCCCAAAGACTGAGGAACCTATATATCCCATTTGGGGGTTTAGAGCTCAATACAAAGGTATGGGAATACCTTGATAACCAACTCCTCCACTCAAACTACAAGCAACAAAAGAGAGGGTAACCTCATAGCCCAACACAGTGTCTTCCATCTCAAACTAGTGGTCAGCAGCGGAGTGACACAAACAAGAGCAACCCAACTCCTGGGAGTCTAAGCAAGGGATTCAAACTCACTAATCTCCTTAAGCAGGAGGTGAAGACAACAGGTCAGAGATAACCCAACAGGCTAAAACACCTCTAAGACAATGCAGGACCAGAGTGCATCTCCCCAGCATTGTCAAGAAACGTCCATTTGGGAATGCAGAATTAAGTCCATAAACCAGTCCCAGCACCCCCAGTCCTTGACAAAGTAGCCTGATGAGAAAGAATCAGTGAAAGAACACAGGAAACATGAAAGATCAGAGAGAAAAGTCACCTCCAAAAGAAAACATTCGATCTCCATCAATAGATACCACATTCCACGATATGATTAAACTGACAGAGGAAGAATTCTGAATATGGATTGTAAGAAAACTCAATGGAATTGAGGAGAAAATAGAATCCCAACATAAAGAACCCACAAGATCAATTCAGGAAATGAATGAAAAATTCTCTAAAGATATTGAAATACTACGGAAAAATCAAATAGGAATCTTGGCAATGAAAGAGGCATTCAAAAACTTCAAAACACAGTGGAAAGCCTCAAGAATAGAATAGATCATGCAGAAGAAAGAATCTCATAACTTGAGGATAATGCATATGTACTAAACAAATAGGATGAAGAAAAAGAACACAGAAACAAGAGACAAGACCGAAACATACAAGAAATGTGGAATAACATAAAGAAGCCAAATATAAGAATCATTGACATCCCAGAGGGAGAAGAAGTAAATACACAAGGGCTGGAAAACTTATGTCATGGAATACTGGAGGAAAATATGCATGGCCTGGCCAGAAATCTTGATATCCAGATAAAAGAAGCACACAGAACTCCTGAGAGACTCAATGTGAAAAGGCAGTCATCACATCACATAGTTATTAGGCTGACCAAAGTAAACACAAAAGAAGCATTTCTCTGAGCAGTGAGGTGAAAGCAACGTATAAACTACAAAGGAAAACCTATCAGACTAACTACAGATTTCTCATCTGAAATTTTACAAGCCAGAAGGGATCGGGTACCTATCCTTAATCTTCTGAAACAGAATAATGCCAAACCTAGAATTCTTTATCTGGCAAAACTAAGTTTCATCTATGAGGGAGAAATAAAGTCCTTCCCAGACAAGCAATCACTGATGGAATTTGCAAAGACTAGATCAGCCCTACAGGAAGTACTCAGACTGGTATTACATACCAAATAGTGCAATAGACACTCTTGAAAGTAAAATATTCAAAAGTTAATGGCTAGAACTTGGACTTCATGATGGCTCAAGGAGTAAAACAAAACAAAAGGATTTCACCCAGCAATATGAATGGAAATCTACCTCAAATTTCAATCCTTTCAATAAATGTGAATGGTTTAAACTGTCCTCTGAAGAAACATAGACTGGCAGAGTGGATAAAAATCCACAAGTCTACTATCTGCTGTCTACAGGAAATACATCTAACCCACAAAGATGCCTGCATGCTCAAGGTCAAGGGATGGAAATCAATCTTCCAGGCAAATGGAAGTCAAAAGAAAGCAGGGGTAGCCATACTATTTTCAGACAACATAACCTTTAAAATAGCAAAAGTAAAACAGGAAAAAAAATGGCCATTATATAATGATGAAAGGGAACATCCGACAAGAAGACTAAACAACTCTTAATATTTATGCACCCAACTCAGGAACGCCAGTTACATGAAGCAAACCTTGTCTGATCTAAATAGCATGATAAACAATAACGCCATAGTAGCAGGGGACTTCGACACCCCACTGAAAGAACTGGACAGATCTTCCAAACAGAAAATAAGCAAAGAAATAATGGACTTAAACAAAACTCTAGAACAAACGGGCCTGACAGACCTCTACAGAACATTCCACCCAAATAAAGCCGAATATACATTCTTCTCATCAGCACATGGAACGTTCTCCAAAATTGATCACATAATAGGCCACAAATCAGACCTCAACAAATTCAAAAAAATAGAAATTATACCGTGTTTCTTCTCTGATCATAGTGGTATAAAATTAGAGTTCAATTCCAACAGAAATACTCACCACCTCACAAAGTCATGGAAATTAAACAATCTATGGTTGAATAACTATTGGGTCAAGGAGGAAATACAGAGGGAAATCAAGAGTTTCTTTGAACTAAATGATAATGGAGACACTAGTTATCAAAACCTGTGGGATACAGCAAAAGCATTCCTGAGAGGAAAACTAATAGCATTAAATGCTCACATCCAAAAAACAGAAAGCTCAAAAATTGACAATTTAATAAACAGTCTCAAGGAATTGGAAAAGGAAGAGCGAATTAATTTCAAACCTAGTAGAAGAAAAGAAATAATTAAGATCAAAGCAGAACTAAATGAAATTGAGAACAAGAGAACTATACAGAAAGAAGATCAACGAAACCAAAATCTGGTTTTTCAAAAAGATAAACACAATTGACACCAATCTTGTGAGATTGACAAGAATTTGAAGGGAAGAGACTCTAAAAAACTCAATTAGAAATGAAAAACGAGAGGTCACAACAGACACAATGGAAATACAAAACATTATTTTCGATTACTATAAAAACCTATATGCCCCCAAACTACATAATGAGGAGGAAATGGGCAAATTCCTGGAAACGTACAACCTCCTTAAGTTCACCCAGGAGGTAACAGAATTTCTGAATAGACCAATCTCAAGCTCAGAAATTGGAGCAGCAATTAAAAACCTCCCAAACGGAAAAAATCCCAGAACAGATGGCTACACATTAGAGTTTTACTAAACATACAAAGAAGAACTCATACATATACTACAGAAATTATTCCACAACATTGAGAAAGATGGTATCCTTTCTCACTCATTCTACGAAGCCAAAATCACCTCGATACCAATGCCACGAAAGGACACAACAAAAAAATAAAACTACAGACCAATATCCCTCATGAATATAGATGCAAAAATCCTCAACAAAATTTTAGCAAATTGAATTGGGCAGCATATCAAAAAAATAATTCACCATGAAAAGCTGGGCTTTATTCCAGGGATGGAAGGCTGGTTCAACATATGCAAATCTATAAATGCAATTCGCCACATAAATAAAAGCAAGAACAAAGACCATATGATTCTCTCAATAGATGCAGAAAAAGCATTTGACAAAGTCCAGCACACCTTTATGATAAAAACTCTTAACAAAATAGGCATAGATGGGTCATACCTAAAAATATCAAGTCCATTTATGATAAACCCACGGCCAATATCATACTGAATGGGGAAAAATTGAAACCGTTCCCACTTAGAACCAGAACCACACAAGGCTTCCCACTATCTCCACTTCTATTCAACATAGTACTGGAAGTCCTAGTTAGAGCAATTAGATAAGAGAGGGGAATTAAGGGCGTCCAAATGGGGGAAGATGAGATCAAACTCTCGCTCTTTGCTGTTGACATGATACCTAGAAAACTCCAAGGATTCAACCAAGAGACTCCTAGAACTGATAAACGAATTCAGTAAAGTCTCAGAAAACAAAATCAATACACAGAAATCAGAGGCATTCATATACACCAATAACAGTCAAGCCAAAATTCAAATCAAAAACACAATACCTTTTACAATAGCCTCAAAGAAAATTAAATATCTACGAATATATTTAATGAAAGATATGAAAGACATTTATGAGGAGAACTATGAAACACTAAGAAAAGAAATTGTAGAAGATGTAAACAGATGGAAAAACCTACGTTGCTCATGGATTGGTAGAATCAATATCGTTAAAATGTCCATACTACCTAAAATGATTTACAGAGTTAATGCAATCCCTATCCAAGTACCATCATTCTTTACAGATCTAGAAAAAATAATCCTATGCTTTGTATGGAACCAGAGAAGACCTCGTATAGCCAAAGCAGTCTCAAGTAAAAAGAACAAACTGGGGGGCATTAGTCTACCAGACTTCAAGCTGTACAAGGCTATAGTAATTAAAACAGCATGGTACTGGAAAAAGAACAGAGACATCGACCTTTTGAACAGGACTGAGAATCCAGAGATGAAACCATCCATATATGGTAATCTAATCTAAACAGACAAAAATATACACTGGGTAAAAGAATCTCTTTTCAATAAATGGTGCTGGGAAAACTGGATAGCTACATGCAGAGGATTCAAACTGATCCCCACCTCTCACCTCTCACAAAAATCAATTCAAGATGGATAACAGCCTTAAACCTAAGGCATGAAACCTTACGAATTCTAGAAGATGTTGGGAAGACCCTTTCAGGCATCGGCCTAGGCAAAGAATTTTTGAAGAAGACCCCCAAAGCACTCACAGCAGCAACAAAAATAAATAAATGGGATCTGATCAAATTAAAAAGTTTTTGCACGGCCAAGGAAACTATCATTAGAGCGAAAAGACAGCCTACAGAATGGGAGAAAGATTTGCTCTCTACGCAGCCAATAAAGGGTGGATAACAAGAATCTATCTAGAGCTTAAAAAAATCAACAAGAAAAAATCAAACAACCCCATCAATAAATTGGCAAAGGAAATGAACAGTAACTTTTCAAAAGAAGATAGAATAATGGCCAGCAAACATATAAAAAAGGCTCAACATCTCTAATTATTAGAGAAATGCAAATCAAAACCACAATGAGATATCACCTAACCCCAGTGAGATTGGCCTCTATCAAAAAATCCCAAAACAACAAATGCTGGTGAGGATGTGGAGAGACGGGAACACTCTTACACTGTTGGTGGGACTGCAAATTAGTGCAGCCTCTGTGGAAAAGAATTTGGAGATACCTCAAAGAGCTAAAAATAGAAATACCATTTGATCCAGCAATACCACTATTAGGCACCTACCCAAAAGAGCAAAAGATATTCTACAATAGAGACATCTGCACCCGAATGTTTATGGCAGCACAATTCACTATTGCAAGGATGTGAAAACTACCCAAATGCCCGTCAATTCATAAGTGGATTATTACAATTTGGTATATATATATACAAGGGAATATTACTCAATTATAAGAAACGAAAGTGATCTAGCACTTCTTATGTTTTCCTGGATAGAGCTTGAGTCCATTACCTGAAGTGAGGTATCACAAGATCGGAAGAATAGGCTCCACATGTACTCGCCGTCAAATTGGCACTGACTGATCAACACTATGATGCTCACCCAGTAGTAATATTCTCCAGGGAATTGGGGGTTGGGGGGGTAAACTCACAACTAATGGACACAGTGAGCATTGTAGAGGGGAAGGGCATGCCTCTAATCCTTGCTTGGGTCAGGCAAAGTCATAAAATGTAACCAAAATGTTTGTATTCTCAAAATACCCTGAAATAAAAAAAAAGAACCAATGAAAATGAAAAAAACACCCAAAAGACTAATGAATAACAATTGAAAATAAAAAAATAACCAATGTTAGGAATGGAAAGGAGGGCATCATTACAGATCCAATAGACAGCAAAGAGATGAGAGGATATCATTTTTTGAAAACATACTTTATGTCAATAAATGTCAAAATTTTTTTAAGATGTACATTTCCTTGAAAATATAACTTAAAAATTGACAAAAGATAAAAAGTCAGAATACTCCTATCACTCTTAAAGAAATTGAGTCTGTAAATAATGACTTCCACCAAAAGAAAACTTGAGGCCCGGATGGCATTACCCGCGAATTCCTTTAAATATTTAAAGAATAAATAACATTGGTCTTACATAATCTCTTCCAGAATGTAAAAGAAAAAATAGTTTTGCATCCCAATTCATTTTTGAAGCTAACATAACCTTAATCCCAAAACCTAACAACAACTTGACAGCAAAAGGAAAACTGAAGACCAATCTCACTTATGAACATGTATGCAAAAATTCTAAAACTCACACACATACACGCACATGCACACACATACTCTCCACCCAGTATTGCAAAAAAAAAAAACATGAAATGCAGGATTTATACCAAGAATAAAAGGCTGGTTTCACACTTGAAAATCAGTCAATGCAATTCACCTCACTAATAGAATAAAGGAGAAAAATCATATAATCAACTTAATAGATGCAGAAAAAAAATCTGATAAAATTCAATATCAGTTTGTGATTTTAAAAAAATTGCAAACCAAAAATAGAAACTTCCATAATCTGATGAAGGGTACATATGAAAAAGAAAAAAAACCTTACACTGAAAATTTTACTTAATAGTGAAATAATGAAAATTTCCCCTAAGTTCAGGAATAAAATAGAAGATGTGTATGATCTCCACTTATATACAGCATTGTAATAGAGGTTCTAGGCAATATGATAGGTCAGGAAAAAAATAAAATATGTAAAAATTTGAAATATAGAAATTAAAATAAAATTATTTGAAAAATTAATGAAATCATAGAAAAATTGGCAACATTAATAAACAAATTCATCAATATCTCTGAGCACAAGATTGATATTCAAAAATTGATTCTATTTTTATATAACCAGAAAAAAATTTGGAAAATAAATTTTTTTAAAAGATACATTTATAATATGAAACAACACTAAATATCCAATGATAAACAAAAAATCTGTGTAAGATCTCTATGCAACAAACTACATAAATTATTGAGGAAAAATAAAAATCTAATAAATATATATACCATGTTCACAGATTGGAAGACTCTACTTTGTAAAAATAATAACTATCCCCAAATTGACGATCTATAGATTCTGTGAAATTGCACTACAAATTCCAAGAGGTCCTTTATTATGTGGGAATTGGCAACCTTATTCCAAAATTTAGAGGGAGAAAGACAAAATTAGAGGGAGGAAAAACTGGCGGAGTAAAGGTAACCTCCCGGATTCCTGCTCCCAGAGAAAGTGGCGTAGATCTCCTCTGCTACACATGAGTGGATCGCTCTCCCGCACAAACAGCGAGGTGAATTGGCGGAGATTCAGTGTGGCACACACAAAACAGGGGGAAAAAAATGGTGAACGGGAGATAGGAACGCGAAACCTGTAGAGTGCGAGACAGACAATAGAGAGTGGAGCGTGGGACGGCTGCACCCGCCTGGCCAGCAAGTACAGTGCGATCAGACGCTCAAGAGAAAGTTCATTCTTCTAAAAGCAAATACTCTTCCATCATTCCCTCTCTCAGTGAATGGTACTGTCATCCACCCAAACGCAGAATCAGAAACCTTCAAGTCACTTTCACATTTTTCTCTCCGACAGTCTCCATATCTGCTCCATCTGAATTTCTATTATCCCCTAAGACTCTTCCAAAATATTTATTTCTCTTCACATGTTCCACTACAACCCTAGTGTAAGCCATCACAAACTCACTCTTGGCCACTGCTAAAGCCTCATTCACGTAAATATTTACTAAGCGTCTACTTTGTATATGATACTGTGCTTACTGGTTTTCTGGATTCTACTCTTGTCTCCTAATCCACCCTGCACACTGCAGCCAAGTTTAACATTTCAAAATATGATTGGTCAGTAGCTTCCCCACCACTTGAAATATCTAAATGGCTTTAAGAATTATCTTAAAAATAATAAAAATTATTAACATAGGCAAAAATTAATAGCCTGGTCTGGCCCCAAACTATCTCTCCAGCCCTATATTTACATCGAGTTCATATCTGCCCTATAATCTCACACCACATGGTCCTCCTTTCAGATCCCATAGTGCATTATGTTGTCTATCCTGCATAGACATAATCTCAATAGCTCCTTGCCTAGCAAACTCTTTTAAAAAAGCAATCAGAACAAATAGAAAGCATTGTATAATAATGAATATTTATAATAAAATATAATTATTATTATATATAAACTGATTAAATTTTCTGATTAAAGACAAATATTATCAGATGGAATTTGCAAAGACTATATGTTGCATATAAGACACACATTTAAAATATAAATATGCAGAAAGGTGTAAACGACAATTATAGAAAGAGATATACTAACCAAAAATTAATCAAAATAAAGCTGGTGCAGCTAAATCAATATCAGACAAAGCAGACATTACAGCAAAAATCATTACTAGCAATAAAGAGAGACACTTCAGAATGATAAAAGGTTCCATTCACCAGGAAGATATAACAATTCTAAATTTGTAGGCATCTAATGTTGCTTCAAAAGATGTGAGGTAAGATATGAGGTCAAGAAACTAGCCAAACCACAATGATAAATAGATAAATACAAAATCATTACGGGATATTTTAATATATCTCTCTCAGTAACTGATGAAATAAGGAGGAAACAAGTCAGTAAGGATATACAGCATCCAAATAACATTAACAAATTGGACCTAACTGACGTATATGGAACACTACACTCAGTAACTGCAGAATACACATTCTTTTCTTAAATACATGAAATGTTTACACACTGACCATATTTTAAGGCAGGGAACAGCAAATTTTTCTGTAAAAAGCTAGATAGTAAATACAGAAACTTTTCTGTAAAAAAAAAAAAAACCCAGAAAAATATTTTAGGCTTTGTGGGTCTCACACAATGTCGCATTTTTTTCTTTTTAAAACTACCTTTTAAAATTAAAAAAAAAAACTACCTTTTAAACATGAAAGAAAGAATTTTAGCTTGCAGACCATACAAAAGCAGTCCATAAGCCAGATTTGACCTGTGGACCATAATTTGCTGACTTCTAGGCCAACTCTCAACAAATTTCAAAGGATTGAAATTTTACAGAGTATGCTCTCTGGCCAAAATGCAATAAAACAAGAAATAAATAATCAAATGACAATTAAATTAGAAAATCTCCATCATTTGGAAATTAATAAATACACTTCTAAATAACCCTGGGTTAAGGGGAAAAATCCTACTGAGATTAGACAATATCTTAAACTGTATAATATTGAAAACAATTCATATCAAAACTTGTAGGATATAGCTAAAGTCATGCTTAGAGGGACATTTGTGGCTCTAATATATTAGCAAAGAAGAAAAGTTGAAAATCAGTGAGGTAAGCATCATTTTCATGTCGTTAAAAAAAGAAGAGCAAATTATACCCAAAGAAAGCAGAAGTATTAAGAAAGATAAGACAAGAAATTAATCAAAGAGAAAGTAAATATACAATCAAGAGGATCAACAAAACCAGAAGTTATTTATTTGAAAAGAATAACAAAATTTATGAACTCCTAGAAGGACCAATGTGGAAATAATCACAAATGATCACAGTGTGGAATGAAAAGAAGAATGTAACTACAGGTCCTATAGATATTACAAATATCATAAGATGCTAAGAAAACAATACCAGTAACTTTAAAATATAAATAAAATGTGCAAATTGTTACAAAAATGCAACTTACCAAAACTGACTTAAGTCAAAATAGAAAATCAGTTCTCTAGAATTCTAATAGTTTCATTCCTTAGGTTGGGCAAGGGAGAGAGGGGAGGGGGAAGGGAGGAGGAGGGAGGAGGGGACCGGCATATGCATACACAAAGAGTGCAATGCGCACCACCCGAAGGATGGACATATTTGAAACTCGGACTTAGGGGGGAAGGGGGAGGGGCAAGGGCAACATACGTAACCTAAACATCTGTACCCCCATAATATGCTGAAATAATAAATAAATAAATAAACAAAAAATAGAAAATCAGACCAGTACTATAATATTAAAGAAATTAAATCTGTAATTTATAGCCCTTTAAAAAGCATAAGGTTTAAACAACCTCACTATTATTTTCTGCAAATATTTAAGGAAAATGTAACACCAACTTCACACAACCAATTGCACAGAATAAAGTCATTTTCTAAGGCCAGCAGATCTTTCATACCAAAATTTGACCAGGGCATTAGAAGAAAGAAACTTTTACAGGCCAATTTCTCCAATGAACATAGATGCAAAAATATATAAACAAAACACTATCTAACCAAATCCAGCAATATATGAAAAGAATAATATATCACAATCAAATTGCATTCATTCCAGGATTGCAAATTTTCTTTAATATTTGAAAACCAATGTAATTCACAATATTAACAGGTTAACAAGAAAATTCATATTATCATCTCAAATTATGAATTTTATCAAATTTTTATGCAACATCCATTTCTAATGAAAACTATTAGCAAACTAAAAATAGAAAGAAATTCCTTTAATCTGATAAGAGGTACCAATAAAAAATCTACATCAAACATCATACTTTATGATAAAATGTTAAAAGCTTTCCCTCACAGCATCCCCAGACTCTTACTGAATATTACATCCCAGTTAATAATCTAGATGTTTTGCCAGTACAATTTTAATCTTATTATACACTCCCATGAGATAACTGGTCTTATTCTCATTTATATATTAGCAATTGAGTCTTAGAGAAGGGTTCAGTTACTTGCTCATAGTCAAGAATTATGTAAATGACAACAGGAATTTGAACCCTATGCATGGCTGCTTCTCACAATGCCAATCCCTTGATTCCTTCTACATCATTTACCCTATCCGTACCATCAGCAAGTCCTTCCCATTCTATTTCTAAATGATATCCCGAATGATGCCAATTCTACCCCACCCCACCCCAATGAAGCTGCCATCACTATCGCCAACTGCCCTGGTACAAGCTGTTTTTATCATTCATCTCTACTACTATAATATGCTTTTAATTTGCCCACACTGGTACAAAGCCAAGTTGCTCTCCTCTGCTTTTATGTAATAGTTTTCTTTGTTTTTGTTTTTTATTTGGAAATAATTCCAAATTTTCAAACAAATTCCAAAAATATGACATACTTTTTGCCCGTATTCACCAACTGTGAACATTTGCCACATTGCACCTCTATACCTGGAAATACTTCATTGTTCATTTCTTAAAGAACAATATTATACTCTTACATAACCACTTATATACAATAAAAAAATCAAGAAATTTATCATTGATATAATGCTATTATCTAGTCTACAGTCCATATTCAAACTTCACCAACTGTCCCAATAATGCTCTTTATAGCAGTTTTTGCAATCCAGGATCCAATCTATAATCACACATTTAGTTGTCATATCTCTTTTTTTAATTTCTAATTATCATGGGTACAGTCTGGAACATTTCCCCAGCCTTTCTTTGTTTTTCATGACATTGATATTTTTGAGGAGAAAAGATCAGTTATTTTGTAGAATATCCTTCAATCTGAGCTTGTCTGATGTTTTCTCATGATTAGACCTGGGTTATGGGTTTTTGGCAAGAATGCTAGGTAAGTAATTTTGCACCCTCCTTAGTGCATCACATCAGAAGACACATGAATTTTTTATGTTGTGATGTTCTGTTTGGTCAATTGGCCAAAGTGGTGACTTCCAGTGTAGTACAATACCTTTTAAATTGCTCTCCTGGCTTCTGCTTGTATTCCCTCATCTGTCTCCATCTGCTTCTCCATTCCTACTCTATCCCGCTGCCTTGATGTTCTTGAACAAGACACACTTCTTCCTATCTCAGAGTCCAAGCATAGGCCCAGAAAGCTTTTCCACACCTCACTTTGCACAGCAGGCTCCTTTTCATTCTTTAGGTTCAGCTTAAATAGTTTCCCTTTAGAAAGGCCATCTCTGGTTGCCCTGTCTAAATTAAGTCTCCTCTGCTTTCCCCTACCACAGAACTTTGTGTGTTTCTTTCCTATGACTTCTCATAATTCCCAGGTTTTTTTTTTTTTTGGTTTCCCAGTGAGTAAGTTTTATAAGTTATGTGTACACTATACTGTAATCTGTTAAGTGTGCAATAGTATTATGTCTAAAAAATGTACATACCTTAATTTTAAAAATACTTTATTGCTAAAAATTGTGAACAATTATCTGAGCCTTCAAGTTTTAATCTTTTTTGCTGATGGAGAGTCTTGCCTCAATGCTGATGGCTGCTGAATGATCAGGGTGGTGATTGCTGAAGGTTGCGGTAATTCCCAGTTATTTATTTATGCAATTAAGGGTTATGTCTACCTTCCCTCACTAGACTATAAATTGCACAAGAGCAAGATCCTTTTTTACTGTTTTGTTTACTCCTGTATCTCCTGCTTTTTACGTAGTACCTGGCACATTAGCAATCAATAAATATTGGTTGAGGAAGTGAAGCACTAATATTATTTAAGGCCATCCAAGAACAGGACAGATTCTCTTCCCTAATTCAGAAATTGGCTTTTAAGACACAGCCTAGCATAAGGAAAACACCTTGGACTTTCAGAGGCTTGATTTCCTCATATGCGAATAGGGAATACTATCACTCACCTACCTCACTGGGTGAGTGGGATTAAATTCTTGTAAAACAAACTAGAGTTATGCTTAGTGCATAAAGGAAGCTGTATAAATGATAGACAGAGTTAACCTTCTGGATTAAGAGATATTCATCCTTTATAAGAAGCACTCTTACAAATCATACTGCTTAGCTTGCTATGTATTCACAAGTATGGGCGAATTGATTAACTTCCAAGGGAACTCAAGTCCCTCACAGTCAACTCTTCATATTCAATTCTACCCTGGACCCAGCCCTGTGGTGGATGTGGTGAAATTCTATTTCACTTCCAAGAGTTCCCCTCATGAAAATCAGTTTCTTCAAACAGGTAGTTATACTTTCACTGTACTTTCTCTGTCACATCCCTTATCATAAGTGGTTTTGTACTAATTATTTCTATGTGCCTGAGTTTATCTCCTACCAGATTTTGACAGAATAATAACAATAAGAAACTAATGATAGTGGCAAACATTTCTACAGCACTTAACTATCATATTTCATCTAAGTTGCCATCAATTTTAAGACACAACAATATTTTCCATCCCACTACAAAGTAAAAGTGTTGCCAAATAAACAATAATATGCCATTGATAGTTAAGACTCATTCTGATTTTGGAAATGTTAAAATATAGGAAGAAAATATGCTTCTTAAAACTGATGAAACATGATCTGCCTCATAAGGCACCGTTCTAAGCACTTAACAATTTACTAAGTTATTTAACCCTCACAACAATCCTATGAGGCAGGTATGTTATATTGCCTCTTGATTAATCCCCTCTAATCTAAATATCTTCTAAATATCTCTCTGCTCCACTCACTCTTCTTTTTCCCCTCTGGCACCACCATAGACAAGAGTCATCGCCATGGCTCTCATCACCCAATTCTCCCTCCATATTTACTTTTGACTTCCTTGACAACCAATCCATTCCCTGCTGCTAGAATTAGCTTTAAAAACTACAAATTTGACATGTCATTCTATGGTTAAAGCCCTTCGATAACTCCTCTATGACCTTGGAATAAGGTCTAAACAACCCATGTGATGACCCTCCATGATACAGCATGAGATGACCTTCCATGATATTTTCATCTCTCACTCCCTACACTCCAGCTATACTACCCTTCCTTTTTTTTTTTTTTTTTTTGAGACAGAGTCTCGCTCTGTTGCCCTGGGTAAAGTGCAGTGGCATCATCGTACCTCACTGCAACCTCAGACTCCTGGGCTCAAGCAATCCTCTTGCCTCAGCCTCCCAAGTAGCTGGGACTATAGACACGTGTCGCGTTGCCCGGCTAATTTCTCTACTTTTTTTAGTAGAGACGGGGCTCGCTCTTGCTCAGGCTGAACTTGAACTCCTGAGCTCAAGTGATCCTCCTTCTTTGGCCTCCCAGAGTGCTAGGATTACAGGCGTGAGCCACCACACCTAGCCTATACTGCCCTTCTCTTACTTCCTAGAGTGCAACATGAATTTTCCCATAATGAAGGCTTCACACAATCTGTTCCCTCTCCCTGGAATATTTTCTTATCCATCTCCATCACCATCACTACTAGAATGGTCAATAGCTAAAGATCTTTACATTCAAAGCTTCAGTATTACTTCATTAAAGAAACTGCCTGTCATGTTCCCCACTAAGCTAGGTCCACATTTTAATTTATTTATAACACTCTTTGCTACTCCTCCATAGCATTCAGCTCACCTGAAAGTTTCTTGTTCAAAGCATGCCTTCCCTTTTAGATTGTGAGCTCCAAGAAAGCAGGGACCAGGTCTATCTGATTCTCTATTATATCCTCAACACTTAGTACAGTGAACTGATATATTTCACATATTCAATAAACAGATGTTAGAATGAGCTAAAAACATTTTGTCTCTCACCAAGAAAAAGCAAATATTCGCCAGAGAATATTGCCACTTGCACTGCATTCCAGCCTTACACCAAGAAAGAAGTGAACGAGTATTTGTAGAAGTTCTGATTGTTCAGATGATTGCTGCTTTGACATATTTGTATATCAGCGAGATCCAGAAACAGATCCCATTCATCCCTACCCATCATGTACTCTTTTCAGTGTCAGCTTGCTCCTCCCTTTCAGTTATTAATTTAACAGTTTCTTGAGGGTCAAATGTTCATATTGAAGTTGTCATAATTAGTAAAAAAAAAAAAAAAGAGAGAGAAAGGAAAGAAAGAAAAACTAAATGCTCAAGAAAGGGGTCCATGAAGTGGAACTTGAATATATCTGAGAAGTTCTGCAGACGTCAATGACATGGAGCTCCAAAAAGTAAACACTGATTTGTCAGTTCTGGCCACAACATCTACAGTCAAATCCTGGCTAGGGTTGCAGCGCACCAAAACATTTGGAGAGCTGTCACCCATCCATATGTACTGCTTAGATGATCCTAAACATCTTTATATGAAAATGCATGTAATAACTAAAATTACTCTTTTATTTGCCCCTGAGAGGTACTTGACATAGCAAAGAAACCATTTACAGAGACTCACAGACCCGCCAATTAGACACAGTAATTTAAGAACTAAATCACCAAGGATGGAGAGACACCCTGTCTCATTTGCACAGTCTCCTCAGGCTGCTGCCCCAATTTACAATTGCCCAATCTTAACAGTGTACTGACTCATAGTCCCTTCCAACTCAGCACCCAGATTCCAAAACATGCACCCTGCAGACAGTGATTCAGAGGCCTGGCTGCCATGCTGCAGCATCCTGCCTTTCATCCAAAGAGCTACTCTCAATAGCAGTCCCCGTCCCCAGGGCTGCAAGCAGACAGATGAAGCTGTATACCAAGGAGTAACTGCAGATTTGTAGTTTGTCCCCAGGGTATAGGAGCTATAAACAGGAATAGGCAATGTACATAGTTCAGGCAACTTGCCTTTATCTAAAAATGGGGAATCTGCAGACCAAACACAAAAATAAAGGAAGGTTACATTCATATATACCAATTTCAACCTCCAGCCCCCAATGAGCACATAACCAGGAGCACTGGATACTACCCAGGATCACCAAATGCTTCTGGAGACTGTGTCATTTATAGATTTCTAAAAAGGCACTAAGAAAGCAGGAGGAAATCACTCCACGAGTAAAGATGAGAGTGAGTTATAAAAATGACTTATTCTTAATTTCTTTCTTTCTGTTACAATGCCACTTGTACAAGGAGATACTTTTTGCAAATATTTGGCAAGCTTATACCCACTCCCCTAGAGCAAGAGAGTTTCTCAAGCTAGTCCCAGCTGAAAACTGAGAAAGAAAGATGGATTGAAAGCAAATAAGAAACTGGGGGAAAACAATAGACCACTGAAAATGAAGAATATTCTTAATGCGTCACTAGTATGGAAGGCAAAGAAAGAAAATGAAGAGATTGACTAAGGGATACCAGTACAAAAACACAGCCAAGCCCTTGTGTCAGTGGAAGAAAGGAGAAGGGTGGAGATTAAAGAAGAAAGAATCAAATTAAAGAGAGGTAATAACAATGACTCAATCTATATGGGTGAGTGAGACAGGTCAGAAAAACTGGTAGGAAAAAAATTTAGTGAAAAAATCACAAGCAAAAGTACCAGGTCTGCTACGCCAGACTTTCTAGTGTTTGCTAAATATTCCATTCCCTATTCCTATTAATCTATCTCCAATATGCCTCTCAAACCCATCTTCCCTCTCTCTCTTTCTCTCTCCCCCACCTCAGCCAAAACAGCATTACTGGCCTCCCCGCATTCACTCTAGCCTGCCCTCCTGCAGCATTAATCTATTCTTCACACAGCAACCAGAGGGGGCCATAAAAATGCAAATCAGATGACTTTACTACCTTGCTTAAGACTATTTAAAGGCTCCCTACTGCTCTTGGGGAAAAGACTAAACTCTTGAATTTGGCCTACAAGGTCCTTTCAGAATTAGCAAAATCTAGTGAGCTAGGCTGATGCCACGGCACTCTAGCCCGGTCAACACAGCAAAACTCTGTCTCAAAAAAAAAAAAAAAAGATTCATTGAGTGTCCACTTTAGGTATATCACTCTTTCTTGGTGCTGTGGGGATGCTGAATAGAACAGAATATATGGCCTTCAAAACCTGTGTGACCTAGTTATGGAACTAATATATACAATGTGTTCAGGCAACCAACCCTGATAGGAAATGCATGTGTTGTGCACTTAGGCCTCCTGTTCTAGAGGGTCAGTTATGCATACTTTTAACACTGACTCGATCATTACAAAAGCAATCATGTAACCAAAAACATTTGTACCCCCATAATACTTTGAAATAAAAAAAAGAAATATTCCATAAAAAACAGAATTAGTAAAATCTTATCTCTCCAGCCTCAACTCATACTACTCACTGTCAGTGCCACACCAACTTCCTTTGACTAACTCCAATGCAATGGCATCATGCCTTCTCACCTTAGAGACAACTTCAGACCATGGCACAACCCCCATTAGCACCATTCACTCCTTTTGAACCAATCAAAACCATTGTCTTCAACCTAAAGATTAGTTACTTCCTCACCATTTTCCCTATTTCTCTTCAAAGCCCCAACATCACCCTGGCAACCATGACTTTTCCACACTCCTGTCCTATCTTCCTTCTATCTGTTGTAATAAAACCATCCTGCTAAGGTAACCATTGCCACCATCCTGACCTACAAAAATTCTTTTGATATTAATGTGGGGCCCTAGTTTTAGGCGACTCCATTGTTCCTGCTCCCAGAGTCAAAAACACCTGCCTGCCTGACCCAACCTGACTGAATTCTTGTCTTTGTTGCTTCACAACCTAGAATGATACTCAGGCATATGAATGTTACAATCTATGATGACAGATTAAGCATGAAAAACTAATCAAGGAGAACTCTTCATAACTAAGGCCCTAAATGTTGAGTAGTCATTATTTGAGGAAGAATGTGTTATTCATCTAGAAATCCCAAAAGACCAGTATGTCAGGCTAGTACTTTTACTTCACATAGGAAAAATCCTCCTTTCTGAGCTCCAAACATAGAATAATATACTGATGATAGCTAAATCATAAAACATACATTAAAAAATAAAAACACAACCACAAGAAAAGAAAAGAAAGAATAGAAATATGTCCATGCAGCTGAAACAAAAAAGAAAATTTAGCAATGGGCTGGGGACTTGGGGTGGGAAGGCTAAAACCACTCAACCACCTGGAAACAGGCAGAGGCAGCTAGAAGTTTAACTACCATGGGGTAACATAAACCAATAATATCAAATATGTGGCAGGATAGCAAAGCAAGATCATTGCAGGAAACCAGGAGATAAAGCAGGGACTCCTACGCAGAATAACTTTAAAACTGCTATGACCAGCACAAGAAGCTGAGACTGGCAACAGAGGTGCTGCCTTGATAGGCCATAGAGACAGTTATGCAACTAAGACTTACATCATGCCACATACTGCCTCAAAAACTCGATCTTTAGTATTCATCTACCTACAATACAGCTCAAGGAACAAAAGCCCCAAACTGCCAACATAAGAACTGGTTTTGAACTGGGGACCGATCAAATAAAACATAATCTCACCATTTGAGGTAAGCTTACAGCAAGCTAAAATTTCAAAACCTATGAAAAAAATCATCTTGAAAGAAGAATAAACAAATTCAACAAATGTGAAGTTACAGTCCCAGAGAAATACAGTAATTTGAAAAGGACTTTAAAATAAATGTTTAGCATCCACAAAGAACTAAAGGAATAAGATATATGAAAAGCAAGAACAAGAGGTTATAAAATAAAAAAGACACATGCGACCTGTAAATCAAAACTATAGACTCTGAAATAAAAGTTCAAAAGATAGCATAAACCCTACATTCACTATGGCCAGGAAAGAATTACTGAATTTTAAGATATTTCTGAGGAACAAACTCAGAATATAACACTTGAGACATAAAAATGAAGAAATTAATAAAATGAAAGAGAACTTAAGAGACCAGGAGAACAGTCTTGGAAGCTCCAACCAAAGCCTAATAGTGGTTCTAGAGGCAGAAAACAGTGAATATAAAAGAATGATAATTGCCAAGGAAAAAAATATATGTATATCTCAAATTTTAACCATTATGTAAGAGTAGGGGCAAAACAAATATACTTGCATACATACTAAACTGAAAGAGTTTACCACTCACAGATTCTAAAAAGAGAAAATAACTATAAGAAATAACTACAAGGAAATACACAAAAAAATTATAAACTATAAGATTTTTAAAAATCCCAGGCCAAGCACAGTGGCTCATACCTGTAATCCCAGCACTTTGGGAGGCTAAGGCGGGAGGATCACTTGAGGCCAGACGTTTAAGGCGGCAGTGTGCTATGATCACACCACTGCTCTCCAGCCTAGGCAACAGAGCAAGACCCTGTCTCTTATAAAAAAAACTTTTGAGTCCTTCCCAGTTAACTATAGTTAGTTGAACATAAACATTTGCTTCAGCATCATCTTAAAACCCCATTAAAGTGGCAGTAAAAAGATTTATCTTAATTCACAAACCAACAAGGACAAAGAGAAAAGAAGATGAAACCAAAAAAACATTTCACAAGACACCTCCAACCCTATTTGTCAACCATGATACAAGAAATTATGTCTGTTTCCTCCAAAGAAGACACTTAGAATATCTATTTCTATTGAAACTTCTCAGTCCAAGAGAAAAAAACCTAAATACATTAACATTATAGTTCTCAACATAATGACCTCAGCAGATAATACACTACCTCATTCAACATTTTCAATCAGTTTTTAATGGTCCACTCTTACATAGGCATCAATAAACAAGGAACACAAGACCCAAGATAAAAGCTTCTAACATGAAAGATAAACAACAAAACAAAACTTTTAAAAAAGAAATTTGGAGAGAAAAGAAAAAAAGCATAAAATTTATATCATTAATAGCATCAGAGATCAGAGAAAATACTGCATCCACGAAAAAAGAACAAGTTTCCACAAAAAAATTTAAAGAATAATTTTAAAAAGGCATTAGAAAGTAATATCATAATAGAGTAAATGCAAAATTCTATAGAAAGGTTGGGATATAAACTTGAATATATCTTCCAAAATATAGAGCATTTAGAAAAAGAGATGGAAAACAGAAAGGGCCAACATTGAAACAATAGGAAGGAAAAGGAGAGAGACAGAGAGAAATAGAGACATGGAGATAGAGAGCTAGAGTGAGAGAGTGAAAGGGAGAGAGAGCGGGAATGGCAATGAAATAATTCAATAAAATTTCAAGAATGGAAGAGCCTATTGAGTACCCACACTATGAATGAAAGGACACAACACTGTTGGAATGCAAAGGATGAAAAGAATAACCTACATGGGGTAGTACTCAGCCATGAAGAAGGATGACTTAATGCCTTTTGCAACAATTTGTATGGAACTGGGGACCATTCTCCTAAGTGAAGTATCTCAAGAATGGAAAAACAAACAGCATGTGCACTCACTATTAAATTGGACCTAACTGATGAGCACTCTTGTGTATAGAGGCAACTAAAACTCAATTGAAATCAAGCGGGAGAAGAGGGGAGAAGAGGATGGTGAAAACCTACCTAATGGGTACAATGAACAATATCTGGGTTGGGGGCACTCTTGCAACCATGACTCAAGCATTATAAAAGCAATTCATGTAACCTAAATTATTTGTATCCCATAATACTTTGAAATAAAAAAAAATCCTACAGATTTCAAGAGAAAGAGAGATAAAGTTGAGCACAGATGTTCAAGATTCACAATGGATTCAGATTTCCTAACAACTATTCTGCAAGCTAGAAGGGAGTGGAGCAATGCTTTCAAACTTCTACAGGGAAATAATTTCCAACTTACAAATCTATACCTAAACCAACAATGAAGTTCAAGGGTAGAATAAAAAAAAATTTTAGACAGCAGGCTCTCAAAAACATTTACCTTTCTCCTTGCACCCTTTCTCAAAAAAAAAAAATTGAAAATGTGCCCCCACAAAAATGAGAGAATAATGAAGAAACAAACAGGGAGTCCAACTCAGGAGAAAGAGGAAGGAAATCTAAAGATGGTGATGGAGATCCCAGGATGACAGCTATGAGCAAGTAAATACAGAAACCAGTCCAGACTGTAATAGGACAGAAGGGTAAAGGAACAATTTCAAGAAGATAAAACTAAGAAAATATCTTTATGTCTGAATATACTTGGAAGAGATGTAGATAGACACTGGCAGAGAGTTCGAGCTTGAATTAGTGGTAAGTACATAAATGATAAGCACTTTTAAAAAGATAATTATTCCAAGGAAAATAAAACAAAAAATCATACAGAAATGGAGAAGTAACGCTAATACATATGGTAGGCAGAATAATGGCCTTCCAAAGATGTCACTTTCCTAATCCCTAGAACCTGCAAATATGTTATGCCATAGGAAAAGGGGGATTAAGGTAGCAGATGAAATGAAGTTTGCTAATCAGCTGGCCTTAAAATAGGGAGATTATTCAGGATTATCTGGGCATACCCAGTGTAATCATAAGCGACCTCAAAAATAGAAGTGGGAGGCAGAAGAGTCAATGTTAGCCATTGCTGACTTTGAAGATGGAGAAAGACTGAATACTTCCTGAAACAAGATCAGTAGTAAGGCAAGGTGATCTGTTTTAACCACTTCTATTCTACATTCTCTTAGAGGTCCTATCCAGTTCGAATACAGAAAAAAATAAAATAAAATGAAAATACAGCAAAAAGGGATACAAATTGGAAAAGAGGAAATAAAACTGTGTCTATTACCAGATAGCATAATCTACATAGAAAATACCAAGAATCTAAAAATTTATATACTAATAATAAACATTCAGAAGTTAAAATATTTACAAATGCCACTGACAATAGTATCAAAAAGCATTTAATATTTAAAATAAATTTAGTAAATATATGCAAGACCTATACACTGAAAACTACAAAACATTGTTGAGAGAATTTAAATAAAAAATAAACAATGAAAAGATATACCATATTAATGTATCAGGAGATTCAAGATAGTTAAGATGTCATTTCTTCCCAAATTGATCTTTACAATTAATTTGATCTCATTAAACCTCTAGTAGGATTTTTTGAGGAGAAACTGATAAGCTAATTTATCAATTTATATAGAAATGAAAAGGACCTAGGATAGCCAAAAATAATTGTTTAAATGAAGAACAAAAAGTTGGAGGATCCATAATACCTTATTTCAAGATTTACTATAATGTTATAGCAGAGTTTCTGAACCTCAACAAAAAGGCAAGATGATACTTTGTTGTGGGGAAGCTGCCTGGCCACTACTCACTAAATGCCAGTAGCATGCCCCTCCAGTTGTGACAACCAAAATATCCTCCAGACATTGCTAAATGTCTTCTGGGGGAAAAAATGCCTCAGTGGAGAACCACCGAACTATAATAATTGATACAGCATGGCAATGTTTTGAGGTTACACAGATAGATCAAAGAGATAGAATAGAGTCCAGAAGTAGACCTACACATATATGGTCAATTGATTGTGGACAAAGATGACAAGGTAATTTGATAGGCAAAAGATAGTCTTGTCAATAAATGGAGCTAGAAAAATTGAGCATCCATATGAAAAATATATGTATATGCCTAGAACCTTACCTTGCCCCAAAGGCAAAAGTCATCTAACCATGCATCAAAGACATAAATCAAAGAACTGAAAGTACAAAACTCTAGAACAAAACAAAAGAGAGTATAATTTTGAGCATAGTTAAAGCAAAGACATCTCAGAATACCAAAGGTATAAGTCATAATAGAAAAACCACTAAGAAAATTAAAAGACAAGTCACAGAGGGCAGAAAATATTTTCAAAACATGTAACTTTTAAAGGATTTGTATTATATTATATATTATATATAGTGCTTTACATATGTGTGTGTGTATAATATAAACACACATAACAACCCAATAATAAGAACACAGATATACCAATTTTAGAATGGGTGATTCGATTGGACATTTCCCCAAAGAAGATACACAGATGAGTAGCACTATCATTAGTCATAGGAAAATGCAAAGTAAACCACAATGAGCTATCACTACATACTCACTAGAAACACTAATAAGGCAGGATACAAGGTTAATATACAAAAGTCAATTGCTTTCCTATATACCAGCAATGGACAACTGGAATTTGAAATTAAAAACATGACACCATTTACATTAGCACCAAAAGATGAAATGCTTAAGTTATAAACCTAACAAAATAGGTATATGATCTATATAAGGAAAACTATAAAAATCTGGTGAAAGAAATCAAAGAAAATCTAAATAAATGAAGAGATATTCCATGTTGATGAATAGGAAGACTCAATATTGTAGGATAGAAAGACTCATTATTGTTAAGATCAGTTCTTCTCAACTAATGTATAGATTCAATACAATTCCAATCAAAATCCCAGCAAGTTATTTCATAAATATCAATAAACTGATTCTGCAGTTTATATGGGAAAGCAAAAAACCCAGAATAGTAAACACAATACTAAAGGAGAGGAATAAAGTTGACTTCAAGAATTAATATAAAGCTACAGTAAATAAGACAGTATGGTATTGGTAAAAGAACAGACAAATAGATTAATGGAACAGAATAGAGACCCCAGAAATAGGCTCACACAAATACAGTCAACTGATCTTTGATAAAGGAGCAAAGACAATACAAATTCAACAAATGGTGCTGGAATAACTGGACATCCACATGCAGAAAAAAGATGAATCTAGACACAGACCTTACACTCTTCACAAAAATCAACTCAAATTGGATCACAGACAGTAAAATGCAAAGCCATAAAACTCCTAGAAGATAACACAAGAGTAAAGAAAGCATGATCCATGAAAGTAAAAATTGATAAACTGGGCTTCACTAAAAGTTAAACTGTTTTCTTTGTGAAAGACACTGTTAAGGGAATAAAAATATAAGCCATAGACTGGGAGAAAATATTTTCAAAACACATATCTGATACAGGACTTGTATTTATTATACAAAGAACTCTTAAAATTCAACAATAAGAAAATAAACAACCCAGTTAAAATGGGAAAAAGAGCTGAACAGACACCCCAGCAAGGAAGATATACAGATGGCAAATAAGCATATAAAAAGATGCTCAATTCATGTTATTAGGACACTGAAAATTAAAACAATAATGAGATACCACCACACACTTACTAGAATGGTCAAAACCCAAAATGTTAACAACACTAAATGCTGGAAAAGATGTGGAACCACTGGAATATTCATTTATTGCTGATGGCAATACAAAATGATATAGCCACTTTGGAAGACAGGTAGTTTCTTACAAAGCTAAATATAGACTTACCATATGATCCAGAAATTCCACTCCTTGGTGTAATTTTCCTAAAGGAGTTGAAAACATATCCACACAAAAACCTACACACAAATGTTTATAGCAAGTTTATTCATAACTTCCAAAACTTGAAAGCAACTAATATGTCCTTCTAAGATATTAAGATAAACAAACTGTAGTACATGCAGACAATAGAATATTATTCAGCAGTAAAAAGATATGAACTATCAAGCCATGAAAAGACATGGAGGAGCCTTAAATGCATATTGCTAAGTGAAAGAAGTCAGTCTGAAAGGCTATTATTGTAAGATTTCAACTATATGACATTCTGGAAAAGGCAAAACTCTAGAGATTAAAAACATCAGTAGTTGCCAGGAGTTTGGGTGGGATGGAGGGATGAATCGGTGGAGCACAGGGAATTTTTAGGGCATTGAAACTATTCTGTATTATACTGTAATGGTGAATACATGACATAAATTTGTAGAACACAAAGAGTGAACCCAAATGCAAACTATGGACTTGAGTTAATCATAATATATCAATATCGGTTCGTCAATTGTAACAAATGTGCTACATTAATGGAAGATGTTAATAATAGGCAAAACTGGGACAGGGCAAAATATGGTAACTCTCTGTTTAACTTTTTTGTAAATCTCAAACTATTCTGAAATAAATTTTATTAATTTTTTAAAAAGACCAAAAATGCCAAGTGCTGGTGGGGATATTAAGCAACTGACATTCCTATACACTGCTAGTGGAAATGCAAAATTATATAGCTACTTTGGAGAACAATTTGGCAGTTTCTTATAAAGGTAGACATTTGCTTCACATATAACCCAAAAAATTCCCTTCCAGGTATTTTCCTAGTATAAACAAAAATATATGTGCTAACAAAAACCTGAACAAGAACATTTATAACAGCATTATTTATAATAGCCAAAAAGTAGAAACAACCTAAATGACTATCAACTGGTGAATGGATAAATTATTCAGCAATAATAAAGAACAAACAGTAACAAAAAATATGCAACATGGATGAATCCTCAGAGCACGTGCTAAGTGAACGAAGCCGAACACAAAAGTCTACACACTATAGAGTTCCACTGACGTGATAGCATAAAAGAAGCAAAACTTTAAGTACGGAAAACAGATCAATGATTGCCTCAAGTTGTAGGTGGGAGAAAAGAATCAACTTCAAAGAATCACCAGGGAACCTTTTAAGCTAAGGGAAATTTTCTTTACCTTTATTGTGGTGGTGGTGGTTGCATGATCATATACATTTGTCAAAACTAGAACTGTATATTTCCAAAGGGTAAATTTTACTTTATGCAAATTATCTGTTAATAAACCTGACTGAAAAGTGAAAGATGCCTAGGAATAAGTCTAATATGTAAGAGTATTATTAATAAAATGCAAACCTTTATCAAGAGTTCTAAAATAGACTTGAATAAATGCGAAGATAAACATATTCATGAATAGGAAGTCTCTCTATCAAAAAGATGTCAATTCTTCTCCAAGTCATTCTATAGTTTCAATATAATTCCATGAAAAAACAACATGATTTTCTTTGAATTTGATAATCTTATTTTAAAATTAAGATATAAAAGCAAAGGGCCAAAAATAATCAAGATAACCCAGAAAGACCAAGAAAAGTGGTGTGAGTGTGAGTGAGGGCAGGAAGTGAACAATAAGTTGACCTTACAAATATCAAGATTCATTATAAAGCATTCATAAGTAAAGCAATACAAGTGTAGACAAACAGATTAATGAAACATAATAGAAAACCTAGAAATTGACCCAAGCATGTATAGAAACTAGGCAATATGGTGGAGTTTGCATTCTAAAGTAGTGGTGTATAAATGATATTTAAAATAAATGGTATTTTACATAGAAAAAATTGAAACATATTTCACATCACATTGAAGAATAAAATCCAGATGGATTAAAGAGCTAAGTGTAAAAAAAAGTTAAACTCTTTTTCAAAGAAAATTTGGAGAACATATTTTTGTGATCATGACATCAGAAATATTTCTTAACATAATACTAAAAGCACAATTCATGAAGGAAGTGATTGATAAATTTGACACCAAAAAATTTAAAACTTCTGTATGATAAAGGACCCCATAAAATAGAAAGCCAAGTAACATACTAGAAGCAGATATATGCAGCATATATACCTGACAAATAATTAGTATCCAGAATACATAAAGAAATCTTGCAAATCAGTAAGAAAAAGCAACCCAAGAGAAAATTAAGCAAATGTGAGTGGCTCTGGGTCTCGTGTTTGGAAGAATGTAGAAGGAAATAAAATCTGGGGCTAGACACAAAGGAAGTTAGTTTCTCTGTAATGTTTTATTTATTTTATTTAAACATATCTGAAGCAAAAATGACAAAATGCTAACTAACATTTGTTAATTCTGTGTTGTATATATGTGGTTATTTGTTCATCATTATTGGATGCTTCTCGGTTACTTTCTATATATTTTTATTTTTCAAAAAAAGAGAAAAAAACAAAATAAACTTGTAAACTATAAATTTATAACAATAAATTTGAACATAGTGAAGAAATAGAAGTTAAAATTATAAGTAATAATTCCCTGTATAACAGCCATAATCAATTAGCAGAAATAATGGAAGAAAGATTTCCTTCACAAATAAAAGCATAAAATAAATGTTACTGCTATTATACACTCTATATAGATAAACAAATTGAGGCTTGTAGAGACCACACTGCTAGTAAGTAGAAGAGCTGAGGTAATAAAAAATTTTTTAAAGCTACAAAAATATTTAAACTTTGTAACTAGGACAAGAAGAGACACACCAAAAGAAATGGAAAATAAATAAATCCCAAAGAGAACCTACTATATATGGCAATTTATATGTTACAGAACAATGGGAAAAATGAATTATTCAATATTTGGTGCTGTGAAACAATTGACAGGAAAAACAATTTAGAAAATTACCTCATGCCACACAGCAAAATAAATTCCAGAAAGTTTAAACATAAGCAATAAAAACTAAAACAAAATCCATTTAAGCACTTTTCCAATTTTGAATGGGGAAGAACTTCTTAAATATGAATTCATCATAAGAAATTACAAATGAAAAGATAGATATAATTACATAAAAATTACGATTGCTGTGCATAAAAGTTAATTTAAAATGCAAACTGGCAAAATATTTTCCACACATTCAACAGAAAAAAGGTCAATGTCTACTAAATGTGTACATAATCCATACAAATGAATAAGAAACATAATTTCTCAATAGAAAATGTACAAAAATCATAAATAGGTGTTCATAGAAAAACAAAAGTAATGAAGAAATATAAAAAAGTATTCATGCTCACTACAATAAAAGAAAGATATGTTAAAACAGTAAGATACCATTTTGCCCCTATCAGATTGGCAAAGATTTTAAAAGAATGGCTCTACAGGGAGAACTATGAAATATTGAGGAAGGAAATAGCAGAGGACGTAAACAGGTGGAAAACCATACCATGCTCATGGGTCGGCAGAATCAACATCGTTAACATGTCTATACTACCCAAAGTGATCTAAAAATTCAATGCAATCCCTATTACAATACCAACATCATTCTTCACAAATGTAGAAAAATTAATTTTATGCTTTGTATGGAACCAGAGAAGACCCCGCATAGCAAAAACAATTCTAGGCAATAAAAACAAAATGGGAGGTATCAACTTACCAGACTTCAAACTTTATTATAAGGCTGTAGTAATCAAAACAGCTTGGTACTAGCACAAAAAT
>NW_012152430.1:692201-708969 GCF_000956105.1 Propithecus coquereli
AAACAATGGTGATATAGCACCTCTTGTATACTCCTGGATAGAGCTGGGATGCATTCTACTAAGTGAGGTATCCCAAGAATGGAAAGACAAGCACCACATATACTCACCATCAAATTGGTATTAACTGATCAACACATAAGTGCACATATAAGAATAACATCTATTGGATGTTGGGGGGGGAGGAAGGAGGAGGGGACGGGTATATGCATACACAAAGAGTGCAATGCACACCACCCGAAGGATGGACATATTTGAAACTTGGACTAAGGGGGGAAGGGGGGGCAAGGACAACATACGTAACCTAAACATCTGTACCCCCATAATATGCTGAAATAAAAAATAAAAAAAAAAGAATGGCAATAGCCAGCAATGGTATAGGTGTATGAGCAGAAATTGACAATCTTACACAGTGGTACATCTTCACATATATATCAGAAGCTTTTTAAAAGTTAATATCCTTAGGCCCAGTAACACCTCTTATATAAAAACTCACCTTACTAATTCATTCAACAAATATTAAGTAAGGATTTACAATGTATCAGACGTTTATTCTAGGTACTAGGGGATACAACAGTGAACAAAATTGGGAAAAATCCCTGTGCTTGAGGAGCTTACATTCTAATACAAGGATCCAGACAATAAGTAAAATACTTAGACTGTTAAGTGATGATACAAACCCAGGAAAAATAAATAAAGCAAGAAAGGGAAAGAGTGAATGTTGGAGAACAGTTTGCATTTTTGATGTAAGGTCATTATAGAAGCTCTCACCAAGGTGACATTTGAATAAAGACCTGAAAGAAGTGGGATTCAAAGAAGCAAAAATAATTTCACTGACCAATATGGGATCAATCAAATAATTATGGTAGAAATTGTACAACTGAAAAGTACGTAGCCATTAAAAATTGTTTGAAGGCTGTTGAGTGACATGGGCAATGCTTATAATACCAATGGAAAAGCCACATATAAAATAGTACATATAAGATATAATCCCAATTATGTAAACATGGAAACACACTTGGAAGGAAATATAGCAAGTTATCTCTGCACTAGGGACTTAGAGATGATTTGTGTTAATGTGTCTTCATTTTCCAAATTTGCGATAATGAGGCTGTTTTATTTTTTATAACCAGAAAAAAACAACTTAATGATAGATATTACAGTCTTAAGGTAGATTGGAAAGTGTACAAAAATTTTTAAATGAAGATGCTGGCCAGCTATTGCCTAGAGTTCTGGATCCAGGTTTAAACATCATACATTAAGAAAGATACTGAAAACTGAAATGTCTGCCATAGAGGGTACTCAAAACATATGTCTCATGAGCTCGAGAACTGGGAATATATAGGCTGGAGAAAAGATGAAAAGAACAAACCATCTTTAAACATTTGAATAGCTATTACAGGAAAGGGAAATAGAAATTACTCAGCATTGCTGTTGCTCCAAGGAGAAAGACCAATGGGTTGGATTCAGAGGACAGATTTCAGATCAGTGTGAAGAATAACTTGCTAACAATCACAGCTGTCTATTATCAGGTGGTGTTAAGCAACCTTTCCTGGAACCATTCACACTGAAAATAGATGACCATATGTACTGGGTGATAAGACTGCCATTACATAATTGCTAAGGGCCCTGCCATTTCTGAGCTCCTCTTGTACTACTCTAAAAAGTTATTTTATGCTGTGATTACTTACATAATTCCATCTCCATCTACCTCCCCTTCCCTTCAAAAAATATATGTAATACTTGTTACTTTTAAGAAATCATTTTTTAAAGAACAAAGCACCCTTCAAAAAATACATCATGGAGATTTTTATGCCTCCTTCTGTGTACAGTGAGGAGACATACTTTGCACAGAAATCAATACCATTAAAATCATGTTTTAAGTATAAAAACTTTTTTCTATTACCAACCAGTATTTCTCTTTACTATGTATCTTCCCCCTAGGAAAAGACTACCTGGACTATTACATGTCAGGATATGAGATAATCACCTCACCTGTATTTCACAATATCCTGCACCATTTTATTCTCAGTGACTTTAGTTTATTTCAAATCAGGAGTAGTATAGAAATATCACCTAACACTCAGCCTTACTACAGATTTTAGAATATAGTCAATTCTTTTCTTAGCTCTCAGGACAGTCACAATTTCAGCCATCTCAGGAATAGAACAAGGACCTTCTTGCGAGCTCTTCCAAACCCTGCGAATACTTCCAACAAAATTAGCAACCTTCGGAATTCTGTTTAAAGTCCTCAGTGTTGCTTAAGTAAGTGACTGAATCTGAACTACCTGCATGGGACTATGAGAATGTAGCATAGAGCAGAGCATGAACTATAGAACCTTATAGCTTGGTGGGTCTTTATAAATATCTGAATGGATTCAGTTTAGGCCATGTCAGTCACCTGGCCCAAAACCCTATTCCAACCCCCTCTCCATTTTACAGTTATGGAAACTGAGGCTCAAATAAGACAAGTGATATGTCACAAGAAATTGAGTTAGTATCCAAGCCAAGACTAGAATTTATAGAGTAAGCCACCAGAAATCCCATTTTAAGAGGGATTGTTAATGTGTACTTCTGCATAAAACAATTTTTTTCTTGTCAGGTGCCTCATTGTATAAATCGCTGAATGGAGAGAGTTGGGGGATCTGGGAAGGTTGCTGGCTCATTGAAAGTTTCATTAAGCTACATGCCATGTAAGCTGGTTTTCAAGTAAATCTGTGTTCCTATGGACATAAGCCTGCAGGGACCCTTACCTTTCCTTACTATTTCAGCAGTATCATCTACCAAACATCTGAAAAATGGATATGCATCATCCAGCTGAACTGTTAGTAAGCACTGTGAGCATCAGAGTGGGAAGGACTGTTAGAAAGTGGGTGCCATTTACCTTTACTCAACTATGCTGCGAAATTTAATAACGGTGACCACACCTCCCTTCTTAAAGCAGTACATTTTCCTCTACACATGAATCACAATTTATGCCCATACAGTTCGGTGGCTATCTAGAACAATGTCTATTTCCCCATCTAAGCCACAGGCCCCAAGGTGGCAACAACCATGTCTATTTGCTCACCACTATATCCTCCGTGCCTAGTAAATGGTATGTATTCAGTAAATATCTGTCCAACAAATGGATGAGGCTCTACTCTCTTGGCACTTTCGTAGTACTGTGCTCTTCTAGTTTTCCTTTCATATATCTGACTTTCCCTCCTTTGTAGCCTTCACATGGGTTCATCTTTTTTACCCATATCCTAAAGATAAGCATTCTCCAAAGTACCATCCTTGGATCTCTTTTTTCTACTTCAAGTATTGAGAGGCAGTGACTCTCAAATTATTCTCTCCAGTTGACTACTTTCCAGAGTTCCAATCACATATTTTCAACTATACTCAGTACCTTTTATTGGGCTATAGCAATAGTACTACCTGTGTAACCTCAGACAAATCAAGTCTCACCCTCTCAGGATCAGTTTGCTCATCCGTAAAATGAGGGAGTTTCATCTCCTTTGAATATAAAGTGTCAATTTTCCTAGTTAACATGCAATATTATTTACAGTCAAGCCTTCCATTTATCTTGCCAAGCATTTCTCACATACTGTATTTCTCCATACACTTTACTCCAACACAACTGTCCTCTGCCTAGAATACCTCTTCCACACCCCAGCTCTGCATATCCAAAATTTATATAATCTGCCAAGCTCAGTTCAAAGGCCACTTCCAGAAAGCTGGCTTTGATTTCCTTGAAGCCTTTTGACTCTCTTTTGTGGGTGTGTATCTCACCCTCCTAGTACTAGAGTTGTTGGTATAATTTCTTCTGTCTCCTACTTGATTGTGTCATCTTGGAGGGCAGAGGCTATTTCTAAGTCATCCTGTGTCTCCCATATCGTCTTTGGCTCATAGTAGGCCTTAAGTAAACTGAATGGATTCAGTTGAGGCCATGTCAGGCATCCTGCTCAAACCCCTTTAATCAGTCCTTGTGTTTCTGGAATAAAGACCAAAATCCTTACAATGGATCAGTCCAGACATACTGGCTTTTGTTATACTTCCCAAATTCATTATGCTTCTCTCATCACAGGGCCGTTGTATATGCTCTTCCCTCCATCTAGAAAACTACTACATCACCTCCATCATCCTCTACTCCACCCCCATACACATCTGTACTCAGCCTCAGTATTACTTCCTCAAGAGTGCTTTGCTTAAACTCCAAGCTAGATCAGTTTCCTCTATTATATATGTTCATAGCCCCACCCTCCATACTTTTCCTTTGTAGCATTTACTATTGGCTGAAATGACATGGTTGTGTAATTATCTGATTAACAACCTCTTCTGTATCAAACTAGAAGCCCCAAGCAAACAGGGATAATGTCTGTTTTGCTCATCTTTGTAACCTCTGCACACTACCTAACCGTATCACTGAATAAATTACTAATAATAAGTAATTAGGTGAATGATTGAATTGTCTGAGTTAAGGGTAAAGACTTGAGACTTAGAGCATACACACTCTTTGCCTGGCTTCCTAAAATCCCTTCAAGATAAAATTGAGATGTCAGGTAGAGCTCTGAAATAGTCATGCTGGCCTTCTACGCACCATAAGAAATTAATAAAATAGAATGAATACTGTCTCCCCAATGTGGAAGAAAGCCAAAATTGCCTTTCTTTAATGAATTTATGACCCCATAACTAACACTGATGGTCCATTCACTCATTTAACAAACATTTAGTAAGCACCTACTCTATGCCATACACTAGGCTAGTGGCTGAGGGTACAATAAACTGAACTGATACAGCCTCTCACCCATTTAGAATACACAATCCATACATGGAATTTATACAAACTATGAGAAAACTAAGAATTTTAAGGAAAAAAAAACCTTTTTAGCAGTCACAACACCTGAATAATGCTACTTTGTGTACATGTTAATTTCTCCATCAAAGGAGATATTTAACTGCAGGGCTAAAGATCATCTGACAGGTGATTTAGAAGTTATAGCTAGGCCTAATTTGGACCTCTTAAATTAGATGGGCAGGTAGCCTAGATTAGTATTGCTCAAAGTGTGGTCTGCAGACCAGTGCCTGTCTGTGAACTTTCATTACAAGACAGTGATGACCAAAGTGCAGAAATTTGAGAGTAAACACTTAGAAAATGTTACAGAAATTTGAAAAAATAATTTTATGTCTGATGAATCTAATAATAAAAATGCAGCCTTATATTTTGTATGTCTTTTCTTTCGTTTCCTAGTAATTCATAATTAATGCAATTTACTAAGGTGACAATCTGGTGTGATGAATCAGGGGAAAAAAGCAAACTGGTCCTTCACTAAGATAATTTGACAAACACCACTCTAGCTTTGCTACTTGAAGTGTGGTCAGTGGAACACCAGTTTCAGGATCCCTTGGCAGCTTGTTAAAATGCAAAATGTCAGGCCCCACCCTAGACTATCACCCAGTCAGAATTAGCATTTTAGCAAGATTCCTAGGAGATATTTTTGCACATTAGGGTTTGAGAAGCACTGACTTAGATGATTTCTGAAGCCCCTCATAACCCTGAGATTTTGTGATTTGCTTCAGATAGAGAATTTCCAAGCTGAAAGCCCCTTGGTGCGCATCTACCTCACCATTTTATAGATGGAAACACTGAGGCCCACAGAGGGGAAGTCATGTGGCCAAGGTAATTGGCAAATTATCAGAGCCAGGAATAGGACCTGAATTTGCTAACAGCCAGGTCAGTGTCCCATTCCAGCACACCATGTGCCTATGCCTGTTCCACCCAATCCTACTTTGTACCATCCCCTCAGTGACGTTATTATTCCTAAGATACTGTCTGATGTAACAGTTGATTTTTCTACCTTCCATATGCTATATGAACCTTGAATCACCACTATTTCAAATGTCCTCTTTATGATAATTGCCCTTAATCCCTGACAGCACTCAAATCTTCCCACATCCTTATTGTCTGGGTGTTATATAGACATTCTGGGGCTTTAGAAGGACTAGGAGCAACAGATTCCTGGTTTTTAGGAATGCAAAAGAGACCTTCTTTGTTCCCATCAGTCCAGTTGACACCAGATAGCAAGCTCTTCCAAGGTAGAGAACATACACTATCAGAGCTACTTTAGATAGCTCAGTACAATCAGTTTGTGGCTGACAAACAAGTGGAATATTAGTCCATATTAAGAAAAGTCTACTCTCCAGAATGAGGCAAATGATGGTCCTTCACTCTTTAGTCTTGTTAGACCCAAGTCTTGATGGGAAGGTATGACTGTAGTCTTCAATTAATTGAAGAACTACTCTTGAGGAAAAGCAAATTTGTTCCAGATAGTCCCAGAGAAGCAATGAATAGAAGTTACAGAAAAACAGATCTTGGCTTATAATGGGAAATACTTTCTGACAATCAGAGTTGCTCAATGACACAAAGAGCCACCTAATGAGCTCTCTGCCACTGCAGGGGATTCAAATAGAAATCAGTCAGCAAATTGGATGCTTAGGACAAATTTAAGAACTGGGTGGAGAAGTAAAGCTTAATGACCTTTAGGGCTCCTTCCAGTTCCAAGGTTTTAGCACTGTGAAATTTTCAGTATAGGAAAACTCCAAACTCTCAGGAAATAAGAGCAAGGTCTGTTCCTAAAAGGCACTGTTCGAAGCTTAATGTGGGATGGATGAGGCCATGACAGTGGAAAAGTGAAGTCTTTCCAGGCATCATTTTCAAGGAAAGCAGGCTGGCCAAAGAAAGCCTTTTGGCAAGCCGCTCCAGGAAACTCAGGTGAGGCTTACCTCCAGCCTAACTTCCTGTTACTGTACACAAAGAATAGGCCACTAAGCAGCACTGTTTCTGTTGTACTTATACTTGCCTAACAGACAAATGTGCAAAACTCTCCCCAAGGAGGCAGTAGTGCTTAATGGTCAAGACCATGGATTCTATTCAAAACCAGGTTGCCTGTGTTTTAATTTTCAATTGGGACATTTAATTGCTGTGTAATCTTGGGCAAGTTACTTAACCTCTCTGTGCCTCATTTCCTCATCAGTAAATCAAGGATAATAATAGTATCTGCTTTGTAGGGTTGATGTAAGAATTCAACGAGGTAATAAATATTAAACCTTCAGCCCAGGATCTGAAACATACTACACACTCAAAAATGTTAGTGATTTGTATTATGGATGCTATAATTACTATTACAGGCACCACAGCAGTGTCATTAACTCAAAAAGCCCCCATCAAGGAATCAAATCCCTTCCCCTACCAATTCAGAGGAGCTATACTGCAAGAGCTTCAGCCAGTCCTTACATAGCTCCAGACAATCAGAACCTGCTGACCCTTCAATAAGCCAAACCACTCATGCTGGGAATCCTGGCTCCTCACCCTGCTCTCCCAAAATCCAACAGCCACCCCTCCCCCTAGTCCTCCTGCCCATGTCACCCGCAGCCACAGTCAGAGGAGCAGCAAATTGGGAAGCCTGTTCCAGACAAACCATCAAGTGTTTCCTCCCTCCCAAGGACACAGCTGGACCTAACAAGATGCTTACCGGTGGGACGGGGTGGAGTATTTGAATCCATGGTCTAGGCTGTCAGCTCAACTACCTGGTATTGAGGGTAGGCAGGCAACTGGGCTTCCTCAGGAAGCAAGACAAACCTCCCAAGTTTGTAGAGGAAGTCAGGCCCAACCCCACAAGTGAGCCCCTTAAAGGAAGGGGGGAGATCTCAATCTGCTTCAAAGGAAGCAGTTATTTACAACTTTCTGCTCACTTGCATTTGGAGGAGGTAATGGAGAGATGGGGAAAGGGCTGCATGGTACCCTCCTTCTTTTTCATTTCCAACAGCCAGAAGCAGCTGCAGAGAAAGATTAAAGGAGGGAGGAAGCTCCAGCCATTACTCCATCCCCAAGCCTAGGGCTGTCTGGGGGGTCATGACAGTGCTGTCTGCTCTGGCTAGGGGACACTCTGTGGCTTTCTGCAGCAGCTGCCAGGCCCCCCAAGCAATTTGCAAGGTCAATGCTGACCTGCTTCAAAAGAGGAACAAAACAATTCACCGACAATAAAGCAAATCACGCATACAGCACATCGCAACCCCCCTTCTCCAAATCAGGTTTTAGCCCAGTTCCTCCCTTCCCAGATGCCGCCTCTGGGCTTCCACCAGCCCCGCTGGGGAACCCAGGATAGCATCACAGCTGCAGAGCATGTCTCGCTCGCCTCCCCAGCCAACCCAAGGAGACTCTCAGTACAGGGAGAGATGCTATCGCTAAAGGAGACCTGAGCTTGGGGGAGGGGGAAAAAGGAACATCTATGTTTCTTACCGAGCACCACAGTCACTTCCCCCAAGCGGAGAGGAGAGAAGGATGAATGAACTGAAACAAGTTGGAGGTTGAGTCCTGACAGACCTCAGCAGCTTCTTCTCTTTCTCTGGGTCTCTCTCTCCAGGTCCCTCTCTCGATCTGTCTCTCTGGTTTGCTCGCTAGCTTGCGCGCGCTCACGCTCGCTCTCTCGCTCTCTCTCTCTCTCTCCCCCTCCCTCCCTCCCTCCCTCTCTCTCTCTCTCTCTCTCTCTCTCTGTCTCTCCCTCCCCTTCTCTCCTCCCCTGCTCCCCTCCCCCTTTCCTGGCTTTGGGTTCACCACTGCCTGGTGCTGAGCACGCGGCTGTGCTGGGGCTTTGAACACAGCGCTGCACAAGGCTTTAGATCTGTGGTTGTTTTACGAAAAACTAAAGTAATATTGTATTCTTTAAGGTATCCAGCAGAGAAATAGAGGGAAGCTCAGGGAGAAGGGGAGGAGCAGAAGAAACAAGGGGAAGAGAAAGAGAGCAAAAGGGTAAGAGCGAATAGGAGAATAAAGGAAGTATGGATTACCGTAGCTGATGTGTGATGCTTACTTGCTGCTCCAAGACCGAAGAGTGAGCTTCCTCCCTTTCTCTCTCTCTCCCTTACATCCCTATGGGCGTGCCTGCTAACCCAGGCTCCAAATAAAGGTTTGGCAATCCTGTCTGTTCAGATTCCATTTCTGAGGGCAATAATGTGCTAAGAAAAATGCACATCAAAGGGGTTGTCATTCACACTCCACTAAGAAGAAAGAGTTCAGCCACATTGATCCCCTATTGACCTAACTTCCACCCGACCCCCAACCAAGTATAAATACGGACCCAGTTCAAAACTGTCAGCTGGAGCTTTCCTCTAGGCAAGACAGACAAGTAGCAGAACCACAATGCTTTTCTTTCAAAAAATTCTGAAGGGAACATAGGTATTTGTAAGTGTGGGAGTCTACATGTGAGTTTGCACCAGGCGGAAGGGGGGAGAAGGAGATGGATTGACTCAAAGTATAAAAAATATATATTCCCACTGGAGCAAAAGAAAAACAAAGCAACCTGGGCAAAGTACACTAACAATGCAACATACATAGGGTGGAAAGAGACCTAGGCCAAAAATAAAATAAAGGAACTTAGGTTTGAGTTCTGTCTCCAAAAATTGCTGTGTTGCCTTTGACAAGTCATGTCTTCAATTCAGCCCTCAATATCCTCAGTGGCAAAATGAATGATGACAGATATAGATGATCTTAAAAGATACTTCCAAATCTAACACTCTGGAGTCTAAAGACAGAAAAATTCCAGGTGAAGGAGGAGTTGACAATGAAAAATAAACTACCAAATTTCAAAGGTTCGCCAAAGGTAAGTTCCCAAATGGGACCCCAAATCACACTGACTCAACATTCCTTTTTTAGTGTTTCAGGGGAAATATAAATATAAGCATACAAATAAACAGCTGCTCCTATCAAAGAATTCAGCATCTACCCACATATAATGATAAGCATAAAAGTTTTCTTATTCAAACCCCTCATACTGTGATTCCTAGTTCATTTAGTCAGAGAACCAAAGAGCATCTGATTGAAAGTGAGTTATGTTGCATGTTTTAAGTATACTGGCCTCAATATGCATACAGCCACCAGGACATAGTAGGCATTTAAAATTTTGCCCAAAGCGTGTCATTTCTATGTAAACTATCATCCTGTTGAGCTTTTCCCCCAAATTGCTAATATACTCTACTCCTGCACAGTGAGGTACATGTGCTACACTCTAGCTGCACATTTCTTCAAAAGCATTTATCCATACATTGAGTGTGTAGAGAGATGGGGAACCATAAGCTTAGAGACACTGAGCTAAAAGGATCCATTAAGATAACCATCTCATCATACAAGAAGAGAAACTAGACTAAAGAAAAAATATAACTCATACAAAGTCATAGTGAGTCAGTGGCAGAGTCAAAACCAGCACCCAGACTGCTGACCCCAGATACAGTATTTTTGCCTACCAAAGCAACGTGTAAGTTGTACATAAATCAAGTGTACACGTGGGCACATAGCTATGCACACTCCTTCCTGTGTAGGCACACATTTTTGTGTGTAGATTTCTTTCATAAATGTCCACTGGATTTAGTGGATTAGTAAACTGGAAAAAAATAAATGTTATGAATTGGTATAAGGTTTATCTATTAGTTTCCTAGGGCTACCATAAAAAATTACCATTAATGTGGTAGCTTAAAACAACAGAAATGTGTTGGTTCACAGTTCTGGATAACAGAAGTCTAAAAGCAAGGTACTGCCAGGACCACAACCCCTCCAAAGTTTCTAGAGGAGAACCCTTCCTTACCTCTTCCAGCTTCTGGTGGTTCCTGGTAATCCTTGGTTTATAGAAGCATCATTTTAATCTCTGCCTCCATATTCAAATTGTCTTCTCCTCTGTGTCTTCCTGTGTCCAAATCTCCCTCTTTTTTATTGTATAAAGGCACCAGTCACTGGGTATAGGGCCCACCTTAAATCCAGTATTATTTCATCTCAAGATCTTTAATTTCCTTCTGCAAAGATCATGCCATCTAAATAAGGACACATCCCAAGGTTCTGAATGGGCATGAATTTGGGAGGAACATTCAATCCACTACAGTTGTTAACTTTTCTTTTGGTCAAATAAAGATCCTAAACAAACAAATAAACCATCTGGGGTACCATCATTTGAAAAAAATTAACACAAATGAGTAGGATGAACATACTCTCAGAATCAAAACTCTTCTTTAAAACACACAATTTTACCTGTGTGAAAAATTAACAGTATTTTCATAATTTTGCTCATTTTACTGCAAACCAAAGAAAAAAAAGAAAAACTACTCACAGTCCAAGTGGCTTAAAGAAGGAGAAAACAGAGTTCAGGATGACCACTGAAGTTGAAAACTCATGAGAGAAATATAAGAATGGAGAAAAATACAGATTGAGAGACCCAGATTCTGTAATAACTGACCAACTCTCTGGTGGAACCATGAAGTATGCATGTGGAGACAGATTCCAAATAGCCTAAATAAAGCTGAAAGAATTAAACAGTCTTCAGTGCTGCCCACGAGAGAGAGTTTGGAATTTCAATTTAGTCACATTAACTGTTTATTAAAACAAACAAAACAAATCAATACTCTACAGGAAAATAAAAGAGAATAAAGGACCCTATAATACATAGTTAACGATGTTCAGGGTACATTCCAAAATTACTACTAAAGCAAAGAAATAGGAAAACATTACTCATACTCAAGAGAAAATACACTCAGTAGAGACTAGCCCTGAGATAAACCTGATGTTGAAATTAGCAGAAAGGATTTTAAATGATCTGTCATAAATATATTAATGGAAATAAAGAAAAATGTACTTGTAATAAATGAACAATAGGAAAGCACAGCAGAGATAACAAAAATGTTTTAAAACCAGATGTAAATTCTGGCACTAAAAATTAAAGTATCTGAAGTAAAATTCACTGGGTAGGCTTAACAGCAGATTGCAAATGACAGAAGAAAGAGTAGATTAACTAGAAGATAAATCTATATCCAATCTGAAATATATAGAAATAAAAGATTGAAAAAACATGAAAAGAGTGTCAGTGATATATAGGGTAATATCAAAGTTATAACATATATGGAATTGGAAGCTCAAAGACAAACAAGCAAAGAGGAAGAAAAAAACATTTGAAAAACAATGCTTGAAATATTTCCAAATATAATGAAAAGCTTTCAAATTAAACATATGAAATATGTGCATGTTTTTGTATATCAATTGCACTTCAATAAAGCTATTTGAAAAAGAAGGAAAAAAACAAATATAACAAAACACATACACATACAGATTCAATGAGCTCAGTGAACTCCAAGCAGGATACCACATTCAGCCATATGATAGCCAAATTACTAACCAACAAGTATAAAGGGAAAATTTTATTTATTTATTTGTTTTTATTTCAGCATACTATGGGAGTACAAATGTTTAGGTTACATATATTGACTTTTCCCCACCCAAGTCAGAGCTTCAAGCGTGTCCATCCCCCAGACGGTGTGCACTGTACCCATTAGATGTGACTATACCCATCCCCTCCTCCCCCCTCTCAACTGCCAAGTAGCCGATGAATGTTCCTACTAAATGTGCACGTAAGTGTTGGTCAGTTAATATTAATTTGACGGTGAGTACATGCGGTGCTTGTTTTTCCATCCTTGTGATACTTCACTTAGGAGAATGGGCTACAGCTCTATCCAGGATAATAGAAGATGTGCTAGATCACCATCGTTTTTTGTAGCTGAGTAGTACTCCATGGTATACATATACCACATTTTATTAATCTACTCATGTATCGATGGACACCTGGGTTGTTTCCACATCTTTGCAATTGTGAATTGTGCTGCTATAAACATTTGAGTGCAGATGTCTTTTTTATAAAATGTCTTTTGTTCTTTTGGATAGGTGCCCAGTAATGGGATTGCTGGATCAAATGGTAGTTCTACTTGTAGCTCTTTGAGGTATCTCTATATTACTTTCCACAGAGGTTGTACTAGTTTGCAGTCCCACCAGCAGTGTATGAGTCTTCCTATCTCTCTGCATCCATGCCAACATTTATTGTTTTGAGACTTTTTGATAAAGGCCATTCTCACTGGAGTTAAGCGATATCTCATTGTGGTTTTGATTTGCATTTCCCTAATGATTACAGAAAATCTTGAAAGCATTCAGGGGGAAAATGCACACTGAAGAACACAATAAAATTGACCATTGACCTCTCATAAGAAAAAGTCATCTTTAAAGTGCTGATTTTTTTAAAAAAATCTAGCAGTACAGAATTTTACATCTACCAAAAATATCCTTCATGATTAAAGGTAAATGTTGACATTTTCAGATAAATGAACAATAGGACAATTTATCATCAGCATATTTACACTATAAGAAATACTAAAAGGAATTCTTAAGTCTGAAAGGAAATGATACCAAATGAAAAGCTGGAGCTTCAGGAAGGAATGAAGGGAATCAGGAATGGTAATATGTGGATAAATATAAAATATTTTTCTTTTAATTTATTTGAAATATATATGAGAGTTAAGGAGAAAATCATAAGGTTACAATGCACAGTGTATAATATACATAGAAATAATATGCATAACAACTGTAACATGAAAGAGGGGGTGGGGCAAAACTAAACTAGACATTAGCAAGTTCCTTAAATTTTACATAAGGCAATACAATATTAAGTCTAAGTAGACTTTGAAAAGTTAAGGATGCATGGAGAAGAGTGAAATCAACAACGTGCTGGAATAGTAAGTCCCAGCCTTTATTTCTTCACATAAACACCTATTTAACAAAGATACACAAATGAAAATACCTTTACGAGATGTACAAAATTCAGTTAAGAGGTGGAATACACAGATGAGCACAAAAAACCAAGAACAGTAACAGGTAAGAAGAACAATTTAACTTTAGTCACATCAGCCCCTCCCCCAAGCTGGCAAAGCTCAGCACCAAGAGTTTGCCTCGGCCCATGATTTCTCTCTCAAGAGAAAGAGAGAGTAGAGCATGCATCTAATGTCCCAGGCTTTTCATTTTACTGCCTTAAGGACTAGTGCCTTAGGTGGTTGCCAGAGACTAGGGACAAGAAGGAATGGGAAATTATTCTTTACTGTGTATAGAATTTCAGTTTTATAAGATGAAAAAGAAGTATGGAGCTGGATGGTGGTGATGTTTGCACAACATTATAAAGGCATTTAATGCCACTGAACTGTATACTTAAAAATGGTTAAGATGCTAAATTATGAGATATATGCATTTCACCACAATAAACAGTTAGAAAACAATTGAAGGAGAGATAAAGACTTTAACAGACAAACGAAAGCTGAGGGAGTCCATTACCACTAGACCTGTCTTACAAAAATTGTTAAAGGGAATTCTTAAAGTTGAAATGAAAGGACATTAAACAGCAATACAAAAGCATATAAAAGTATAAAACACACTTGCAAAGTTAAATGTATAGACAAATACAGACTACTGTAACATTGTAATGATGGGGTATAAATTACTCTTATTTTGAGTATAAAAGTTAAAGGACAGAAGTATTAATAATAACTATAACCACAAAAATTGTTAATGGGTACACAATACAAAATATGCCAATTGTGATATCGATGACATAAAGTGGGGAGTGAAGAAGTAAAAGTGTAGAGTTTTGTATGCAATTGAAGTTAAGTTGCCATTAGCACAAAATAGATTTTTATAACTATAAGGTATTTTATGTAAACCTCATGTCCTCAAAGAAAATACATATTGAAGATATACAAAAGAAAAAGAGAAATGAATCAAAGGATATCACTATTTTTAAAAAATCAACAAAAAATCAAACAAAACAAAAAGACAGGAAGAGAGGACAAGAGGAACAAAAGAACTATAAGACAGAAAAAAATAACAAAATAGCAATAGTAACTGCTATTATCAGTAATTCAGTAAACATAAATAAATTGAACTCTCAATCAAAAGCCATAGAGTAATGAATGAATATTAACAAAAAAACAAGAGTTGACTATATGCTGTCTACAAGAAACTCACTTTAGCTTTAAGGAAATATATAGGCTAAAAGTAAAGGGATAGAAAATGATATTCCAAGCAAATGGTAATCAAAAGAGAGCAGGAGTGGCTATTTATTTATATCAGACAAGATATATTTTAGAGCAAAAAGTGTCACAAGAGATAAAAAAGAACATTATATAATAATAAAAGGACAAATTTTTCAGGAGGATCTAATATTTATAAATGTATGTATCTAATATCAGATCACGTAAATCAATAAGTCAAACATTCACAAACCTGAAGGGAGAAATAAACAGAAATATATTAATAATAATAATGGGAGGCTTTAATACCCCGGTTTCAATAATGGATAGAAAATTGAAATGGAAACTCAATGAGGAAATAGAAGACTTGAATGACACTATACACCTGGTGGACCTAACAGACATATACAAAACATTCCACTCAACGGTAGCAGAATATACATTTTTCTCAAGCACACGTCAGACATTCTCCAGAATAGATCACATGTTACATCCCAAAACAAGTCTTAAAAAATTTAAGGAAACTGAAATCATATCATGTATCATTTCTGACCACAATAGAATGAAATTAGAAATTAGCTATAGAAGAAAAATTGGAAAATCTGAAAATTAAAGAACATACTCCTAGATAATCAATGGTTCAAAGAATAAAACAAAAGGGAAATCAAAAAATATCTTGAGAAAAATGAAAATGAAAACATAACATAACAAACTAATGGGATGCAGCAAAAGCAGTAGTAAGAGGAAAGTTTATAACAATAAATGCCTACATTTAAAATGAAGAAAGATTACAAATAAACAACTTAACTTCAGAAAAACTAAAGATTAGAGCAGAGATAAATGAAACAGAAACAAGAAAAATAATAGAAAAATCAATGAAACTAAGAGCTGTGGGTTTTTTTAAGATAAACAAAATTGACAAGTCATTACCAGGAATAACTAAGAAACAAGAGAAAACACTCAAATAAATAAAATTACAAACGAAAGAGGAGACATTACAAGTAATATCATGGAAATATAAAGCATCACAAGAGACTATTATGAACAATTATATGCCAAAAAATAGAATAACCTAGAAGAAATGGCTAAATTTCTAGAAACATACAATGTACCAAGACTGAATGAAGAACACATAGAAAACACAAACAGAGCAATAACAAGTGAGGAGATTAAATTAGTAATTAAAAACAACTGAACAAAGAAAAGCCCAGGACCTGATGGCTTCACTGATAAATTCTACCGAACATTTAAAGAATTAACACCAATCCTCAGACTATTCCAAAAAAAATTGAATCAGAGGAAACACTTACAAACTGCTTTGATAGGTCCATATTATCCTGATATCAAAGCCACAGATGGACACTATGAGGAAAAAAAATTACAGGACATTATCCCTTATGAACAAAAATCCTCAACAAAATACCAGAAACCAAATTAAACAGCACATTAAAGGTATCGTACACAATGACCAAGTGGGATTTATCCCTGGGATGCTAAGATGTTTCAACACATGCAAACCAATTAATGTGATATACTGCATTGACAAAATAAAAGATAAAATCACATGATCATCTCAATAGCTACAGAAAAATTTTACAAAATACAACATAGTTTTGTGATTAAAAATTCTCAAAAAATTAGATGTAGAAGGAATATACCTCAAAAATAAATAAGGCCAAATATGAAAAGTCCAAGTTAACATCATACTCAATGGTTAAAAATTGAAAGCATTTCATCTAAGATGAGGAATAATACAAGGTTGCCCACTCTTGCCAGTTCTATACATCATAAGAATGGATGTTCCAGCTGGGGCAATTAGGCAAAAATAAATAAATAGAAATAAAATATAAATAAATAAATTACATCAACGCAGAAAGGAAGAAGCAAAATTATCCCTGTTTGCAAGTGA
>NW_012152430.1:709575-710322 GCF_000956105.1 Propithecus coquereli
ACCACATTTTATTAATCCACTCATGTATTGATGGGCACTTGGGTTGTTTCCACATCTTTGCAATTGTGAATTGCGCTGCTATAAACATTCTAGTGCCAATGTTTTTTTCATAGAATGTCTTTTTTTCCTTTGGGTAGATGCCCAGTAATGGGATTACTTGATCAAATGGTAGTTTCACTTGTAGCTCTTTGAGGTATCTCCATATTGCTTTCCACAGAGGTTGCACTAGTTTCCAGTCCCACTAGCACTGTATGAATGTTCCTATCTCTCAACATCCATGGCAACATTTATTGTTTTGAGACTTTTTGATAAAGGCCATTCTCACTGGAGTTAAGTAATATTTCCTTGTGGTTTTGGTTTGCATTTCCCTGGTGATTAGAGATGCTGAGTATTTTTTCATATGTTTCTTCGCCATTTGTCTTCTTTTGAAAAGTTTCTGTTCATGTCCTTTGCCCACTTTTTAATGGGGTTGTTTGATTTTTCTTGCTGATTTTCCTGATTTCTATATAGATTGTAGTTATCAGCCCTTTATCAGATTTGTAGTATGTGAATATTTTCTCCTATTCTGTAGGTTGTCCATTGGCTCTCTTGATAGTTTCTTTGGCTGTGCTGAAGCTCTTTTAATTTTTTCAGGTCCCATTTATTTATTTTTGTTGCTGCTGTGGTTGCCTTTGGGGTCTTCTTCATAAATTCTTTGTCTAGGCCAATGTCTATAAGAGTTTTTACAATATTTTCTTCTAGAATTCT
>NW_012152430.1:710987-714432 GCF_000956105.1 Propithecus coquereli
TTTTTTTTTTTTATTTCAGCAAATTATGGGTGTACATATGTTTAGGTTACGTGTGTTGAGTCTTTGATTTGTTTCTTAGTTTGAATGTTGTTGGCATACAGGTATGCTACTGATTTGTGTACATTGATTTTGTAACCTGAGACTTTGCTGAATTTCTTTATCAATTCCAATAGTCTCATGGCAGAATCTTTGGGGTTTTCTAGATATAAGATCATATCATCAGCAAAGAGTGATAGTTTGACCTCTTCTGCCCCATTTGGGTGCCCTTGATTTTCTTCTCTTGTCTGATTGCTCTGGCAAGGATTTCCAGCACTAAGTTGAATAGAAGTTGTGATAAAGGGCAAACTTGTGTGGCTCTAGTTCTAAGTGATAATGCTTTCAATTTTTCCCCATTCAGTATAATGTTGGCTGTAGATTGTCATATATGGCTTTTATCATCTTTAGGTATGCCCGGTCTATGCCTGTTTTGTTAAGTGTTTTTATCATACAAGGATGCTGAATTTTGTCGAATACTTTTTCTGCATCTGTTGAGAGGATCACATGATCTTTGTTTTTACTTCTATTTATGTGGTGAATTACATTTATAGATTTGCATATGTTGAGCCATCCCTGCATCTCTGGGATGAAGCCCACTTGGTCGTGATGGATTATTTTTTTGATAAGCACCGAATTCAGTTTACTGGGATTTTGTTGAGAATTTTTGCATCTATATTCATAAGGAATTTGGTCTGTAGTTTTCTTTTCTTGTTGTATTCTTTCCTGGTTTTTCTATCACGGTGATGTTGGCATCTTAAAACGTGTTGGGGAAGATTCCTTACTTCTCAATGTTGTGGAATAATTTCTGCAGAATAGGCACCAGTTCTTCTTTGTAGGTCTGCTAAAATTCAGGTGTGAAACAATCTGCTCTGGGACTTATTTTTTTTTTTTAGGAAAGTTTTTTATGGCTCCTTCAATTTTGATACTTGATATTGGTCTGTTCAGGAATTCTATTTCTTCCTGATTGAGCCTAGGGAGGCTGTGTGTTTCTAAGAATTTATCCATTTCCTCCACATGTTCGAGTTTATGTGCATAGAGTTTTTTATAGTATTCATAGATGATATTTTGTATTTCTGTGGTATCAGCTGTAATTTCTCTTTTTTCATTCCTGATTGCACTTATTAGAGTCCTTTCTTTTCTGCTTCTCATTAGTCTAGCAAGAGGCATGTCAATTTTCTTTATTTTTCCAAAGAACCAACTTTTTCTTTTGTTAACCTTCCATATAGTTTTTTGTTATCAATTTCATTTAGTTCTGCTCTGATCTTTGTTATTTCTTTTCTTATGTTGGGTTTAGGGTTGGTTTGCTCATCCTTTTCCAGTTCTTTGAGATGATTTATTAGATTGTTTATTTATGATCTTCCTTGTCTTTTGGATGTAGGCATTTATGGATGTAAATTTTCCTCTCAGAACTACTTTAGCTATGTCCCACAGATTTTGATATCATGTGTCTCCTGTGTTTTTTACTTCAAAGAATCTTTCAATTTTCATCTTAATTTCCTCCTTAATCCAATAATCATTCAGCAGAAGGGTGTTTAGTTTCCATGACTTTGTGTAGAGATGAGAGTTTCTGTTGGAGTTGATTTCTAATTTTATTCCACTGTGATCTGAGAAGATGCATGGTATAATTTCTATTTTTTTAAGTTTTTTGAGACATGTTTTGTGGCCTAGGATATGGTCAACCTCAGAGAATGTCCCATGAGCTGATGAGAAAAACGTATATTCAGTGGTTTTGGGGTAGAATATTTTATAGATGTAGGTCAGGCCCATTTGTTCTAGAGTTCTGTTTAAGTCCATTGTTTCTTTGTTTAATTTCTGTTTGGAGGATCTGTCCTATTCTGTCAGAGGGCTGTTGAAGTCCCTGGCTATTATATTGTTATTGTTTATCATTTTGTTTAGCTCAAGTAGGATTTGCTTTATGAATCTGGGTACACCTGAGTTAGGTGTATAAATATTTAGAATTGATATGTCTTCTTCTTGAATTGTATCCTTCACCACTATATAGTGATCATCTTTGTCTTTCAATATTTTTGTTGTTTTGAGGACTAAGTTATCTGAAATCAGAACTGCTATGCCAGCTTTCTTTTGGTTTCTATTTGTATGAAATATTGTTTTCCATCCCTTCACCTTGAGTCTGAATGCATCCTTATGGGTTAGATGTGTTTCCTGAATCATCTAAAAGCTAAAGGTCAAAGGCCAGATTCCACAATGGCTCAAAAGAGAAAACCAAGCAACACAGTTGAACTCAGCAGGATGAACAGAAATCTGCCCCACTTATCAATTCTTTCAATAAATGTGAATGACTTGAACTGCCCACTAAAGAGACATAAGCATCAAAAATTCAATACTTAGAAGGAAACCTAACTAGTGGGAAGAAAGACTGGTATACTGAAAACTATGAAATACTAATGAAAGAAATTAGAGACAAGTTCATGTAAAGACATCCTGTGCTCATGATTTAGAATAATTAATATTTCTTTTATTTCCAAGTATTATGGGGATACAAATATTTTTGGTTACACGGATCACTTTTGTTATTCTTGAGTCATGGTTATATGTGTGCCTGTCACCCGGCTAGTGTTCATTATATTACAAAGCTACAATAATGAAAACAGTATGGTACTGGCATAAAGACAGACATATAGACCAATGGAACAAAATACAGTGCCTAATATAAACCCACACATATATAATCAATTTATCTTCTACAAGAGTGACAAGCATATACAATGGGGAAAGAAAGTCCTTTTAACAAATGGTGTTGGGAAAACAGGATATTCAATAAAATGAAATTAGACCCTTATACCAGACACGAAAATTAACTCAAAATGGATTAAAGTCTTAATTGTAACACCTGAAACTATAAAAGTTCTAGAATAAAGCATGGGAGAAAAGTTTTTGACATTGATCTTGGCAATGATTTCTTTAATATGACACCAAAAGTACAGGTAACAAAAGCAAAAATATACAGATGGGACTACATCAAACTAAAAAGCTTCCAGACAGCAAAGGAAACAATCAACAGAGTAAAGAGACAAACTACATAATGGAAATGGGAAATATTTTTGCAAACCATACACGTGATTCAAAATGTATGAGAAATTCAAACTCATTACCAAGAGAAAAAAAACCCAGTTTAAAAATGGACAAAAGACCTGAACAGACAATTCTCAAAAGAAAACATACAGATGTATGAAAAAAATGCTCAATACCACTAATTTTCAGCAAAATTCAAATCAAAACCATAATTAGATATATCACACCTGTTAGGATGGCTATTATCAAAACAACATGAGATAATAAGTGTTCATGAGAATGTGAAGAAAAGGGCACTCTTGTACACTGTTGGTGGAATGTAAATTGGTACAGCCATTGTGGAATATAGTATTGAGCTTCCTCAAACAACTAAAAA
>NW_012152430.1:714718-720686 GCF_000956105.1 Propithecus coquereli
TGAAGTAACCCAGGTACAAAAAGACAAATACTGCATGATCTCACTTATATATGAGTCTAAAAATGTTAAACTTTTAGAAGCAGGGAGTAGGATGGTGGTTTCCAGGAGCTAGTTGGTGGAGGAAATGGGGAGATGTTGGTCAAAGGGTACAAAGTTTCAGTTATGCAATATGAACAACTTCTGAAGATCCGATATACAGCATGGTGACTATAGTTAATAATACTGCATATGTACTTGAAATTTGCTGAGAGTAGATCTAAATGTTCTTATCTCAAAAAACAATTGTAACTATGTGAGTTGATGGATATGTTAATTAGCTTTATCGTGGTAATCATTTCACAATATATATGTATATCAAAATATTACATTATACCTTTTAAATATATACCATTTTATTTCTCAATTATACTTCAATAAAACGGAAAAAAATAAAAGAACTAATATACAGGGATTGGATATAGGGAAGAATTATAGGCAGAGAACAGAGGAGTTTTAGGGCAGTGAAACTACTCTGTATGGTATAATAATGGTGGATTCATGTCATTTTAAATTTGTCCAAACCCATAGAATGTACACCAAAAGTAAACCCTAATGTAAACCATAAACTTTGGGTGATAGTGATGTGTCAATGTAGGCTCATCAATTGTAACAAAAGTACCACTCTGGTGGAGGTGTTGATAATGGGGAAGACTTTTTATGTGAGGAGGTAGAGATATATGGGAAATCTCTATACCTTCTGCTTAATGTTGCTGTGAACTTAAACTGCTCTAAAAAATAAAAACTACTAAAAATGATTGGATTTTCTATATGAATATCAGAGAAAGTAGACTATAAAACAAAGTCTTAATAAAGGCTATTTATTATGAGACACACAGAGAGAGATTTCATAATAAAATATTTAACTCATGAAGAAGATAAAATAATCATAAATGTGTACGTGACTAATAATAGAACTTCAAAATGTAAATTGCAAGGTTTGACAAAATTAAAGGGAAAAATACATAAATCCACAGGCAGAGGTGCAGATTTTATTATTTCTCAGGAATTGATAGAATAACCGGTCAAAAGAAAACAGTAAAGACATAGAAACACTACAGTTACCAACACTCTTAGCAAATTTGACCTTATTGGAATTTATAAAATACTACACCAACAACTACAGAATATACTTTTTTTAGTATTATGGCACATCAAATAAGAAAGAATATTGCCAGGTCATAAAGTAATTCTCAAGATAATTCGAAATACTGAAATCTTCCAAAGTATGTTCTCTGGCAAAAATGGAATTAAATATTGTTACTTGATCAAGAGAACTGAAAGCACAAGTTCACAAAAAGTTTTGTGCAATACACAATGAAATACTATTCAGATTTAAAAAGGAAGGAAATCCCATCATTTGTGACAACATGGATGAACCTGAAAGACATTATGCCAAGTGAAATAAGCCAGGCACAAAAAGACAAATACCACATGATCTCACTTATATGTGGAATCTAAACGAGTTGCACTCATAGAAGCAGAGAGTGGAATGGTGGCTACAAGAGGCTGTGGAGGTGGGTTGGGGAAATGGGAAAAGAGAGACGTTGGCCAAAAGGTACAAAGTTACACTTAGACAGTAAGAATAAGTTTTAGTGATCTCTTGCACAACATGGTAACTAACCATAGTTAATAATAATATATCGGATATTTTCAAATTTTTTAAAGAGTAGATTTTAAACATTCTCACCACATTAAAAATGATAAGTAGGTGAGGAGAATAATAGGTTCATTAGCTTGATTTAATCTTTCTATAATATATACATATATCAAAGCATCACATTGTACCCCATAAATATATACAATTATTTGTCAATTTGAAATTTATAAAGGAGTAGTAAATAAATGTATGAAAAATACTTAAAACTAAAAAAAAAGATAACATTGGTCAAATACTAACTAAACATTTAGAAAGTATAAAATTTTCAAAATCTATAATTATACATAAAACTGTCCATTAAAACCATAATTTTATATATAGAGTCATCCTTTGGTATCCATGGGAGATTGGTTCCAGGACCCATTACAGATACCGAAATCCACAGATGTTCAAGTCCCTTTTACAAAATTGTGTAGTATTTGCATATAACATACACACATCTTCCCATACACTTTAAATCATCTCTAGATTATTTATAATACCTGATACAATGTAAATGCTATTAAAGAGTTGTTATACTGTATTGCTTAAGGAATAGTGACAAGAAAGAAATTCTATACATGTTCAGTACAGAAGCAACCAATCATACTTTTTTGAATATTTTCCATCTGTGGTTGTTTGAATTCATGGGTGCAGAACCCACAGATGCAGAGCAGATGGATAAGGAGGGCAGACTGTATTTCTAATTAACCTAGACCTATAATCTAAGTGGAGCTTTCTTATGTGAAAGGTGGACATTTAAAATAGTGCAACCACTTTGAAAAAGTCTTTGGCAGTTTCTACAAAATGTATCATATAACTACAATCCAATAATTCTATTCATAGGTATATAACCAATAGAAAGAAAATCATATATTCACAAAAAGACACGTACAGGAAAGTTCATAACAGCTTTATTCATAATAGCTAAAAATGGGGGGGAAAACAAAGTCCATAGGAATATAACAGATAAACAAACTGTGGTATAATCATATAATTTCTATGCTGCACTAAAATGCAACAACATGTATGGATCTCAAAACTGTGATGCTGAATGAAAAAAGTGAGATAAATAATACACACTCTACACACTCTATGATTCCATTTATATGAATTACACGAATAGGCAAAATTAATCTATGATAAGGGAAGTCAGAACAATGGTCACTTAAGGGGTGGGAGAGTGACTGGAAAGGTAACAAGGGAACTTTCTGAGGTCATGAAATGTTTTTTTATCTCAATTTGGGTGATGGGCACATGAATGTATCCATTTATCAAAATTCATCTTTTCAATTATTTAAGATATGTGGTTTTCATTATGTGCATATTGTATTTCCATAAAGCACTGTAAGGAAACAAAAAAAAATAACCTGAATATTCCTATAAGCATTAAAGAAATTAAAAACTAAACTCTTCCCACAGAGAAAAGGTAGGCCAAAATGGATGGCTTTGCTGCAGCTTCTACCAATCATTCAAGAAAAAAGTAATTATCATCTAACAAAAACTCTTCCATAGAATAAAGAAAGGTACAACATTCCCCAAATCATTTTATGAGGCTAATATAACCTTGAAACCAAAACCTGACAAGGACTACATGAACAAATAAAATTAGAGGCCATTCTGACTCATGGCCATGAATGAACAAATCCTAAAAAAATGTTCATAAATCATATCCAACAATATATAAACACCCTAATACATCATGACCTAGTTGAGTTTATCCCAGGAAGGCAATTCTGGTTAAAATTTTAAAAATGTAATTCACCACATTAATATTTTAGAGGAGAACAACATTTTGATTATGTACAGAGGCATAAGCAAAAAGGCCTTGATAAAATTTAGTATCCATTATCTCTAAAAAATAGCAAACAAGGAATACTGGAAAACTTAATATGAAAAAATGTATCTGTTAAAATATTGTATATATCTGTAATATATTAAAGTACTTCTCTTTGAAATTTGGGATATAACAAAATGGCTGCTATCATTGCTACTATTTGGCATTATAGTGGAGGTCCTAGACAGTTTAGTGGAATAAGAACATATACTTATGTCCTAATTTCTTTTTAGAAAACAGCATCAGTATATAAAAATAAGTACAAAATGTCATTATTTATAGGTTATATGATTGAGTACATAGAAAAATCTGAAAGAATCTATGGATAAAGTATTACATTTACAAAGGGACATTAGTAAAATTGCTGGATACAAAAAACAATCTTTTAGTTCTACAAATGAGCAGGAAACATTTAAATCATTAAAAGATCACAGTTATACTTGTATCAAAAATATCTATTCAGATATGCTTCTGAATAAAAGGTTGTGAAAGGCGGCAATCTTCTACAACTAGGAAAAAACTGTATAAATTACAAAAATCATAATGTTAAAGATGCCAGACGGTTGTGGAAACAAAGATTAAATAAATTACAATTCCAAGGAGGGGAAAACTTTTCCAAGGTGAGTTGACAATTTCCAACTGTTTTTTTCTCTTGGAAAATATGCCAACTCGGAGAACAGGCTGAGGACCTGTTCTCCGAACAGGCCAGGCTTACTCAGGCAAAGAGCCTCTGCAGGGGAAAAAAAAAAAAAAAAAAACAGCAAAGCTTTTAGCAGTTAGATAGGGCTGGTGTGACAAATAAAAAATTCAATGAGACTCAAATGCTCAGCACATTTTCCCCACTGAACATTTGCTGACTTCTGGCACAGCACAAGAATATGGAAAGCTAGGTAAAATACTTCTAAAAGGTAAAGTGAAATCTCCAGCAACCACTCAGTTCTTAGGAAACAAACATGCGCCAGAATTTAAGCTACAGGAGGCTGCAAACTGTGAATAACAGATATGGATCTTCCGCAGTCTTTCTGGGATTAAAAATTGAAATCTGCCATGTTCTGACATCCTAGAGAAGAGAAAGAAACCAGAAGTAGACTGAGTCTTACTAAAACTGCAATACATCTTTCACCATGATCAATTTTTATGCGATTAAAGTAAGCATCCCCTTACCTTATGTGCCTAAAACGAGAAAAGTGGAACTCTTTCTAGAATATCTCATCTAGAGCCTCTATAATTTTTTATACATGGTGCATGACATGCGATAAAAATATTACTAGATAAAAAGGTAATAAAAGATGACATGTAAATCAAAAGAAAAGATAAAAAAGAGATGCAGGACCACAGATGATCTGGATATTGAAATTATCGGAAAATGACTTAAATTAACTATGATTAACATTTTTAAAAGAAATAGAGGAAAATTTAAACAAAAGAGATGAAAGAATCAAGAGGTGTAATAGAAAATTTGAATTAATGAAAATAAGGATTAATTGGATATTCTATAATACAATGGAAAAGCTAAGACACAATGCATAGATGTAACAGGAAATTTGACACAAAAGAACAGAATTTTATAACTCTAAAATAATAGAAAATATTGAAACTGAAGCATAGGAACAAAAAGAATTGGGAAAAAGTAACACAGCACCAGAAACACGTAGGCCACAGTCCAAAGTCTAACGTACATGGAATGGGAGAATAAAAGGATTGGTAGAAGCAGTGCTCAAAGAGATAATATTCCAAAAGTTTACAAAACTAATGAAAGACATAAACCCACAGAATCAAGAAGCTCAGTGGACCACAAATAAGATAAACAAACAAAAAAAAATCATACCTGCACACATCATAGTCAAGCTGCCAAAAAACAAAGATACAGAGAAAACCTTAAAAGCAGTCAGAAGAATAAAAGACACTACATTCAGAGGAACAACTGTAAAACTGAAGGCAAACTTCCTGAAAGAAACAATGTAAGTCAGAAGACAATGTTATGACATTTTTAAAGTGCTAAAGTAAAAATAAACAGAAGAACATAGAATTCTTCTCCCAAAGAAAATATTCTTCAACAATGTGGGTGAAATAAAGAGGCTTTCAGATGAACAAAGACTATAGGAATTCCTCACCAGCAGACCAACACTAAGAGAAAAGAAAACAAAATAGCAGCAAAGAAAATGCTTCCAACAAAAGAAAAATGATCTCAGACAGAAATATGAAAATGCTCACGCAACTCCCAAGAGGACAAGAAGGATGTCAAGAGTCAACCCTAGGGGAGGAGCCAAGATGGCGGATGAGGCAAGCCGCCAGTCAGAAGGTCTCTGCAAAAAAGACGAATTTTAGAAGAAAGAGAGAAAAAATAAACGAGCAGAGAAACATAGATCGGGTGAGGGTCGGAAGGAAGGGTGCCTGAAACTACAGGAGACTCCACGGGAAGACATTGCGGAGGAGAACTGGAAGGAAAGAGGTCC
>NW_012152430.1:734016-757414 GCF_000956105.1 Propithecus coquereli
TAAATAAATATGAAAATGCAAAAGGGCATGAAGAACACCAGAGAGAATAAAATATGTGGGTAAATATAAATAGATATTTACTGCATAAAAGAGTAATTGTAATATTTTGCAGAGTTTAATTATATGTAAAGCAAAAATAATAGACAAAAATAATGCAGAAAGGTGAAAAAGAGATAAGTGGAATGTAAAGTTTCTAGTAGCATCAGAGAAGTGGTGTAAATAATTTGAATGAGACTGTAATAAGTCAAGGATGCCTCCTGTAATTTCTAAGGTAACTGATAAAATTATAGAAAAAATATAACTGACAAATTAATATAAAAATATGTGCAAAATAAAAATATTCACTGCTCTAACGTAAAAGGGAACATAAAACAAACAATTCAAATAGAAAATTTATGATTGAATGGCAAATATATTCTAAACCAAATTATATACCAGTAATTAAATTAAATAGAAATAAATAAAATATTCCCAAGTAAATACTAAGATTGCCAGAATATATGTTTAAAAACCCAAATATATTCTAATTACAAGAAAAATATTTTAAATGTTAAGATGCAAAAAAGTTGACTAAAAGCACTAAAAAAGAAGTCATTAACAAAAAAAATAGTGACACTGTATTATTATAATATTAGAAAAATCAAGAAGTAGTACTAGAGACAAAGAGGGCCATTTCATAATAAACGGATCAATCAAATAGGAAGGCATCAAAGTCCTCTGTGGGAGGTGAAAGGACAGCATTGCTAGTAAATCATCTAACACAAAAACATCACTACATACAAGAGGATGCTGGCCCCATTGCTTGCTTCTTGCTTTATTACCTGTGGCTTAAACTGTTTTTTTCTAAAATCTTGTTTTGCAGAAGTGGAAAAGTACAAAGCAGATAAGAAAATGGCATGTGGACCCCTCACCATCTGCCAGAGCACATTCTGAGAAGTCAAATAAAAGCAGCCCAACAGAAAACAACTGCTCTGGAAAACAACCGCCTTCCATTACCATTTTGCAACTACAACTGCTCTGTTCTTTATAACTCCAATAAAAGCCCAAGCCACCCATCCTCAGGGCCAGCATCCCTTGAAAGCATTCTCACTTAGAACTGGAACCAGACAAGGTTGCCCTCTATCACCACTTCTATCCAACTTAGTGGCAATCAGACAAGAGAAGAAAATCGAGGGCATCCAAATGGGGGCAGAAGAGGTCAACTATTGCTCTTTGCTGATGATATGATCTTATATCTAGAAAACCCCAAAGATTCTGCCAAGAGACTCCTGGAATTGATAAATAAGTTTAGCGAAGTCTGAGGTTACAAAATCAATGTACGCAAATCAGTAGCATTCCTATACACCAAAAACAGTCAAGCTGAGAACCAAATCAAAGACTCACAATACCCTTCACAATAGCAACAAAGAAAATAAAGTACCTACAAATATATTTAACTAAGGAGGTAAAAGACCTCTACAGGAAGAACTACAAAACACTGAGGAAGGAAATAGCAGAGGATATAAACAGGTGGAAAACCAAAACCATGCTCATGGATTAGCAGAATCAATGTTGTTAAAATGTCTATACTACTCAAAGTGACCTACAGATTCAATGCAATCCCTATTAAAATATCAACATCATTTTTCACAGATATAGAAAAAATAATTCTATGTTTAGTATGGAACAAGAGAAGACACCATATAGCAAAAGCACTCTTAAGCAAAAAGAACAAATTGGGAGGCATCAATCTACCAGACTTCAAGCTACACTACAAGGCTATAATAACTAAAACAGTGTGGTACTGGCACAAGAACAGAGACATAGACCAATGGAACAGGACTGAGAACCCAGATATAAAACCATCCCAATATAGCCATCTGACATTTGACAAAGCAGACAAAAACAGTTACTGGGGAAAAGAATCCCTATTCAATAAATGGTGCTGGGAAAATTAGCCACATGTAGAAGACTGAAACGGGATCCGCATCTCTCATCTCTCACAAAAATCAACTCATGATGGATAACAGACTTAAACATACAGCATGAAATCATAAGAATTCTAGAAGAAAATGTTGGAAAAACTCTTGTAGATATTGTCTTAGGCAAAGAATTTATGAAGAAGACCCCAGAAGCACTCACAACATCAAAAAATAAAAATAAAAATAAACAAATGGCACCTGATCAAATTAAAAAGCTTCTACACAGCCAAAGAAACTATCACTGGAGCAAATAGACAAGCTACAGAATGGGAGAAAACATTCACATGCTATACATCCAATAAAGGGCTGATAACTAGAATTTATATAGTACTCAGGAAAATCAGCAAGAAAAAATCAAATAACCCCATTAAAAATTGGGCAAAAGATATGAACAGAAACTTTTCAAAAGAAGATTGACTAATGGCCAACAAACATATGAAAAACTGCTCAACATAGTTCTGTGTACAGGAACCAGAGGAGCCACTCTTATGGGGCTGCGTCCTGATAGGGGAAACAGGAAGTGTGTCTACATACAGGACAAGATGCATTAGGGACATCCAGATTAAGAGCCAGAATTTAGTAGATGGGGAAGCTCAAAAAATTGATGAGGTCCAGATGGACCATGGAACAGTGCCATCAGGATAAGGCCATATTTTTTCCTACCCTGTACCAGCGAATGCAGGGAGAAAGCAAAACCAAAGCACCTCTGGGCTTGGCTTGGTCATAGAGAATTTTGTCTTCTCTCACTGCGCTGTGAGTGCACCTGATGAGGGTGGTACGATTGCGTTCAAAACATGCTGGGCCTTTGCTACGTGCTTTACAAATATTCCATCTTTACTCTTTTTTGGGGATAAAGTTCATATAACTTAAAATTAACCATTAACCATTTAAAAGTGTACCAGTCAGTGGCATTTAGTACATTCACAATCTTGTGCAACCATCACCAATATCTACATCTAAGATATCTTCGTCACCCTAAGAAAAAATATCGCACCCATTGGATTAGTCAGGGGTCTCCAGAGAAACAGAACCAATAAAAATAAGATCTGTTTGTGTGTGTGTGTGGTTGTGTGTTTATACCTGTAGCACCTGTTTATACCTGTCCAGCACCTATAGTTTGAGCAGCATTGTTTATACACACACACACTCACACACACACACAAACATATATACAGTGAGATAAGGAATAAATACTCATGATGATTACAGACTTTGTTCCTGTACTTGGCTCTGTGGTCATAGCTGGTGTTTATAACTACCTTATTCCTCTACCCATTCCATAGTCTCTTTAAAAAAAACCAAACTGCTCAACATCCCTAATCATCAGGGAAATGCAAATCAAAACCACAATGAGATATCACTTAAGTCCAGTGAAAATGGGTTTTATCAAAAAGCCCCAGAACGTCAAATGTTGGCATAGATGCAGAAAGATAGGAACACTCATACATTGCTGGTGGGACTGCAAACTAGTACAACCTCCATGGAAAGCAGTACGGGGATACCTCAAAGAGCTAAAAGTAGAACTACCATTTGATCCAGCAATGCCACTGCTGGGCATCTACCCAAAGGAAAAAAAGACATTCTGTAAATAAGACATATGCACTCGAATGTTTGTAGCAGCACAATTCACAAATGCAAAGATGTGGAAACAATACAAGTGCCCATCAATACATAAGTGGATTAACAAAATGTGGTATATGTATACCATGGAGTATTACTCAGCCATAAAAAACAATGGCGAACTATAACCTCTTGTGTTATCCTGGATGGAGCTGGAGAACATTCTTCTAAGTGAAGTATCACAAGAATGGAAAAACAAACACCACGTGTGTTCACCATTAAATTGGTACCAACTGATTAACACTAATGTGCACATATGGGAAGTAACATTCATAGAGTGTCGGGCAGGTTGTAGGGGGTAGGAGGAATGGGTAAATCCACACCTAACAGATGCAGTGCGTGCTATCTCAGGGATGGGCATGTTTTGGGGGCGGTGCAAAGGCAATTTATGTAACCAAAGCATTTTTCCCCCATAATACTCTGAAAGAAAAAATTTTTAAAAAGTAATAACTTAGATTGCATCAAGAAACACCAATAAAAAATGGAAAAGCAATCCACAGGATGGAGATGACATTTGAAATACATATATCTGGCAAAGAATTCCTGTCAAGAATATATTAATAACTCCTATATAACAATAAGAAAAATATAGGCAAATGATGAACAGAACTTCATAAGGATATTAAAATAACCAACAAATATTTGAAAAACTGCCCAACTTCATTTTTATCAGATATGCAAAAAAGCAAATTAAATTCACAAGGTGATACCACTACACTCCCCCCTGAATGGGTAAATGTAGATGAAAAATATTAAATACCAAATGTTGGCAAAAATGTATAGACATAGTGTGCTGATAAATTTTTAACAACTCTCTGACTTAAACAATGAATAAATAAAAGCCCAATTTGTAGCTTTTTTTCCATTCTGCATAGTGTAAATACTGCCACCACAGCCAATTTCAAGCAACCGTCCTGAGGTCGCTGAATGTAGATTGGGGAAGAGATGTTCACAATTGGCTCTTAAAAGCCAGTATGACCTGTCTCCAGAACACCACTGATATAGAGCAATAGTAATTCTCACATATTTCTGATGGGAATGTAAATTGATATAACCAGTTTGGAAAACTGTTCGGCAATTTCTTATAAAGTTGAAGATATACATATCCTTATTACACAGTAATTCTTTTCTGGGGTATATACCCAACAGAAATGTACACATATGTTCACCAAAAGACATGTTTGAGAATGTTCATAGCAGTGTTATATATAAAAGCTAAAACCTGGACACCACCAAAATCCCTATGAACAATTTAAAGGATAACAAATTGAAATAAAAAAAGAAACATCTTTCCACTCTAACCTTTGGAATAAGTTATTAGAACATTTTATTTCTCCATTGAGCCCTAACAGGCCACATAGAGAAATCCAGCAATAAAAGACAAATGTAAGCATGTTTGCTTTTTTTAAAAAAAAAAAAAAAGCAAATTGTAGTATAGTTACATAATGGAATACTATACACCAGCAGTCAACAAACTACAGCCCACAGCAAAAATCCAGCTAGTCCCCTATTTTTTTTTTATGGCCCTTGAATGTTTGTTACATTTTTAAATGGTTACATTTTAAGTGATTATACAATTGCCTACATAAAGTCATCAATTTTACCTCTTGGACTACACAAATTAAGATATTTTCTATCTGGCTCTTAAGAAAAAGTTTGCTGACCTTTGCTATAAATCAATGAGGGCGAATGATCTACAACAGTGATCTCAAAATGTGGCCCCTGTACAAACAGCAGCAGTAGCACCTGAAAAATTGTTAGAAATGTGAACTCCCCACCTCCACCTAAGACATAGTGAATCCAGCTCTACAACTCTAAATGTGAATGAATATCACAAACATAATGCTGCATGTAAGAACATAGATACAATGAAGAACATACTATATGATTTCATTTATATAAAATGTTAAAACAGCTATGTAAAAGTCAGGACAGTGACTACCCATGGAAAGGGATTAGTGACTGGAAGGAAGCATGAGGTGGGTTTTTGTACTGGCTTGCAAATGGCTGCCTTCTGGCTGTGTCCTCATATGGCACATGAGAGAAAGAGAGAGAGAGAGAGAGAATAGACATGAGCACGCTCTGGTGTCTCTTCCTCTCTTATAAGGACAGCAGCCCTATCGAATTAGGGCCCCATCTTACAACTTCATTTAACCTTATTTCCAGTCACATTGAAGGTTAGAGCGTCAACGTAAGAATTTTGTTGGGACATAGTCAGTCTATAACATATTCTAAAGGAAACACTAAGGGTGTTCTTCAAGAAGAAAAGTAATCCCATGTGGAAGCTCGGAAATGCAACAACAAAAAATGAAAAGCAATAAAAATTGTTACGGTATTAACGAATACTGATAATACAAACAATAATGTTTTGCTGGGACATAAAAATGTATGAAAAAATTAAATGAAAGTCAGGTAGTAGATAAGGCATTCATGAAACAAGTAAAAGTGTAAATTTACATTAAACTGTTATGAGTCAAGAATGAATTTGCACATTTTATAGTAAACACTAACATAATAGCAAAAATATTAAAACTTCAAGCTAATAGAATAAAAACATTATATATGTACTCAAGCATTCTACAATAAGGCAAGAAAAAAGAAAATAAGAATAAAGGCAGGTGGAACAAACAGAAATCACTTAATAAGTTGGTCAACTTAAATGCAAATGTATTTGTAATTATAGTAACTGTAGAATAATGCTCCAATTAAACGAATATTGTCAAACTAGATTTTACCAAGTCTCAGTTACATGGTATTTATAAGACACAACTTCAAAATATAAAGGGAAAATATTGAAAGTAAAAAAAATGGAAAAAGATAGACCATGCAAACTCTAACCAACAGCCAGCTAGTACAGCTATGATAACATGAGACAAAGAAGACTTCAAAGCAAAATGTTAACTATTTGACATTTATAACACTTAATAACATAGCCTCAAAGTATCTAAAGGAAACATTGACAAAAGCAAAAAATAAAAAAGACAAATTCAGAAACATAGTGATAAAATTTAATACACTTTTATCAGTAAACGGTGGAATAAACAAAAAAACAAACTAGTAAGGATAAAGAAGATATGAAAATACAATTAACACAATGACCTAATCAATATATATGTAAAACATTACACCCAATGACTACAGAATACATATTCTCCAAATATCCATAGAACATGTATAGAACTGCCCATTTTTCTGGGTCATAATGCAATTCTTTACATATTTCAAATGAACAAAATCATAAAATAATTATTTAGCTATAATACAATTATATTAAGAACCAAAGTGAAGCACCACAAGAGCAGCAGAACGGGACCCATTTGTATTCACCATCAAATTGGTATTAACTAATCAACACATAAATGCACATATCAGAACAACATCTATTGGATGCTGGGGAAGGGGGAGGGCGGTGGGAGGAGGGGGGAAGACGGAGGAGGGGACAGGTATTTGTATACACAAGGAGGGCAATGCGCACTACCCGAAGGATGGACATATTTGAAACACGGACTTGAGGGCGGGGAACCAAGGGCAACACACGTAACCTAATCATCTGTACCATGGGGAGGGCGGCGGGAGGAGGGGGGAGGAGGGAGGAGGGGACGGGTATTTGTATACACAAGGAGTGCAATGCGCACTACCCGAAGGATGGACATATTTGAAACACAGACTTCGGTGGGGGAAGAACCAAGGGCAACACACGTAACCTAAACATCTGTACACCCATAATTTGCTGAAATAAAAAAAAAAAAAGAAACAATAATAAAAGGTAATTAGAAAACCCCCATTATTTGGAAATTAAGCAATATATTTGTAAATAATCCAAGGGAAATTGGAAAATATTATGATGTGAATGATAAAAATACTATTTATTAAAGTTACTATTTACTAAAACTTACAGGATTTGACTTCTACTTCTGAGTAAAACAGGATAGTTCATGGCAGGTCAATATTCCAACTGAAAATAATTAGAAAAATGTCAGATGGATTTTGAAAACCATATATATTCATAGACACCAAAGAACTGTGGAAGCAAGAAGACTAGAGGGAATACAATTCCAGAATGAAGAGAGTCTTCCAGAGGTAAACTGAGCATCTGCAGCTGTCTCTGAGAATATGTGCTTATCCTGGACATCAATTTGAGGCTGAGAATCTGGACTAGGTCTCCGTGGATAGACTCTGCTGGGTGACAGATAAATTAGAGAGGCTTCTGACAGTTACACGAGGCTGAAGTGAGGTGATTAGGAGGCAAAGGTTAGAAGTATTGAGGGCAGAACTAAGAACAAGTAACAAATAAAAGCCCCAGAGGGAGTAATAAATTAACACTGATACCTTGTATCCACATTTTGCATATCCAGAACCTGCTAAAGGATAAGAATCTACACTTGGTCCCTGACAGACCTTTTGGAAGACCGGAATGACAAAATTGGAGTTTTGAAGGATGTTAAATGCACAAGCTAAAGAGATAATGCAAAAACTTCTGAATCACATAGAAAAAAAATGCCCATAGTCTCTCAGTGCTGAGGTTACAAAGACCTCTCATGTTCTCATGGCAAGCCCTAGAAATGACAAACTGGGATTAACCAAAACTAAAAACCAGCTTCCACCAGCTCAGTCCATGATTAAAGTATTTAACCCCCTACTCTATCTGCCTAGCAAAGGAAAGGTGAGCCCCCCTTAGTAGAAGATATCATGTGGAGTGTCTGTTTTTATACTCCATCTCCAGTAAACTAAATAAATTTAATTTAATTTGCAGCAATGTAAAGTAAAGCCACAATAAGGTATCGCTACATAGCTATCCAATGAGCAAAAGTTAAAAATTCTGACATACAAAATGTTGGTAAGGATGTGATACATCATGAATTCTCATACAGTATCATGGAACTGCAAGTCGGTACAACCACTTTGGAAAATTATTTGAAACTACTTCATCTATGTGAGTATATACATGGCCTATGACACAGCAATTATACTCATAGGCCATTACCCAACAGAAATGCATGCACGTTTGTATCAAGAAACATGTCAAGAGTGTTCATAAAAGCATTATATGAGACTCCCCGTTTACTCTTGATTTAAAGAACAGAAAATAATCTTTGGTGTTGGGAGAATCACATGAGATCTATAATAGCTGGTTGGGAGGAATCATATGAAGGCATAAATATAAAAGCACAATAAATTATATATATATATATTCAAATATCTGAATCTCACAAACAAAATGTTGAACAAAAAGACACTAGCTTTGGAGACAGACAACGCTAGGTATGAACCACATACCCAGAAATTGTAGTTTTTGACCTTGAAAAAATTATTTAACCTCTCTAAGCTTTAGTTTATTCATTTGTAAAATGGAACTACATAATAGAATATGTTTTCATAAGAATTATGAGATAATACATGTAAAGTAATTAAAACAATTCTTGACATGTAAAAAAAAAAAAAGCCCTCAATAATGGTTTCACTGTTATTGCTGTTGTAATTGCTATCATGACTAAGAAAATGGTGGCTTTTGTAATACTTTCCATTTTGCCAAATGCCTTGGCATTTATTATTTTATTTGACTCTTTCCCACGATTATTGTAGATAGACCAAAGATCATGTTCTACATTTTAAATCATGAATAAACTGAGACTCCCAAAGGCAAAAAGAGTTGCTCAGTCAGGCAATAAGGTACTGAAGAACAAAAACTAGAACCCTCAGGTCTTCACTCTTTTCCCCCATTGCAATGTACTTTGTACAATGACACATTACCTGCAAATAGGGTATGAATCTATTCATATTCAACTCAAATTTTACCCGCTGCTGACCAGGGCTCAGGAGCATTTTCTCAATATCCAAGAATGACACAAGCACTCAGCTGACTGAGCATAATGAGAAATGCTATGATGCATTTATTCTACCAACTTTTCCCTGCCCTGACGCCACTGATTCCGTCACATCCTTTCATATTCAGCTTAAAGTCCATGATCCATCATTCTAACCACTTGCTTGTGCAAACAACACGATTGTCTCTATCTCCTTCCTCTCCAACACAACTTCTTTATCTCTATCTTCCTCCATCATACTCAATTAGCAGCAAAACAAAATTCTGGTTAAATCTAATTCAATGCCTACTCTTAGGCTAGGCCTGACTGAGCAGCTGAATTTGTGAATGGCTGGACAAAAAATACATACTCAAGCTTCCCTGTCTAAACTCAAGTAGGTCCTTGGTGCTACTCAACAATATTACCACATTTCCTTTCCATCCATTCTCCCACTCTCCTAGAAGACTATTTCCTACCTCCTCTTTACTGAAATCACCAATACCTCCTTCCCACCCTCCTTCTCAGTCAGTGACTTTGCTTTCTATTTCACTGAGAAGATCTAGGCAATCAGACAAGGATATCTACAAGCTTCCCACATCTCTGTGCCCACTAGCATTGTGTGCATATATTACACCTTATTTTCAGTGACTATGGATAAACTGTCCCCCCCTTAACCTTCCACTTGTGCACTATATGCTGTCTTCTCTGTCCCTTGAAGGGTAGCACTACAGAATTTCTACCCTCTCTCGTGCATCATTATTTCTTCCTCTTTACTGGAGAATCCTTGTCAGCGTTCTATGATATATCTCATTCTTAAAACCTTTCTCTTAATTCCCACATCTCTTCTCAGCTACAACTTCCATTTCTTGACTCTCTCTACAATAAAACTCTTTCTAAAAGTCATCTAATCTCACTAACCATCCCCAATTTTTTCATTTTTCCCTCGTTTTATTGATGTATGATTGAAAAATACAAATTGTACACAGAGTGTATAATATGATGATTTGATATATGCGTATGTTGTGAAATGATTACCACAATCAAGCTAATTAACACATCCATTACCTCACATAGTTCCTGCTTTTTATTTCTTTTTTGGAAGGTATAAGCACTTAAGATCTACTGTCTTGGTAAATTTTAATGATATTAGACAGTATTATTAACTATAGTCACTGTGCTGTGCATTAGATCCCCAGAACGTATTCATCTTATTAAAGCTTTGACCAACATCTCCTCACTTTCCCTACTCCCAATCCCCTGGCAACCACTGTTCTACTCTCTGCTTCTATAAATTTGACTTCATTTTTTTTTTAGATTTCACATATAAGTCTTTCTGTGCCTGGTTTATTTCACTTAGCGTAATGTCCTCCAGGTTCATCCCTGTTGTTACAAATGGTAGAATTCCCTTCTTTTTATGAGTGAATAATATTATATTACATATATAGCACATTTTCTTTGTCCATTCATTTGTTGATGAGCACAGGTTGCTTCCATATCTTAGAAATTGTGAATAATGCTGAAATGAACATGGGTGTGCAGATATTTCTTTGAAATACTGATTTCATTTCCTTTGGATACATACCCAGAAGTGGGATTACTGGATCATATGATTAATTCTGCTGTTGCAGCTCTCTATTGAATTTTTCTGTTCTGTCATTGTATTTTCAGCCCCAGGATTTCTATTTGGTTCTTTTTTATGGTTTCTGTTTCTTTATTAAACTTCTCATGCATTGTTTTCTTAATTTCATTGAGTTTTCTTTGTTCTTTTGTATCTCATTAAGCTTCTGTGAGAAGATTCATTTTCCTTCTTTGTTGAGAAAGTTCTAGTTCTCTATTTTCTCGGGGTCAGTTACTGGAACTTTAGTAGTTTCCTTTGGTGCTGTCACATTTGCCTGATTCTTTGTGATTTGTGTAGCCTTGTGTTTGTGTCTGTGCATTTGGAGAAAAAAACATCTTTTCCAGTCTTTACAGACTGGTTTTGACAGGTAATGACTTTCTCCTGTTGGGCCCCTAGGCTACTGAGATTGCCTCTGTTATCACAGTTGAGTGAGGCTGGAGCTGGATCACATGGATGCTGCTGGGTCTGTAGTTGGTGAGCCTGTTACCCAGGGCTCAGTTGAGCATGGATCCTGATCCTATATGGTCTCTAGGAAGACAGGAGTCTTTCTAGAACCTTGGTCAGTAGGGCTGGTCCTGGAACAAGAGTTTGTAATTGGGTCCATGGCAGGGTCTACAAAGAGTGGGCCTGTTATCAGGTATGTGGTCCAGTATGGCTCCTGCTGCGTGCCTTAGAGGACTCCCACAAGTTTACTGTGTATGTCCCTTGGCAGGCAGAACTGGCCCTGGTCCACAAGTAGACCAAGATCTACAGGCCTACTGCCATTGGCACAGACACTGTGTTTCCCTTTGGGTCCCTGGGAAGACAAAACTGCTCCTGGACAATGGTTGAGAGAGTTTGAAGATGGGTTTCAGGACCGCTTTAAGATCCTCAGTGGGACCAAGGTCTGAAGGTCTGCCTCCAGGAACACAGTCAGGCATGACTCCTCCTATGTCCTCTGGAGGATGGTGTTGGTGGCAGAACCAAGGCTAAATGGGACTTTATCTGAGTCTGCAAGGGGATGGGGCTGTTTCCAGGCCTGTAGCTGGGAGCACAGTCAGTGAACAGGTAGGGGATGGGCTTGCTCTCTCAAATCAGCCCTCCTTGGTCTTGGACTCCACTGGGGTTTCACAAGCTCCTATCTCAATCCCAAAGCCTTCACAAAGACACTTTTGTCCATGGATGGTTGCCAAATTATTGTTGCTATAGCGGGGATACTAGTGGGTGGACTTCCTATTCCAACACCTTGCTCCCCAATTTCTATCATCCTGTTCTCTTTTGACTTGGCTTTACTGATACTTTTATATAGCACTTAACTCCACTTTTGCCAAATCCTTTGCCAAATACAAATCCTATGGTCAATTCATGTGACTTTTCACCAACATTTGACATCAGTGACTATTCATTCCTTTTTTAAAGATTTTCTTTATTTGACTTCCAGAATACCACACCATCCCCTCTTTATTTTCCTACTACCCCGTGGCTAATCATCGTTAGTCTCATTTTCTGGCCACTCCCCATCTCTCTGCTTCTAATGTTAGAAAGCACCATGGCTTAGTGCTTAAACCTTTTCTATTTTCTCTATACTCCTTAAATGATCTCCTCTAGGCTCTTCACTTTAATTATGTTTATATGCTGATGACTCCAGAATGTATATTTGTAGACCAGATCTCTCCCCTAATGGGCACCTAAAACTTAACATGTCCAAAACCAAAATCCAGATTTCCACCTCTAAATATCTTCTTCCTACAGGCTTCATTATCTTATTAAATGGCAATAGGAAACTTCCCATTGTGGATACCACAAAGAACTTGAGAGTTGTCTTAACTTCACTCTTTTTGCTCACACCCTACATCTAATTCATCATCAAATCCTTTTGGCTCCACTTTCAAAGTACATTCATAATCTGACCACATCTAGCCACATCCATTTACACTGCTACCACTGTAGTTGGCCTATTGCAATAGCCTCATAGGCTACTGCTTCTATCTTTGAACCCCTACTGCCTATTCTTCAGAATGCAACCAGAGTTAGCCTTTTAAAACATATGTAATATTATGTCACTTATTTGTTTAAAATTTTCCAATAGCTTGCCACATCACTCAGAAGAAAATCCAAAGTCTTCATAATGGCATACAAAACACTAAATAACTTTTTAAACTTTAATTCCTACTGTTGGTTTCCTACATTATTTCACTTTACTGCTTACTATTTATAAATACATCAAATATGCTCCCACCTCCGCCTAGAATACTCTCTTCCAGTGCATGGCTCTCTTCATTCTTCCAAGTATCTATTAAAATATAACCTTAATAGAGAGGATTTCACCATCTTACTGTATGAAAAATTAGCAATGTCTCACACACTTTCCTCTTTACTATGCTATATTCTTCTCCATAGCACTTTCCATTTGATTAATTCTATTTGTTTATTTTCTATCCCCCCCACCAGAATATCTTCATGAGGGTAAACAGTTTGCCTGATTTTTATACTGTTTTTTCAACAAATAGAACAGCTCTTGGCATAAAAAAGTTCACAATAAATATTCATTATATCTGCAAAGTTACTTTTGACATGTAAGGCAAAATATTCACAGATTCATGGGATTAAAACATGGACATCCTTTGAGGGACATTATTCAGCCTTCCATAAGGTAAAAACAACAATTCAAGTAATAAAATGGGTAACACTTATATAGTACTTACTATGTACCAGGCTGTCATTCCAAGCACATTATTGAATTCTCACAAACCACACTAATTGGTAGTTTCTATTGTTATATCCAGTTTACTGCTATTCAACAAGATTATTTTTCTAGGAGGGTAGTGCATCAACAAGAGGTTGGATTAGGTAATTAGTAAGATATTTTCCAAATTCAAACTTCTACAATTCTGGACCAATATATTGGACCAATTTATTGAACCAATTTATTTCATAAGTAGGGCATGAAGAGGCTCTGCTGCTTGTATTGACATAAAATTCAAAATGATCTCTAATAAAACCATATCTCTGTCAAATATTCATATCTGTCGCTATCCAGCAATCCCCCAGGCATCCCAGCCTCCTCCTCTAATGCAAGAATTCACTACCACCCACCCAACCCCCAGATGCTTTTGGCTTATCTCTTCAGAGACAGTAAAGCTCACCAAATATTCTTTTTGCTTCCCTATATTTTTCATTCCCCTTAATTGTGGGCAGCATCATGCAACTAGTTCTGGATAATTCAATGTGTGTGGAAGGAGCCTGTGCCACTTCTAGGTCAAAGCAATGAAAAGCCACAGTCCTTTATTCTACCATGAATATCATGAAGGCCAATGGGACAAATGATACAGCTGTAAAATGTCCTCAGCTTGTGTCCCTGGTTAAGCAGAGCTCCTGATGCAACCAACCTTGGAAAGGTACCAAAAGGAAGAAGAAATGTTAATTTAGTTTGAACATTAAGATGGGGCAGAGGGAAATCTCTTACCACAGCATTGCCTAGCCAAACCTGACTAACACATCTTCACTGACAGGCAACTCCAAGTCCTTTGCTAAGCACCTCAGACTGCATTTAGTATCTCTACTTCCAAGTAATATATGCACAGTGTCTGTCTGAGGAAGGGAGAAAGAAAGCCACCTGGAGAGTCATTTATTCTGAGAAAAGAACAGGACATCTAGTTGTGTAGATCTCCTTGGAAAGAGTAACATGGGGCCTGACTATATCTCCTCCTGAGACCAGATGCTCAGGTCTGTTTAGAGCCCAGTCTCATCCCAAATTGCTATACATGAAGGTGACCTATAGTTCTGTAATTAATTTTGTACAGTTAACACAGTTGATTTTTGTTTGTTTGTTTTCCTTACATTTTTTCAACGGAGCGTTTCCTGAGAATATATTATGGGAGATGATTCAGGTTGAAACTCCCTTTCCTCAAGGAGTTCACAGTCTAATGGGGAAGTAGACATGTACTCATCTAATTATTAAATAAGGTGGAATCAAGTCAGTGCTGTTATGAATGGACATGCTCTGATGGAGTGAATGGATGACTCAAGAGGACAGAGTCATAATGAGGAAAGGATCAAAGATAAGTGTCATTGTTTGACTCTCCACCATTCAGCTCTACACACCCTCCACCACCACCAACAGAATAATCCCAGGCCTTGAACCTGGATATTACATTTTATTTACATAAGATTTTTATAATGAAATAACCAGTATTTTTCTCACCGTTAAACTTTAAACATTTTTGAACATTCTTCATGTTCTTTTCTCTGTTTTTATATTAAAACAGGTTTCAAAAGTTTTAGCCAAAGTATATTCTATATCAAAACAATATTAACAAAGACTTGAGGGACTCAAACGCATATATGCTAGTGATAAATTTGGTGAAACCCATCTGATCTTGGAATTGTTATAAATTTGTCATGAAGATGGATGATGATCTGGCTTTAGAGCTGGGATATGAAACTTTCTACACAAGGCTACCAAAAGAAACTCGCATGCCCTAAACTTATTACCAGTCTTACATTGTGCTATCTGTACCTGCTCTGGCACTGGGGACAGCTGTGCAATGGATGCTGCTTCGGTCATCTTTATAGTAGGATTAAGTTGGCTGATGCACTTTCTATAGTATTAGGTCATTAAATATGAAATGTCCAATTTTGAATCAAAAGTTTAGTTTATCATATCTCAAACAAGAAGCAGTACAATGAATCAAAGTATGTGCCTAAACTAGTGACATAGTTTTGCCATCTTAATGGTAGCTTGTTTATGCCAGCAGCAAAGAAGCCTGGAGAGCGAGTGGTGATGAAATTGTGAAAGGCGTTTTCCACAGCTTGTTCAGAACTGAATATTTTTCCTCGCAAGAAGTGGTCCAAAGCCTGGAATAAGAGGTAAGTCAGTTGGTGCAGGGTCTGGTGAATATGCTGTATGACAGTTTCCAAGTCCAGCCTCTGTAGTTTGAGCGCATTGTTTGTGTGAAGTATGGTCAAGCATTGTCTTGCAAGAGGATTGGCCTGTCTCTATTGACCAATCTTGGCTGCTTAATCACAAGCATTCTCATCATTTCATCCAATTGGTTGCAGCAGACATCCACTGTAATGGATTGATCAGGTTTCACGAAGCTGTAGTGGATAATACCAGAGCTGGACCACCAAACAAACACCGTTAGCTTTTTTGATGAATATTCGATTTTGGACTGTGTTTTGGCACTTCATCTTTATCCAACCATTGTGCCAAACACTTTAAATTGTCAAAAAGAATCCATTTTTCATCACGCATAACAATATGGTATAGAAATGGTTCGCCTTTATGTCATCACAGCAAAGAAAGGCAAGAATCGAGACAATTTCTCTTCTGACGCTCATTTAATTCATGCAGAACCCATCTATCCAGCTTCTTTACCTTGCCCATTTCTTTCAAATGGTCCAATATTGTTGGAATAGTAACGTCAAACCTTGCTGCTAATTCACATGTAGGTTGAGAAAGATTTGCTTTCACTACAGCTTTCAGCTCATCATTATCCACCTTGGTGTCATGTGATCCACATGGCTCATTTTCAAGGTTAAAATCACCAGAACAGAACTTCTCAAACCACCAATGTACTGTGCATTCATTAGCCACATCCTTCCCAAACACTTCATTGATATTTTGAGCTGTCTGCGCTGCATTGGTTCCACAATGTAGCTCATACTTGAAAATAACACAAATTTTTGGCTTATCCATGGTTTCACAAAAATTGCTCTAAAAAAGTTTGAAAGATAATCACAAGCCACACCATGTGTTTGAAAGAATGAGGATGTATCTTTACAATGAAAATAAAACAAGAAGTGTCAAAGTGAAACGTCAGAGATATCAATCAACTGTCAAACTTAGCACTGATGGAAATCGGACATTTCATACTTCATAACCTTGATTAAACTCAAACACAGTCAAAAGTTTAATACTAGAAAGTGACTTTCAAGTTGAGGAGGGTGACATCTGACCATAAATTACCAACTCAACATCCTTCTGATTCTTACTTTCCTCTCAGTGAATATGATTTACTCAGGAATGCAATTTAACACTTTAGTTCAACAAATCCTTTCATGTCGTTTCCTCTTAACTGATACAGATCGAAATTTTTTCAAAGAAAAATTTATTTCTCTAAATACTAAAGGATCAAAAGATAACAAACAAAGAAAGTGTAAAACACAAAAAGGAGACACAGCTCAGTTTCTATAGGGCTCACCTACTTCATCTGCTATCTTTCTGCAAAGAGCTGACACAACCTTGCAGTACCTTGCTTGCCTTGATTCCTTCTTTACCATATGACCACTATGTTATTTTGTTCTCACTAAAAAGATGTAAAACCTCAACCTACTACCCAAAGTTCTCCCCGTACCCCAGTCAGGATAATGCCATCCATGGTATGAAGAAATGAAGAGAGAGAGAGAGAGAGAGAGAGAGGACAAAAAAGGATTCCCCCTATATTGACTACCTATTAAGATCCTCCTGCTCAAACCTGGCACTCTGGTCCCTAGGCTGAAGCATACATTTCTCTCTCCCTGGCAAATGACCTCATGGGTGATACTCAGCACCTTCATAAAGGCATTATTCCCTTGCCAAATACAGATATAACATTACTCTAATGCAGCATCGATAAACCTAGATTTACATATATTTAGAATAACAGGACAGGTGGGAGTAAAAGAGCATTTCATCATACACAGTGCTTTTCAAAATATAGTTCCAGAATTGTCTATAGCAGAATCTCTTATATAATGGAAAATCCTGTGCTCCACAAAAGACTTCTGAATCAGTGTTGAAGTGGGACCCACAAGTCTTCATTTTTATAACAGATCAGATGATTCTGATGTACTGAAAGTTTGAGAATCCCTGGAATAAAGGCTCAGGCAAATTTAGATTATTAAATTCAGATTATATTAACACCAAACACCTATTATGTGCTCTGAACTATATATGTTATATACTTTTACATACGTGAATTCCTATAAATCTCACACAAGCTCTGTCAAAAAGGTCCCACTTTGCTTTCAAGGAAATGGAGGCACATGGAAGTAAAGTGTCTTCCCAAGACTAGTACAGCTACTAGAAGCATAGCTACCAGAGGTGGAATTAGTAAAGGACAATGTGCTAGTTCCGCAGAGAAGTGTGGGAGGAAGAAAAGAAGAATTGAGGAGTGGTTAAGCATATGGACTCTGGAATCAAAGTTGGTTGGGTTAAAATCCCAGTTTTATCACTTTCTAGCTCTGTGATCTTGCGGAAATGAAATCTGTCTTAGTCCCTTTTCTCTTGCTTATAACAGAATACCTGAAACTGGGTAATTCATTTTTTCAAAAGGAGGTTTATTTGGCTTATGATTCTGCAGACTGAGCAGTTCAAGGCCCTGGCTCTAGTAAAGTTTTCTGTGCTGCATCATATCATGGTGGATGTCAAAGGGAAAGTGAACATGTATAAAGAGACAAAAACCCAAAAGGCATACTGGCTTTATAACAAGCCACCATTATGGCAACTAATCTATTCCAGGCAAAACTAGTTAAATCTTGCTAGAGTGAGAACTCATTTGCTATTTTGAGAAAGGCACCAAGCCATTCATGTGAGATCCACCGTCATGATCAAACACCTCCCCCTAGGTCCCAACTCCCAACACTGCCACAATAGGGATCAAATTTCACCATAAGTTTTAGTGGGACAAACCATATCCAAACTGTAGCATTCTCCTCCTTGCCCCTAAAACTCATGTTCTCACATCAAAATACAATTATTTCATCTCAATAGTCTCAAAAATTTTAACTCCTTCCAGCACCAACTCAAAAGTCTCATCTGGGACTCAGGGCAAGTTCCTTCCAGGTATGAACCTATAAAATAAAAAAAACACATTATTTATTTCCAAGATACAATGGTGGGGGCAGAAATTTGACAAACATTCCCAGTTCAAAGGGAGAAATAGGCCAAAAGAAAGGAATGACTGCTTCACACTAGTCTGAAACCCATCAGGACAGAAATTAATTCTGAAGGCTCCACCATAGTCTTTCATTCCTGTGCCACTTCCTGGGCATACTGGTTTGAAAGGTAGATTCCCAAGGCTTTGTGCAGCCCTGTCCCCTTGGCTTTCCTAGGTGCAACCCACTTGGCTACTCTCACAGGTTTGACTCAGGTGCCCGTAGCTTTTCCAGGCAGGTATTGTGCACTGGTGGCTCTACAGTTCTAGGGGCCAAGTGGTGGCCCCACCCCTATAGCTCCATTAGGCATTCCCCTGATAGGGACTCTCTGTGGTGGCTCTGCTTCTGCAATTGGTTTCTGCTTGGGCTCTTGGGCTTTCCAATACATCCTTTGAAAGCTGGGTGGAAGCCACCAAGCCTCCACAGCTATAGACCAAAATCTACTTTGTAGGTTTAAATGCATTAATATTGGTAAGGCACTTAGAGCAATACTCTCAGCACACAGTAAGCTCTATATAAGTGGCATCCATTATTATTATTTTATCACTTTGATTGTAATTATGTACATTAGCATCAGATCTCCTTTAGCAGCAATAGATGTATCTATCCAAAGAGCTGGTCTCCTGCTACTCCACCACTAGCTCCCTAAGGAATTGCTCATCATCAGTATATACAATATCTCAGGATTCCTGTAAAATTTGAGAGAATGGTCTCTAATTCCAATTCAATGCTATAGGGAGAGTTCCACCCTCACAGATCTATTACAGTGGCTACTGTGTCTACCATTAGAACCATTCTGTTATGTTCGTACATTAAAGAGTCCAGACAAATTATAAGTAACTTAGCAAGGTTGAGAGGTAACACATGAACCTGCTAAATCCTTGAAAAATAGCCAACTAAAGCTTAGTTAAAAGCAAAATTCCAAGGAAATGGAAAACCTCCTGGGGAAATTTCAGAACACAGATTAACACAGTACGTGACACTTGGGAGAGGCTCTAGCACCAATTTATCTCACAGTAACTGATTCCTATGTAAAATAGCACCAACTTAAGGCCTGCCAGCTTTCCTATAACTAAAATAGTTGTGGGGTTTTTTTGTTTTTTGTTTTTTGTTTGTTTTTGCTGAAAGAAGAAGCAGACCTTGGTGCTATGGGCATCACTAAACCACTTACTGTAGATTCTTGGGAATGCTTCATAGAAATAACAAAAAGCAAACACCTGCACAACGGATAGGTGGGAAAAGGAGAAAGGGCATCAGAAGCAAAATGCAGTTATAATTGCCTTCTCCTCCTACCTTTCTGGGGAGAGGGGTGTTGGAAAGTGGTCCATGATACAAGCCATACCTCTATCCTTCTCCTTCACAATGGCAGAGGCTGGTCACCATGGGCAGGGCAGGTGGTAAAGAGGAAGATTGGCCAGAGAAGACAGAGCCTGTTTTTCCTCTACAGAACTAAAGCAGGACACACATATGCCCCACTGCTGCTATCTCAGTTGATCAAAGGATACGAAACTTCATAATTCAAATAACTACTTTTACAAGAGCAAGGCCTAGCTTCATCCAATCCAAACATATATGTTCCAAGTAGCTGCTGCCCAATAAGGATCAGTTCTTCTTGGAGGAAGCTTCAAGTCATGACTATTTGTTGTCTTTTATCATTTAGGTTCTAAATTCCAGAATCTTCACATTATAGGGCTGGAAGGAACTTCAAAGATCATGCTGCTGAGTAGTCAAATAAGATAAGGAGAGAAGATTACCCATTGGCTAGGAAGTGATGAATGCTCAATAAATATTTACAGATTTGAACTAAATTGAATTACAGTGGGTTATCAAGCTTAGGAATACAACTTTTGATAATGAATGAGATGTGACTACGATACATTAAGACACCGTTTTATTGTTTGGCTACTAAATTGGTTTCTCTCACATCTCCCGTTTGCAATAGTTCTTACAAGATATTGAGAAGGGCTCAAACATAATATCATAAAGTTCTTTCAGTGTTCTGGGATGCCATTAACCTGCACTACAAATTGAATTCATTTACTTGCTTGTTGTCTACCCTTTCTTGGAATATAATTCCTTCTCTAAAAAAGTTATTCTAATGTTTTGCAATGATGGCACTACAGGTATTGAGGTGTGGCAATTCTCTTATAAGACTTTTAGTACATCTGGCTCTTGCCCTCTAAACGCCAGAAGCATGCTCCCATCCCTCAGTTATTGCATAACCAAAGAACCCACATATCCAGTACAAAACACTCCCTCATGGAATAGTAATTCTTCTGGTTGTGAACTAATCTATAGTTTCCAATTTGATGACTCATCCCCCTATTGGAAAATGTGGACATAAAACAAGAGTTGAGTAACTCTGCTTTCTGTCTGAGATCTGTTAACTTTACACCATCTGCTCTAAACTGGGTGGCAGGTATAGGTAATATCAGGGACAATTTAGATAGGGTGAATGAGGTGTGGAGAGTGATGGATATATAAAAAAGAGATGGCACAGGCATTTAGACATGGCAAAATAATGAGGAAATGGGGAGCAGGTGACATTCATTAAACAAATTTTTTAGCTCCTACTGTGTGCCATGCACTGCTGTTATAAACATTAGTCAGCAAAACAAAGCTTTCTATCCTCAAGAAGTTTATGTTGTTATGGAGGAAAGATTGATAATAAACAAACATATACTTGATGGTATGAAATGCTGTGGAAAATGGCCAAATAAGGCCTCTTTGAAAACATAACATTAGAGCTGGTAAAAGTTAGGAGGAGATTACAATATTCCATAAGAGTGATGATGATAATGTAGTCTTGAGCAGAAGTGAGAATGATGGTATAATTCCAATGGAAGCTGACAGGATTTGCTGAAATTTGGGGAATGCACAGTAAGAGTAAAATATTACTGCAGGATTATTGGTCTTATCCACTGGGGAGAAAAGGAAGAGCAGAGTGCCATTTACTGAGCTGGAGGAGGAGGTTTGTTGCTGTTGGATTTGGGGTTTTATTTTAGGAGAGGATAGGCACTCAAGAGTTTGGTTTGAGTCATGCATCTGAGTGGAGATGCTGAACAATCAGTTGGAAATAAATAAGAAAAGAAGTTAAGGCTGGAGATATGAGCATTGTCACCATATAGATCGTATTTAAAATCATTGAGGAGATCACCTAAGGAGACAGTAGATCAAGAAAAGAGGGCTTTGGACTGAGCCCAAGAGCACCTCAACATTTGGAAGGTAGGAAAGGAAATGAGTGAAAGAACCTGTTAGTGGCCAGTGAGATAGGAGACAAATTAAGGGAGGATACGGTGACAGAAGCCAAGAGAAGGTAGAGTTTCAAGAAGGAAAGAAAAACAAACAGTTTCTGTTGCTGTGAAAGAATTAGTTATGATGAGGAATGAGATTTGACCATTGGATTTGATAAAGTGTAGGTTCTTGGCAAACTTCACAAGAGAAGTTTCAGTGGAGTGGTGAAATGAAAAACCTGACAGCAATGGATTTATAAGCGAATGAGAAGAGAAAAGGGAAACGATGAGTATAAAAAACTCTTCTGAGAAATTTTGCTGTTAAAAGAAACAGAGAGGCCAGGCGCGGTGGCTCACGCTTGTAATCCTAGCACTCTTGGAGGCCGAGGCGGGTGGATTGTTTGAGCTCAGGAGTTCGAGACCAGCCTGAGCAAGAGCGAGACCTCATCTCTACTAAAAATAGAAAGAAATTAATCGGACAGCTAAAAATATATAGAAAAATTAGCCGGGCATGGTGGCACATGCCTGTAGTCCCAGCTACCCGGGAGGCTGAGGCAAGAGGATCACTTGAGCCCAGGATTTGAGGTTGCTGTGAGCTGGGCTGATGCCAGGGCACTCTAGCCCGGGTGACAGAGTGAGACTCTGTCTCAAAAAAAAAAAAAAAAAAGAAAGAAACAGAGATATACTTAACAAAGCAGAAGGTTAATGGGAGGGCATAGGAGTTCTTTTGAATATTTTTAAGATAGAAGGTATTCGGGCATGTTTATTGGCAGGTGATAATGATTCAGTAAAAAAAGATGAAGCAGGAGAGAGAGGTGAGACTTGATGGAGTATTCTCCTTGAGTGGGACACAAGGTACCAGTGAAAGGATTAGTATGAGCTAAAAGTACATACACATGGTTCAGAAAAATAAGAGGCAAGGCACATTATATGAGTACAGATAATGAGAGGTAGATTGATGACGTGGTGAGAGTATGAGGAAGTTGATTCCTAATTGCTTCTATTTTCCCAGTAAAAAGTAAGAATGGAGGAGAAAGTATTGGAAGTTTGAATAGAGGTGACAGTGTGCATTATTGTCTAAAAGAGTGAATGAAAAGGGCACTTGACTAAAGACCTTAAAAAGTTCTTTCCTCAAGAATTCCTTACCTAGGCCGATGTCTGAAAGGGTCTTCCCAACATCTTCATTTAGAATTCTTAAGGTTTCGTGCCTTAGGTTTAAATCTGTTATCCACCTTGAATTGATTTTTGTGAGAGGTGAGAGGT
>NW_012152430.1:759104-763262 GCF_000956105.1 Propithecus coquereli
AAAATAAAAAAAAAGTTCTTTCCTCATCTGCAGGCATGGATAAAACCATTCAATAAAAAATTAAACTATCTCTTCTTGTGGTTTAATTTTTTGTGGCAGCCATCACTGATTAAAATACAAATTTCATAATAGTTGGCCCATCTGAAGCTTTAAGAAAAGGTCATTGACAACTAGAGTGCCTCATCTGATACTGTTGCAAAAATGAGCCTTTATCCATCATTTTATGGGACTGGAGCAAATGGTCTGACTTCAGTTTTGACAGAAAGAGAAAAGTACTTAATAAGTCAGTAATTGCTTAGGAAAATGTATAGAAAGCAACCTTGCCCCCAGTGTGGCCATGTCTCAACACTATGGCTCACAAAACAAAGCTTTCAACATGTGCTCAGTCAGTCAAAAATACCTCCCTGAATCAAGTTCTGTGCCAAGCCAGGGGCTTAAAAGTAGAAAATAGAGGCGAGGAAAGGAACATTGAGACAAATGCAACCTGCTTCCTAATGTATCAGCTCCATCTGTGCTCGTATTCCAGCAGGGAAATAACACAAGTATAAGAACAACTCATTTAGGATGAAAGGCATGACTTACATACTAGATTTATCACCCTTTGTTTGGCCAAACCTTTGCCTATAATTCTAAATATTCACCACTGGATAGCCATGCACAGTAAGAATAGATCTGATTTAAAAGAAAATAACACCAAGAAATAAAGATCAAATTTCCCCCTGTCTCTCAAAGTATTCCAATGCTCTCTGGTCTCTCAAATTGCATGAATATGCTCCAGTATCTCCAAGTGTCAGGAAGTAATACCTATCATAACTTACAGCCTTTGAAAGATTTCTCTATAGTATTTCTCTCACTGTTGGCTTGCTCAACTTGCATGTCATCATAGGCATAGTCATGTTACTGGACAGAGGCAATCACAGATCTTCTTTCAGGAATAAACTGGTCACCATTATCAGGCTCAAATAATTCTGAAGACCTTGCCCAACTGATGTCTGCTCACAAGTAGATAGGGAATCAGGCTTCACCAGGGAATTCTTCATATCCACAAGGTGAACTGGGAAATTTGCCAGGTCCATTTCTGTTCTCTCTAATAGTTAGCCTGTTTTGGTGACTACTCTCTTCAGATTCACATCCTTTATGAGAAGAATGTGAACTCCAGTCCTAAAAATGGCATTGTGTCCCTCTTTTCATCACATTATGATGAGGCAATGTGACTTCTTCACACACTTTGGCACAAGGTTGCTGGTGAAAGAGGCTTATTGTCACTGCAAAGGGACCATCATTTAAAAACTCCAATATATGTTAAAGCTCACAGGTTTTGACAGGCACCATAAAATATATGTGAAAAATATCATAGGAACATAAATGTGGGAACCATTGCTGATGACTGAGAAAGGTCAAGTCTTCATGGGAAAGACATCCCTGAAAAATGGGTAAAAACTAAGTAATCAATTGATGATAGAGAAATATATTCATAAAAGAAGGAAAAGCATACAGAGAGACAAGTTTGCAAATAACAGAAAGTACAGTTTTCTGGGTAAATAAATGTATCTGATAAGGTGATAAAAGATAGATGTGGTCATATGATTAGAAGACTTGAAAGCCAGGGAGTTGAGTTCAAATTAAATCATTCTGGTCATCTGAGAGAACAGAGTGTACATTGTCATTATCACTTTAGTGTGAGAAGTATAATGTTATAGTGTAAGACAGAAATGAACTAACATGTACTCTTTCCCTAACTAGCTGCCTGAACTGGATCAATTCATTTAACTCAGTTTATCCCACATATGTGTAATGATGAAGTTAGAACAAGTGGTCTTTAAAGGCCCATATTGTTCTGACACAATGTAATTGGAGGAGGCTGACCTATTCTCCCTAGTCAAGCCTATATGTGACATCTATTGTACAACATAATGACTGGAGTAAATACTTGAAAATTGCTAAGAAAGTAGATTTTATGTTCTCACCACAAAAAATAAGTACATGAGGTAATGCACATGTTAATTAGCTTGTTTTATCCATTCCGTAGTGTATACATATTTCAAAACATCATGTTGTACATCATAAATATATATAATTTGTATTTTACAATTAAAATAACTAATTTATTAATTAAAATAAATACATAAATATATGGAAAAGAAAAAATGAGTGGAAGTGGTGAAAATACAGCTCTGCTCAGGCATTAATACATTAAACTGTTCTACTATAGATTGGTGACTTCCTTACTTTGTCAATAATAACAGTCTCTGGTTTGCATGGCAGTTTCATACCAAAGCATTCGTGAGGAAAATCATTAACCCATTTATGCACAAGGGAAATTTACTCAATGCTCCATTTGGTGGAGAAGTTTATTGAGATTCTGTACTCCCATAACTGCTAAGGAAACCCATATTACATACTGATGATGAACTAAGATCTTCTATGGTGAATATGAATAGACAAACAAGAGTCATCAGATATTGAAGAAAGTTAGGGAAATGAAAAAGAAGAGGCAAGATGAACATATTGAACAATTTTCCCCAAGAGAAAGAGGTCATTTTTTTTTATTTCAAAATATTATGAGGGCACAAACATTTTGGTTACATTTTATCATTTTGCCTCACCCAAACAAGGATTAGAGGCATGCCCTTCCCCTCTACAATGCTCACCACATCCATTAGTCATGAGTTTACCCCTCCCGAAACCCCCTAATCCCTGGAGAATATTACTACCGTGTGAGCACCGTAGTGCTGATCAGTTAATGTCAATTGGATGGCGAGTACATGTGGAGCTTATTCTTCCATTCTTGTGATACCTCACTTCAGATAATGGGCCCAAGCTCTATCCAGGAAAATATAAGAGGTGCCAGATCACTGTCGTTTCTAATAATTGGGTAACATTCCATTATATACATATACCAAATTTTAATAATCCACTCATGAATTGATGGGCACTTGGGTTCTTTCCATATCTTTGCAATAGTGAATTGTGCTGCCATAAACATTTGGGTGCAGATGTCTTTATTACAGAATGTCTTTTGCTCTTTTGGGTAGATGCCTAATAGTGCTATTTCTGGATCTATTTTTAGCTCTTTGAGGTGTCTCCAAATTCATTTCCACAGAGGTTGCGCTAATTTGCTGTCCCACCAGCAGTGTAAGAGTGTTCCCATCTCTCCACATCCTCGCCAACATTTGTTGTTTTGGGATTTTTTGATAGAGGCCAGTCTTACTCGGGTTAGGTGATATCGCATTATGGCTTTGATTTGCAATTCTCTAATGATTAGAGATGTTGAGCATTTTTTTATGTTTCCTGGCCATTATTCTGTTTTCTTTTTTTTTCTTTTTTTTTTATTTCAGCAAATTATGGGTGTAGAGATGTTTAGGTTACGTGTGTTGCCCTTGGTTCCCCCACCCCACCGAAGTCCGTGTTTCAAATATGTCCATCCTTCGGGTAGTGTGCATTGCACTCCTTGTGTATACTGTTCATGTCATTTGCCCATTTATTGATGGGGTTATTTGATTTTTTCTTGTTGATTTTTTTTAAGTTCTAGATAGATTCTTATTATCAGCCCTTTATTGGATGTGTAGAGAGAAAATATTTTCTCCCATTTTGTAGGCTGTCTATTTGCTCTCATGATAGTTTCCTTGGCTGTGCAAAAGTTTTTTAATTTGATCAGATCCCATTTATTTATTTTTGTTGCTGCGGTGATTGCTTTGGGGCTCTTCTTCAAAAATTCTTTGCCTAGGCCAATGTCTGAAAGGGTCTTCCCAACATCTTCTAGAATTCTTAAGGTTTCATGCCTTAGGTTTAAGTCTGTTATTCATCTTCAATTGATTTTTGTGAGAGGTGAGAGGTGGGGATCCAGTTTCAATCTTCTGCATGTAGCTATCCAGTTTTTGCAGAACAATTTATTATGCTTTCCATGGAACCAGAGAAGACCTCATATAGCCAAAGCAATCTTAAGTAAAAAGAACAAACTGAGAGGCATTAGTCTACCAGACTTCAAGCTGTACTACGAGGCTATAGTAACTAAAATAGCATGGTACTGGCACAAGAACAGAGACATAGACCTTTGGAATATGACTGAGAATCCAGAGATGAAACCATCTGCATATGGTAATCTAATCTTGACAAAACAGACAAAAATATACACTGGGGGAAAGAATCTCTTTTCAA
>NW_012152430.1:764721-774116 GCF_000956105.1 Propithecus coquereli
TTCAGGTTACAAATATAAAAAATCTTAAAAGCAACCAGAAGCAGGAAAAGACACATAAGATACAGAGAAACAAGAATAAGGATGAAATCAGACTTCTCATCAGAGACAATGTAAGCCACAACACAGTGGAAAAATCTCTTTAAAGCTGAAAGTAAAAAGCAATTGTCAACCTAAAATTCCACACCCAGTGAAAATATCTTTCAAAAGCAAAAGTGATATAAAGACTTTTCCAGACATATAACAGCTGAAGGAATTTATTACCAGCACACCAACATTGCAATAAATGCTAAAGGAATGTCTTCAGGCAGAAGGAGAATGATAACAGATGGAAATTTGGATCTACATAAAAAAATAAGGAGCACTGAAAACATTAAATATGTAGGTAAATATAAAACACTTTTTATCTTATCCCTTAATCTCTTAAAATGATAATTGGCTTCATTTAGGGTTAATAAAGCTGCGTTATGAAATCAGCTGACAGGGATGATCTGTAAACACAATATCAGTTTAATCAGTATATAATGTTATAGTGGATCATTCATCTCAGGCCTCAAAGGTTTCTGAAAACCAATAACATCATAACTTGTTTTGGACTTTACTATGTTATAATTTTCATCATGAAATTTTAGTTTTATAGGGTTTCTAATTCTTCAAACAGGCACAGAGCCAAATTGGTAGAGGAAGAATGCAGAGCATCAATTTATGTGTTATTACCTTAACATCTCCACATTTTGTTTTAAAATATTAAAAGAAGGAGTTCTGAAAAATAGAAAGGTTAGTTTGTAAATTCTGATATTGACAGGCAATTTTTCTTTTCTTGGACAGCTAATTCTGTTCTGATAATAATTTATCAAATTGCTTTAAGGTGTCAGAAAACTCACCATTCGTAAGTTAAGATTCTTGGTATTTGGATGTCTCTTTGATGCTACTAAGAAAATAAGGATGAGCTTCCTTTCTGAAAGCTTTTTGATGTGGTGTCACAGAATAGCAGGTTGTAAACACAACCAGCCACTTTATTACCTTAAAACTAGGCATTTGTAAATATTAGAACTTAAAAATATGGCAGGTAAGGTCCCTTAAAACACTCAGGTCTCTAGATTGGACCTATCTAACGTAATTTTTCCTTTTTCTTTTAAAAAATCATAGGAGATTTGTATCTCAGTGATGTTTTTTCTGCTGAATTTGCTGCCGATATTGTATATGAATTTAACATGCTGTGTAAGCTGTGTTAGTTAGTAAACAGCTTATGCAGGGCTACTTTGCCAAATAAAGTTCAAAGTAAAAGAGGGGGGAAAGATAATTGCATAAATAAAAAAAACAAAAATTTAGTATGGGGCTAAAAACATATGTAGGAGTAAATTGTACAGAAAAAGTAAGACAAAGGCTTAAGAAGAGAGATGGAAGTACTGTATGCCATTATATGGTTCTTTTATTACATAAAAGTGGTATAATATTATTTCAAGGTAGATTTCTAGTCAATATTGTACTAGAAGTACTATCCAGTGGAATAAGAAAAATTACAGGGAAAACAAGCATGGAGCTTGGAAAGGAAGAGATAAAACTGTATGTATTAGCAGAAGACATGATTGTTTATGTAGAAAATAATAAAGAATCCACAGGTAAGCTACTGGAACTAATATGTGCGTTTTGAAAAATTTAGAGAGTAATACAAGGTCAATATACAAGTAAAAATTTTAAAAGTTACCATTTAGGATAGCATCCAAAAAGTGAAGTGTATCTAAATAAAATTTAAAAAATGAGCATTGTAAGGGGGAAAAGGCACGGCTCAAATCATGGTTTGGGTGTGGCAAAGTCATAACATGTAACTAAAATGTTTGTACCCTCACAATATCCTGAAATAAATAAATAAAATATTCTAATGAAATATTGAATTTTAAGGAATAAATTGACAATAGATTTGCAAGATATGAAAAACAGAATTTACAAAGCATTGTTGGGAGAAATTAAAGAAGACCCAAATAGAAGGAGAGATATACCATATTCACAAATCAGAAGTTTTATTATTGTTAATATTGATCTCTACAGATCAAGATTCAATGTAATGCCAAAGGAAATTCTGGCAGACTATTTTGTAAAAGTTGAAAAGCTGATTCTAAAATTCATATGGAAACGCAAGGAATCTAAAATAGCCAAAACAATTTTGAAAAGTAAAATAATAATTGTAGGACGTACACTGCCCAACTTAAAGACAATATAAAACTACAGTAATCAAGACAGCTTAGTATCAGTGTAAATACAGATATATAGATCAATGAAACAGAGTAAAGTATGCAGAAATATGCCCACACAAATATGGCTAATTGATGTACAAACCAAATGAAAAGTCAGTTGAGTGGAAGGAGATAGGTATATTCACATTTAATGGGTGTGGTGCACACCGTCTGGGGGATGGACATGCTTGAAGCTCTGATTCGGGTGGGGCAAAGGCAATATATGTAACCTAAACATTTGTACCCCCCTAATATGCTGAAATTTTTAAAAAATGGAACTGGAACAATACAGTATCCATTTGCAAAAAAAAAGGGGGGGGAATCTTGACCTTCACCATATTAAAAACATTAAATTGAAATTGATCATAAACCTAGATGTAAGAGCTAAACCATAAATGTTCTAGAAGAAAACTTAGGGGAAAATTTGAGTGACTTTGAAATAGAAAAATATTTTTAAATAGAACGCAATAAATATGACATATAAAAGGTGATAAATTCAACTTCATTAAAATTAGAGGATTATAATTTTCCAAAGACATTGTTAAAAAAATGAAAAGGTAAGCCACAGACTGAGAGAAAATATTTACAAAATATATACCTAACAAAGGACTTGTATGGAAACTGTATCAAGCACTTACATCTCAGTAATTAAAAGGCAAACAGCTTAATTTTTTTAATGGACAAAATATTTGCTCTGTCACTTTACCAAACATGAATGAATCTCACAAATATCATATGGAGTGAAGTAAGGAAAGCCCAATAAAATAAAACATACATACCAGATTGCATTTATATAATGCTTAAAAACAGGCAAAACTACACAATATTGTGTAGGAATGTATATGTGGGTGGTAAAACTACAATAAAAACAAAGTCATTCTAGTCATAAAACTCAAGATATCATTTTCTTTTATAAAGGATTAGAGGAAACTTATTTTCAAGGGATACATAGTGGGCACTGGGGTGCTGGTAACGTTCTATGTCTTGAGCTAAATCACAGTTACACAGGTGTTTTGCTTTATAAACACAGGTGTTCACTTTTTATAAAATTGATGAAAAGAAAAATTTTAAATACCCATAAGTAGAACAAAAATAGAAGGTAGAAATTAGCAGCCACTGGAAAATAAAAAAGGAAAAAAAGAAATCTTAATATATTTAAAAAAACAACAAAGAGAGTGACGTCACAGAAAATGTCAGAGTAGGGAACTCACCGCCCTCTCCCTCCAGAAAAGCAACAAATAAACTGGCAAAAACTGTCAGAATCAATGTTTAAGAACTCTGGAAACTAGTTAAAACTTACAATAACTAAGAGAAAGTTTAATAAAGAAAGAAGGTACTGAATTTTAGTAAGAGAATGCTATGGCCTTTTAAATTTCCCACCTACCATCTTCCGTTTCTCAGATCAGGAGTGGTCATAAAGATGGCAACCCACATTCCTGGTGCAGGTTGCTAGTGCCAAAAGGAGCAATAAGGAACTTTATTTGTGAAGAATTATGATTGTGTTTCAATTATTCTGGCAGCATCTTGAAGGATTAACACAAGGGCTTGCCTTTATTTCACACAATTTACAGTCTTCCCATGACTGAAGTGGCTTCTTAGGTGGTACTTGCAGAAAGTATTGAAAGACAAAGTGTTGGCTAAAGGAATCCAGAGCAAGAAACAGGCACAAGCAATAGAAGAACTGAAAATAATGGGACTGAGGTTGGGAAAGGAGATATGAGGAAGGGAGCAATAAGGATTTTTAAAGCTCTTATATATAGATGGGAGTCAAGAAGGCCATGCACATGTCCAGAGCTGGATATATGCTCAGAAAAGGTCTGAGAAGATGCTAAGTTTTTACCTCTAAGGGACCCTCGGGCTCCTCACACTCAGTAAGTGAAGGTTAAGGCAGACATGAAAACAATTAAACATTAAAAGAGACAACACAGAGACAACTTCTATTATTAAAGAGTATTTTTTTCTTTTTGACTTTTTTTCTTTTTAGGCTCCAGCCATTTACAGAAACCCGGTCAAACACTATCTGACCACTAAACTAATGGAATATAGATTTCAATGGCCACACACAATGAAGAATACAGACTTTATGAAAATAATTTAGAAGAGTCACTAAACAAATAGCCCACTGCAAGCAACAACAGCAACCCTGGGGAAGAGGAAAATCTGAGTTCCAGAGTTGCCACATTATGCTATTCAAAATGTCCTGTTTTTAACAGAAATTTACAAGCCATACAGATAAATAGGAAACTATTGTCCATTCACAGAAAAAAATGAATGGAAATCATCTCTGAGGAAGCATAGACACTGTACTTACTAGACAATGATGTTACATAAGCTGTTTTAAATATGTTCAAAGAGTTCAAGGTCATAAAGGATAAAGAATTAAAGGAAAGCAGAACAATAACCTTTTACTAAAGAAAGAATATCACTAATGAGAGAGAAGTTATAAAAAGAAGCCAAATGGAAATTCTAGAGTTAAAAAAGTAAAATAACTGCATTGAAAAATTCACTAGAGAGTTTCAACAGCAGATTTGAGCATACAGAAGAGAGAATTAATGAACTCAAAGATAAGTCAATGAGGTCATCTAGTTTGAGGGGCAGAAAGATAGAAAAATGAAGAAAGTGAACAGAGCCTAAAAGACCTATTGGATATCATCAAGCATACCAATGTATGCATACTGGAAATCCCAGAAAGATAGAAGAGAGAAGAGAACAGAAAGAATATTTGAAAGAAGTATGGCCCAAAACTTCCCAAATTTGATGAAAGGCATCAATCTACACATCCAAGATATACAACAAATTGTAAGTAGGAAAAACTCAAAGAAATCCACACTAAGACACATTACAGTAAAATTCCTGAAAGACAAAGGCAGAGAATTTTGAAAGCAGCAAAAGAGAAATGACTCACTATGTACAACAGAGCCTCCATAAGAGTAAGAGCCTATTTCTCTTCAGAAACCTTGGAGGCCAGAGGTAGTGGCACAATATATTTACTTAAAGCACTGAAATAAATAAAAAAGATTTTTTTCAAAAGCACTGAAAGGAAAAATCTGTCAACCAATAATTCCATATCTGGCAAAACTATCCTTCCAAAATGAAAGAGAAATAAAGACTTTCTCAGGTAAACAAAAGCTGAGGGAGTTTACAACTTGTAGACCTGCCCCACAAGAAATGGTAAACAGAGTCTTTCAAGCTGAAGCAAAAGACTCTAGACAGTAAGTCAAAATCATATAAGAAAGTCTAACCTAAAGCTATCTGCATAGGTAAATAGAAAAGCCAGTATTATTGCTATTTTCGTTTGTAACACTTTTTCCCCATATCACTTAAAAGACAAATGCTTACCGTAATGACTAAAAATCCATATAAATAGGCATAGAATGTATAATAAAAATGTGATTTCTGACAAAAACAGTATGGGGGGCTGGAAACGTAAAGGAGCAGCATTTTTGTTTACTACTAAAACTAAGTTGGTATTAATTCAAACTTGATAGCTGTGGAGTTCAGATGTTAATTATAACCCCCAGGCATTATCATTTATCTTAGTGTATTCACTAAGGTAAAAACTAAAAAAGAAAAATGAAGAAAAGGAAATAAGGAAGTAATCAAAATGGTTCACAAGAAACAATGACTTCATCACAAAAGATGACAGTAACGGAGGAATTGAGGGGGAAAAAGAGATAAGACATGTAGAAAACAAACAGCTAAGTGTCAGAAGTAAGTCCTTTTATCAATTATTACTTTAAATGTCAATAGATTAAAATCTTCAATTCAAAGTTAGAGATTGGCATAATACATTTTCAAAGGCATTATCCAACTCTATGCTGCCTACAAGAAACTCACTTTAGATGCAAAGACACACTAGATTTTGAATTGAGAGGATGAAAAAGATGTTCCATGCAAATAGTGAGCAAAAGATGACTGGGGTAGCTGTACTAATATTAAACAAAAAGGACATTAAGACAAAAATTTTCAAGAGACAAAGAAGAATATTATATATTGATAAAGTGGTCAATCCACCACGAAAATATAACAATTCTAAATATACGTGCATATAATAACAAAGTCTGAAAATATGTGAAGCAAAAAGTGACAGACTTGAAGGGAGAAATAAACAGTCCTATAGAAATATTTGAAGACTTCAGCACCCCACTTTCAATAATGGACAGAACAACTAGACAGATGATCACTAATGAAATAAAAGACTTGAATGAGACTGTAAACTAGACCTAGGCAAAGAATTTACAACTAAGACCTCAAAAGCAAATGCAACAAAACAAAAATAGACAAATGGGATTTAATTAAACTAAAAGATTTCTGCATAGCAAAAGAAATAATCAAAAGAGTATATAAACAACCTACGGAATGGGAGAAAATATTCATAATCTATCTGACAAAGGACTAATATCCAAAATCTACAAGAAAAACAACTCAACAAGAAAAAAATAACCCCATTAAAAAGTGAGCAAATGACATAAACATGCATTTTTCAAAAGAAGATATACAAATGGCCAATAAATGTGAAAAAATGCTCAACATCAATAAACATCAAAGAAATGCAAATTAAAACCACAATGAGATACCATCTTATTCTAATTAGAATGGCCATTATTAAAAGTAAAAAAGCAATAGATGTCAGTGAGAATGCAGTGAAAAAGAAACACTTACACACTGTTTGTGGGAATGTAAATTAGTGCAACCTCTACAGAGATCAGGATGGAGATTTCTCAAACTGAAAGTAGATCTACCATTCAATCCTACAATCGCACTGGTTATCTACCCAAAGAAAAAAAAATCATTATATCAAAAAATGACCTGCACTCATATGTTTATCTCAGCACAATTCACAGTCAAAAAGATATGAAATCAACCTAAGTGCCCATCAACCAATGAGTAGATAAAGAAAATGTAATTTACATATACCATGGAATTCTAAGCCATAAGAAAAAATGAAATAATGTCTTTTTCAGCAACTTTGATGGACCTAGAGGCCATGATGTAAGTGAAGTAACTCAGGAACAGAAAAACAAATGCTGCATGATCTCACTTATAAGTGGGAGATAACTATGGCTATGCAAGGACACACAGAGTGGTACAATGGACATCAGGGACTCAGAAAGGGAAAGGGTTAGAAGGAGTGAGGTATGAAAAATTACTTATGAGATATAATGGACACATTCAGGTGATGGGTACACAAGCCCAGACCTCCCCACTATACAATATATACATGTACTAGATTTCAACTTCTACATCCTAATTCCATTTTTAAAAAATAAACTAACTAGACCTAACAGACATACACAGAACACAGAGCACTGCATCCAGAAACAACAGAATACACTTTTTTCTCAAGCGCATATGGAACATTTTTCAGTGTAGAAGATACATTACACCACAAAACAATTCTCGATACATTTTTTAAAAATTAAACATATGTGCAACCTGAGCATTTGTACTCCTGTAACATGCTGAAATAAAAAAATAAAGTATTGTCTCTGACAATACAGTGACATGAAAAACAATAACAGAAGGAAAAGTGAAAAATTTGCCTACGTGTGGAAATTTAAAAATACACAAAAAACCAATGGGTCAAAGAAGATATTGTAAGTAAAATTAGCAAATACTTTGAGAGAAAAGAAAATTAAAACACAAAACATCAAAACTTATATGGTACAGCAAAAGCAGTGATCGAAGAGAAATTTTTAGTTGTAAATGCCTACAAGAAAAAAGAAAAGAGAGCCAAAGTCAATAAATGAACATTTATTTCTCAGGAAACTAGAAAAAGAAGAGCAAGATAAACTCAAAGTTAGCACAGGAAGGAAATAATAAGTATTATAGTATAAATAAGCTAAACAAAGAATAGAAAAACAATAAGGAAAAATGATTAAACCACGGTTGGTTCTTTGAAAATATCAACAAAATTGACAGATAAATGGATTATGAAAAAGAGGCAAGATTCAAATTACTAATGTCAGAAATGAAAGTGGGAGCATCATTGAAGACCCCATAGAAATAAAAAGGAATATAAAACAATGCCTATGAACGGTCGTTTACCAACAAGTTAAATAATCTAGATGAAATGGGTAAATTCCAAGGAACATACAAACAATCAAAACTGACTCAAGACAACACAGAAAGTCTGAACAGACCTATGTTAAGATATTGAATCTGTAATGAAAAACATCCTAACAAACAAACAAACAAAAACACAGAATCAGATGGTTTCACTGGTAAATAACACCAAATATTTAAAAGAAAAGTTAACACCACTCCTTCTCAAATTCTTCAAAAAAAGAAGGTAACCAGGAATGCAAGGGTGGTCCAACATACCAAAATCAGTCAATGTAATATAACACATTAATAAAATGAAGGAAAAAAAGTTATGATGATCTCAAATGATACAGAAAAAAGCATTTGACAAAATCCAACAGCTTCCATGAGTAAAAATATTCAACCAACTAGGAACTGAAGATCACTACTTCAACATGATAAAGAGCATTTTTTTTTTTTTTTTTGGTTCTCACATGACTGTATTTTGATCACTTTAGTATAAATTAGTCACAGACATAGAGGTACGATTTCCTTTGACATACATATCGGGTTTTTTTTTATTTCAGGGTATTGTGAGGGTGCAAACATTATGGTTACACTTTATGTCTTTGCCTCACCCAAGTGCAGGTTAAAGGCATGACCTTCCCCCTCTACAGTGCTCCCCGTGTCCTTTAGTTACGGATTTACCCCCATCCCCCTAATCCCTGGAGAGTATGTCTGCCATGTGATCGCCTAGTGTTGATCAGTTAGTACCAATTTGATGGCGAGTACAAATGGAGCCCATTCTTCCGTTCTTGTGGTGCCTCACTTTGGATAATAGGCTTAAGTTTAATCCAGGAAAGTATAAGACGTTCTAGATCACTGTCGTTTCTTATGATTGAGTAATATTCCATTGTAAACATTTACCAAATTTTGATAATCCACTCATGGATTGATGGACACTTGGGTTGTTTCCACATCCTTCCAATAGTGAATTGTGCTGCCATAAACATTCGGGTGCAGATGTCTTTATCGTAGAATGTTTTGTGATCTTTTGGATAGATGCCTAATAGTGCTATTGCTGGATCGAATGGTATTTCTATTTTTAGCTCTCTGAGGTATCTCCAAATTCTTTTCCAC
>NW_012152430.1:777491-779194 GCF_000956105.1 Propithecus coquereli
AAGAAGGTGCAAGACATACATTAAAAACTACAAAACATTGGTCAAATGAATTAAAGAAGAATTAAATAATTGAAAAGACATGCTATATTTTTGGAAGATTCAATATTATTAAGATAGAAATATTACTCAAAGAGATCTACAGATCCAGTTTAATCCCTGTGAAAATCTCAAAGGATATTTTTGCAGAAATGGAAAAGCTGATCCTAAAATTCATATGGAATTGTATGGGATCATGAATAGCCAGGAATAATAAGGGGGGAAAAAAAGAACAAAGTTTGAGAACTTATACTTGTCTATTTCAAACCTCACTGCAAATTTACACTAATCAAAACAGTACAGTACTGGCATAAGGATAGGCATATAGATCAATGGAATATAATTGAGGATCAAAAAATAAACCAATATATCTATGTTATATATATACATATATAATGATCTATATCTATGTTCAATTAATTTTGAATGGTAGAAAGACCACTTAATAGGATAATACTCCCTAAAACAAATGGTACTGGGACAACTGAATATCCATATGCCAAAGAATAAAGTTGGACCCCTTGCTTATACCATAGGTAAACAATAACTCAAAATGGTTCAGTAATCCAAATATAAGAGCTAACACCATATGACTCCTAGAAGAAAACATAGGGATAAATCTTCATGACCTTGGATTTGGCAATGGGACACCAAAAGCATGAACAACAAAAGAAAAATAAATTGGACTTCATCAAAATCAAAAACTTTTGTGTTTTAAAAACACCATAAGAAAGTGAGAAGACAACCCACAGAATGGAAACAAGTATTTGCAAATCATATATCTAACAAAGCCCTATTACTCCAAATATACAAAAAAATTACAAATCAACAACAAAATGACAAACAACCCACTTTAAAATTAAGCAGAGGATTTGAATATGTGTTTCTCCAAAGAAGATATCCAAATTGCCAGCAAGCACATGAAAATATGCTCAATATTGTTAGTCATTACAGAAATGCAAATATAAAACACACCTCACACCCACTAGGCTGGCCATAATAAAATGTCAGACAATAACAAGTGTTGAGAAGGATGTGGAGAAATTGGAACCCCAGGACATTGCTTGTGGGGATGTAAAATGATTCAGTTAATGTGGAAGATGGTTTGGCAGTTCCTCAAGGAATTAAAGATAGAGTTACCATGTGACTCAGTAATTTCACTACCAAGTATACACCCAAAAGAATTGAAGACAGGTACTCAAACAAACACTCAGACACAAATGTTCATAGGAGTACTATTCACAGTAGCCAAAAGGTAGAAACAACCCAAATATTTGTCAATGGGTGAATGAATAAAGTGTGTTCTATATATACAATGGAATATTATTCAGCCACAAAAAGGAATGAAGTATTGATACATGGATGAAATTCCAAACCATGCTAATTGAAAGAAGCCAAACACAAAGGAGCACATACTATGTGATTCCATTTATATGAAAAATGCAGAAAGGGTAAATTCATTAAGACAAGCAGAATAGTGGTTGCCAGGGGCTGGTGGAGGGGTGAATGAGGACCGATTAATGAATATGAGATTTCCTTTGGGGTGATAAAAATGGTTTGGAATTACACAGAGATGATGATGATTGCACATTTTGAATGTACTAAATGCCACTGAAATGGTTAAAGTTTGTTATGTGAATTTTACCTCAATAAAATTAAAAATTCAT
>NW_012152430.1:779849-843425 GCF_000956105.1 Propithecus coquereli
AGATGGCAAGATTCAATATTGTAAAGATGTCAGTTCTTTCCAGACTAATCTATACATTCAATTCACTCCCAATAATTAACTCAACTATGTTATTTATAGAACTGATCATACGGTTTATTTGTACAGATCATTTCTTCAAAAAATTGTGAAAAGAAAAGAAAAAGGAAGTGCTTGCCAAGTATCTGTACTGAAATAGTATGGTTGTTACTGGGGTAGAAATAAACTATTATTATCAATAATAATAGTAACTAGTATTTATATATCACTTTACGTGTGTGTGTGTGTGTGTGTGTGTGTGTGTGTGTGTGTGTGTATTTTCAAGATGCTGTTCCCAAGTCATAATATATTACATTTAATCCTAGGAACATCTTCTTACCATTCTCATGTTACGTATTTGGAAACCGAGGCACTGAGAGGTTAAGTAATTTAATCAATTTTATACAGCTAATAAATGGTGGAGCTGGGAAATGAACCAAGTAATCTGAGTCCAGAGCCTGAGATCTTAATTACTATGTTTAGCTGTCACTTTGCTAATGGTGTCAAATTGAAAATCTGTATTCTAATACATTCACATGGAGATTTAACTTATGATGAAGGTAGCACTTCAAGTAAGTATGGAAAGAATGAACTATTTAATTAATAGTGGAGGTAAAATTGGCTATCCATTTGGAACAAGTTATGTAAGATTCCTACCTCATGCCAAACCTCAAAATAAATTCCATATGGCTTAAATATATAATGAAAGGAATATACTGACAAATTTATGTAAAATTATAAAATTGTCTATATAGCAAAAAGCATCAAATATTATAAAACAGACTGGAGGAAATATTTACAGTATATGTGCTGGAGTTAGTCTCCCACCTCCCTGCAAAAAAAAGCAGTGAATAATAATAGACAATTTACAGAAGGAATCCAAATGGACAATAAACTATTAAAATAACCTAACTAGTAATCAGGAAATGAGAAATTAAAACACATTCAAATGGAGAAAATTTAAAAGATTGAGAATATCTAACAATGATGATGACATATAGAGAAGTAAACACTCCCTCTTGCTCTTGGTAGGAATGTAAACTAGAAAGCCTTTTTGGATGGTAATACAGCAGTATCTATCAAAATTTTAAATGAGCATTCATTTTAACACAGCAGTTTCACTTTAAGGAATCTATCCTACAGATAAATTTGCATATGTTTGCAAAGATATATGACATTATAGGTGGAACATTCATAGTAATATAAAACATATAAAACATACATCAGTATAAAAATAGTTAAATTATGTTATATCTATATTATGAAATAATATGAAGTCATTAAAAGAATAAGATTTACAGCAAGGAAAAAACCAAACAACCCCACTAAAAAGCGGGCAAAAGACATAAACAGAGGTTTTTCAAAACAAGACATACAATGGCCAATAAACATATGAAAAAAATGCTCAACATCACTAATCATCAGGGAAATGCAAATTAAAACCACAATGAGATACCATCTTACCCCTATCAGAATGGCCATTAAAAAATCAAAAAACGACATATATTGGCATAGATGCAATGAAAAAGGAACACTTATACACTGCTGGTAGGACTGTAAATTAGTACAACCTCTATAGAAAACAGTATGGAGATTCCTCAAAGAACCAAAGGTAGACCTGCCATTCAATCCAGCAATCCCACTGCTGGGTTTCTACCCAAAGGAAAAGAAATCATTATATCAAAAAGACACCTGCATTCGAATGTTTATCACAGCAAAATTCACAATTGCAAATATGTGTACTCAACCTAAGTGCCCATCAATTGATGAGTGGATGAAGAAAATGTGATATACATATATATGTGTGTGTGTGTGTGTGTGTGTGTGTGTATGTATATATACACACACAAAAAAAAACCACACACACATGCACATCATGGAGTATTACTCAGTCATAAAAAGGAATGAAATGTCATTTTTGGCAACTTGGATGGACCTGGAGAACATCATCTTAAATGAAGTATCTCAGCAATGAAAAAACAAACACCGCATGTTCTCACTAATAAGTGAGAGCTAAACTATGGGTACACATGGTTGTAAAGTGATATAAAGGACATTGGAAACTAGAAAGTAGGGAGAGTGGGTGGGAAGTGAAGGATAAAAACTTTCCTATCAGATACAATGTACACTATTCTGGTGACAAGCACACTAAAAGCCCTGACTTCAGCATTATATAATCCATCTATGTAACAATAACACTTATACACCCTAATATTTTGAAATAAAAATTATAAAACAATAAACAAAACAAAATAAAAAGAAAAGAAATTAAGAAAGTGAAAAAAGATTAAAGCAGAAGTAAATGAAATAGACATTAGAAAAACAACAAGAAGAGATCAAATAAAAAAATTAACAAAACTTTTAACTATATAAACCAAGAACAAAGGGAAGAATCAAATAAATAAAATCATAAATGAAGGAGGAGACATTACAACTGATACCACAGAAATATCAAAGATCATAAGAGACTGCTATGAAAAATTATATGCCAACAAATTGGAATACCTAGAAAAAAATAAGTAAACTCCTAGAAATATACAGCATACCAAGACTGAATCATGAAGTAGTAGAAAATCTGAACAGATGAATAACACATAAAATTGAAGCAGTAATCAAAAATCTCCTAAGAAAGAAAAACCCAGGAATTGATTTCTCTGGTGAATTCTACCAAACATTTAAAGAACAATTAACACCAATTCTTCTTAAACTCTTCCTAAAAATTGAAGAGGAGGGAGCACTTCCAAACTCATTTTATGAGTCCAGCACTACCATCAAACCAAAACTAAAGAAGGATACTAAAAGAAAATTACGAGCCAATATCCCTGATGAACATAGAGGCAAAATTTTTCAACAGGATACTAGCAAATAGAATTCACTAGTACATTAAAAGGCTCATACACCATGATCAAATGGGATTTATCCCTAGGATTCAAGGATGACTCAACATATAGAAATCAACAAATGTGCTATATCACATTAACAGAATAAAAACAAAAATCATATGACTATCTCAATAGATGCAGAAAAAGTATTTGACAGAGTTCAATATAATTTCATGATAAAAACTCTCAGTTAATTTGATTATATAAGGAGTGTACCTCAACATAATTAAAGGCCATATACTACAAGCCCACAGCTAACATCCTATTCAATGGTGAAAAACTGAAAGATTTTTCTCTAAGATCAGTACAAGGGTATCTACATTTGCCACTTCTATTTGTCATAGCACTGGAAGTCCTAGTCAGAGAAATTGGACAAGAAAAAGAAATAAAAGGCATCCAAACTGAAAAGAAAGAAGTAAAATTGTCTCTGTTTACAGATGATGTGATCTTATGTAGAGAAAACTTCCACCAAAGACTCCACCAAAAAATGAATTCAGTAGAGTTGCAGGATATAAAATCAACATACAAAAGTCAGTTGTGTTTCTATACACTAACAATGACCATATCCAAAAAGGAAATTAAGAAAACAATCCCATTTACAATAGTACAAAAAGTAATACAATATTTAGGAATAATTTTAATCAAGGAAGTAAAAGATCTGTACAGTCTTGTATCACTTAACAACAAGAATACATTTTGGCAAATTTGTTGTTAGGTGATTTCATTGTTGTGAAAACATTATAGAGTGTACTTATACAAACATAGATGGTAGAGCCTACTACACACCTAGGCCATATGGTGTAGCCTATTGCTCCTAGGCTACAAACCTGCCCAGCATGTCATTGTGCTTAATAGTGTAGACAATTGTAACAAAATGGTAAGCATCTGTGTAACTAAACATATCCAAACATAGAAAAGGTACGGTAAAAATGTAGCACAAAAGATAAAATGTGGCATACTTGTATAGGGCATTTACCATGAATGGAGCTTGCAAGACTAGAAGTTGTTCTGAGTGAGTCAGTGAATTAGTGATGAGTGAATGTGAAGTCTAGGAAACTGTTGTATACTACTTCAGACTTTATAAATACTATATAATAGTCTACACTAAATTTATAAAAAATATTTTTCTTTCTTCAATAATAAATTAATCTTAACTTACTATAACATTTTTACTTTATAAACTTCTAATTTTTTTAAACTTTTTGACTCTTTTGTAATAACATGTAGCTTGAAACATAAACACTTTGTACAACTGTACGAAAATATTTTATTTATTTGTATCCTTATTCTATAAATTTTTCTTTTTTTAATTTTTAAACTTTTGGACTCTTTTTTGAAAGAAATAGAAAAAACAATCATAAAACTTACATGGAACCATGACAGACTCCAAATAGCCAAAGCAATCTTGAGCAAAAACAGCAAAGCTGAAGGTACCACACTCCCTGATTTCAAAATATTGCACAAAGCTATAGTAATCAAAAGAATATTGTACTGGACTAAAAACAGACATATGGACCAAAGGAACAGAATAAAGAGCCAGAAATAAACTCACACATTTATGGACAATTGATCTTCTACTAAGAAGCCAATGTGCAATGAGGAAAGAATAGTCTTTTCAATAAATGGTGTTGGAAAAACTGGATATTCACTTGTAGAAGAATAAAATTGGACTCTTATCTCACACCATATTCAAAAAACAACTCAAAATGTATTAAAGACTTAAATGTAAGACCTGAAACTACAAAACTACTGAAAGGAATCATTGGAGAAAACCTCTTGACATTGGTCTGGACAATGATTTTTTTGTATATGACACCAAAAACACAGGCAACAAAAGCCTCAACAACTAAAAAGCCCCCCAAAACAAGCAAGCACGATTGCATCAAACTAAGAACCTTCCACACAGCAAAGGGAACAATCAACAAAGACATAACCTACAGAATAGGAGAAAATATTCACAAACCATATATTTAATAAGAGGTTAATACCCAAAATATATAAGGAATTCAAGGAACTCAATAACAGAAAAGCAGTAACCCAATTGAAAAGTGAGCAAAGAACCTGAATAGACATTTCATAAAAGACAACACACAAATGGCCATCAGGTATATGAAAAAGTGTTCAACATCACTAATCATCAGGAAAATGCAAATCAAAACCATAATGAGATATCACATCATACATGTTAGAATGGCTATGATAAAGAAACAAAAGAAACAAATGTTGACCAGAATGTGCAGAAAAGGGAACCCCAGTACACTATTTGTGGGAAGGTAAATTGGCACAGCCATTATGGAAACCAGTACTGAGATTCCTCAAAAAATTAAAGATGATACAGCAATTGCGCTTCTTGGTATATAGCCAAAGGAAATAAAACCAGTGTCTTGAAGAGATACTGCGCATCCATGTTAATTGAAGCATTATTCACAATATCCAAGATATGGACACTGTATAAGTATCCGTTGGCAGATAAATGGATAAATAAAATATTATACACACACACACACACACACACACACACACACACACACAGACACTCACATACCCTCACATACACTACACACAATGGAATATAATTCAGCCTTAAAAAAAAAGAAGTAAATCCTGTCATTTGCAACGACAAGGATGAACCTGGAGGACACTATGCTAAATGAAATAAGCTAATCACAGAAAGACAAATACTGCATGATCTCACTTATATGTGGAATCAAACAAGTTGAACTCATAAAAGCAAAGAGTAGAATGGTGGTTGCCAGGGCCTAGGGATTGGAGGAAATGGGAAGATGTTTGTCAAAGGGTACAGAGTTTCAGTCATGCAGGATGAATAAGTTCTGGATATTTAATGCACAGTACAGTAATTATATTAATAGTTAATAATGCTTACTTTATGCTTGAAAATTGCTAAGAGAGTAGGTCTTAAGTGTTTTCACCACACACAAAAAAATAGCAACTAAAAATGGTGCAGTAATCAATATGTTAATTAGCTTGATTGTGGTAATTATTTCATAATGTATATGTATATAAAAGCCTCATGTTGTAAAACTTAAATATATACAATTTTTATTTGACAATTATATCTCAATGAAGCTGGAGGGAAAAAAAAGTGTTCATTTGATTTAGCCACATGTAGCTCACTGGTTAACCTTGGCATGCTCTCATTCAGTGAAATGCTGAAGGAGGCACTTCACCTTCTTCAGCTGGAGGGAAAAGCTTGGATTAAAAGTGAATGGAAGGCCGGGCGCGGTGGCTCACGCCTGTAATCCTAGCACTCTGAGAGGCTGAGGCGGGCAGATTGTTTGAGCTCAGGAGTTCGAGACCAGCCTGAACAAGAGTGAGACCCCCGTCTCTACTAAAATTACAAAAGAAATTAATCGGACAACTAAAAATATATAGAAAAAATTAGCCGGGCATGGTGGCACATGCCTGTAGTCCCAGCTACTCGGGAGGCTGACTCGGGAGGCTGAGGCAGAAGGATTGCTTGAGCCCAGGAGTGTGAGGTTGCTGTGAGCTAGGCTGACGCCATGACACTCGCTCTAGCCCAGGCAAAAGAGTGAGACTTTGTCTCAAAAAAAAAAAAAAAAAAAAGTGAATGGAAGACAAAAAAATAGAGAAAGTGAGTATAAAAAACAATTCCAAGAAATTTGGCATTAAGTAAGAATATATACAGATTAATAGCAGGAAAGTGATGTTGGAGACCCTCCTGAATCAACCTCCTAAATACTTTCTGGGAAAAGTTATGGTATAAACCATAAATCACAAAGTGATTATGCCCACAGGTATGAGACAGATCACCTAAATTAGAAACAGACTGTATATGTAACATGATAGGTAACAAGTGACACTGACTTCTGTTTGGGGATCAATAGCATAATGGAAACTATGGCGAACTGGAAACCACATTCCCCATCTGAAAGTAAATTAGCTATGACTCAGTTCCAGTAGATTGTGACTATGTTGAGATCCAGATCCTGTGTTGCTAGATCTTCTGATTATTCAATAAGCACAGAAAATCAGGATATTAACACCATGCAGGCCAATGCTGTGGATCCAACATGTCTACAGGTAGTATCTAGAGCAACTACCAAAAAACTGTACAAAGACATATTCAGAAATGCTAAAAATAAATCAAGATGTAATCCTAAAAAAATGTTTATGTAACACATAGACAACAAAAGAAAAAAAACAGAGAAAATTGAAACAGAAGGAACAAACAGAAAACAAATAAATAAATTGGCAGACTTTAGTGCCAACTTACTAATAAGTACATAAAATGTAAATGGTGCAAGTACACCAATTAAAAGACAGTGACCATCAGATTAGATTAACAAAACCAAGACACAACTATATTCTGTCTACTAAAAACTCACTTTAAATATAAAGGCACAAACAGGTGAAAAATAAAAAGATAGACAAAGATGTACTCTGTGCACTCATCAAAAGAAAGTTGAAGGGACTAGATTAATATCACACAAAGTAAGCATCACATCAAGGAATGTATCAGGACTAAGAGAACATTTTAGAATAGTAAAGAGGATAGTTTACAATAACAGTGCTTCAATATACATGAAGCAAAACTTGATGAAACTGAAAAGGGAAGTAAATAAACTATTCTATAATCTAAGCCCAATCTAACTTTCTAAATTTATTTCGTGCTTATTCTATGCTACATGCCAACTAGATGCGTTATTGTTTTTGAAACATGTAACAGACTTTCTCACCTTTGGGTCTTTATGCAATCTCTTGCGCCTACAATGCATTGCTCCCATTAGCATCCCCTCATGTCCTCAATTTCAGGGCCAGATTCCAATGCTATTTCTTTAAAAGGTTTTCCTTGACGCCAACTATGATGTCTCCCTCCTTTGAAATCTAACTTCAATGTAGTGTGTGCTTCTCTTAAAGCATTAAAGGGAGCTGTTTATATTAATATAGCCATCTCTTGAAGGATAGAGGTCTGTCTTATTCATCAGTGTATTCCTAATACTTAATTATAACATAGTGGCCACTAAATAAATGTTTTCCAGTAGGAGCAAAATTGAATAACTCATTGGAAAGAAAAGAATAGGTGATGAGGAGGAGGAGGCCTTAGGTGGTGTGATGATTTATTTTATGTGTCAACTTGACTGGGTTAAGGGATACCCAGATAGCTGATAAAATATTTCTAGGTGTGTCTTTGAGAATGTTTCCAGAAGAGATTAGCATCTGAATTAGTAGACTGAGTAAAGAAGATTCACCCTCACCAATATGGGTGAGTGGGTATCATCCAATCCACTGAGGGCCCAGATGGACAAAGGATTCATAGCAGCACTCAGAATAGTCTGACTTGTGTAGACCTACGGCACTGGCTAGTTAAACATGGTGTTACTAGAAGTCAAATAGATTCTTGATCTTCATAAGCAGAAAAGTTCCAGGTCAAGTAAACAAAAGTCTAACTTGAATGATAAAAACAGAGCGTCACAGCCCCTCAATCAATTCCCAGACATGATCCAGATTACAGACCCAGAACCCCTTGAAGGAAGAGGAGGTTGGGTCCCCTTGAGGAAGAATCCCTGTACACTACTAAAAATTTATATTGTTAATCTTTCTTTCAGCCTTTCCCAAAGGTATCTACAGCCTTTTACCAGCATAATTGTGCATTAGTAAAAAGAAAATAATCAGATCCTTCAGGGACTACTGGACACTGGTTCTGAGCTGACATTGATTCTAGGAGACCCAAAATATCACTGTGGCCCTCCAATCAGATTAGGTGCTTATGGAAATACAGTGATCAATGGAGTTTTACCTCAGATCTTTCTCACAGTGGACCAGTGGGTCCCAGAATCCATCCTGTGATTATTTCCCCAGTGCCAGAATGCATATTAAAATAAACATACTTAGCAGCTGGTAGAATTTGCACATTGGCTCCCTAACCTGTGAAGTGAGGACAATTATGGTTGGAAAGGACAAATGGAAGCCATTAGAACTGCCTCTACCTAGGAAAATAGCAAATCAAAAGCAATATAGCGTTCCTGGAGGGATTTCAGAGAATGGGAGAGTTGAGTGGGGACATGGCACCATTTCCTGGGGTGATAAGACAGCTATTTGGTAGCAGGTTGATTATATTGGATTGCATTCATTGTGGAAGTGTCAGCATTGTGTTCTTAATGGAGTAGATACTTAATCTGGATACAGATTTGCTTTTCTTTCATGCAATGCTTCTGCCAAAACTATCATCCTTCAACTTATAAAATGTCTTTGCCACCATCATGGTATTTCACACAGCATTGCTTCTGACCAATGAACTCATTTCACAAAGAAGTGTGGCAATGGGACCATGCTCATGGAATTTACTCATCTTACTATGTCCCCATCATCCTGAAGCAGCTGGCTTGATGGAATGGTGGAATGACCTTTTGAAGACTCAGTTACAGTGCCATCCATATGGCGATACCTTGCAAGGCTGGGGCAAAGTTCTCCAGAAGGCTGGTATATGCTCTGAATCAGCACCCAATATATGGTGTGGTTTCCTATAGTCAGCATTCATGGGTCCAGGAATCAAGGGGTGGAAATGGGAGTGGCACCACTCACCATTATCCCTAGTGATCCAGTAGCAAAGACTTTGCTTCCTGTTCCTATGACTTTATGCTCTGCTGTCCTAGAGGTCTTAGTTCCAGAGGGAGGAATGCTTCCACCAGGTGACACAACAATGATTTCATTGAACTTGAAGTTAAGACTGCCATCCAGCCATTTTGGGCTCCTCATGTCTCTGAGTCGACAAACCAAGAAGTGAGTTACAGTCTTGGCTGGGGTGATTGATACAGACTACCAAGAGGAAATTGGACTCCTTCTCCACGACTTAGGTAAGGAAGAGTTTGCCTGGAATACAGACAATTTATTAGGGTGTCTCTTAGTATTACCATGCCCTGTGATTAAGGTCAATGGAAAAGTATAATGACCCAATCTAGGCAGGACTACAGACTCTTCAGGAATGAGGATTTGAGTCACTCTACCAAATAAAAAGTACAACCAGCTGAGGGGCTTTCTGAGGGAAAAAGAAATACACAGTGAGTAGTATAAGAAGGTAGTGATAAATACCAGCTAAACCATTTTGTCAACGACCAGTTATAGCAACAAGGAATGTAATAGTCATGAGAATTTCCTCCCTATTTTGTTATGAATATGTTTGTGTGTATATGTACATATATTAAGCAAATATTTTTGTTTTCTTTTATTTCTTATTACCTTATAGTGTAACATAAGACGTATTGACTTTATATCAATATTTCAGTATTGTTAATTTTACACCACACTATTTAAGTTAGGGGATATAAGGAGAAAAGCAAACATCACTTGAGAACTTTACCTTCTCTTCTGGGGAAAGGATTAGTGTGTTTTTGGTTGTATGCAGAATAGATGCATTATGTTAGGTAGAAGTACAACCTTGTTATTGACTTTATTTGCAAATTAAGTATGGTTTAAGGAGGTGCATATGGGTGTTTAATTTTGTGTGTCAACTTGAGTGGGTTAAGGAATGACCAGAGAGCTGGTAAAATATTATTTCTGGGTGTGTCTGTGAAAACCTTCCTGGAAGAGGTTAGCATTTGAATAGGTAGACTGAGTAAAGAAGATCTGACAATGTGGACAGGCATCATTCAATCTATTGAGGATTGAGATAGAACAAAAAGATGGAAGAAGGGCAAACTTGCTCTCTCTTCTGGAACTGGGAGATCTATCTTCTCCTGTTCTTGGACATTTGAGCTCCTGGTTCTTGAGCCTTCAGCCTCAGAGACCTACACCAGTGACACCACACTCCCACCTTGTTCCTCAGGTCTTTAGCCTTAGACTAAATTATGCCACTGGCTTTCCTGGTTCTCCAAGTTACAGAGAGTATAATGTGGGACTTCGTGGCCTCCATAATCACGTGAGCCAATTTCTATAATAAATCCCCTTTTATATAGATATATAAACATATAAATATATATATAGACATTGTCCGATTCGTTCTGTTTCTCTGAAGAACCATGACTAATGTAGTTGTTAACTAAGTCTAGGGTGTATCCAAGTTTCATTCATTCATTCATTCACCCAGACCTACTTTCTTCCTTTTTCAAAAATTTTTTGGAACCTGCTGTAGCCCAAAGCTTGTTCTAGTTAATAATCATCATACCCCATATGCACCCAACATTTAATAGTTTTCAAAATCACTTTTACATCCATAATCTTTTGTCTCCCTTACCTTTAAAATGATCAACAAGTTCTGATGTGCCTTTGCCGCAATACAGAAGTCCTCATTTTACTTCAGAAGGTGAGACAAGTAATGTAGAATGACCCCTTCTGGAAATTTCAAACCACTATCTTTACCTTCATCTTGCTTCCTAATAGGAATATTCTAAGCAGATAGGTACTATTCCTATTGACTACACATGCATTCTGTGTTTACTGTCTCGGCACCAGCCTACATATCTGACCTGTAATCTACATAGTATGTGAATACATATCATACTGCCTGGGAATTGTAGTCAATTGTATTTTTTTAATTACAGCATATTACGGGGGTACAAATGTTTAGGTTACATATATTGCCCTTGCCTCATCAGAGTCAGAGCTTCGAGCATGTCCATCCCCCAGACGGTGCTCACTGTACTCATTAAGTGTGAATATACCCATCCCCTCCTCCCCTCTCCCACCTGCTGGACACCCGATGAATGTTACTACTATCAAAGTTAAGTCTGTTAATACCAATTTGATGGTGAGTACATATGGTGCTTGTTTTTCCATTCTTGTGATACTTCACTTAGTAGAATGGGCTCCAGCTCTATCCAGGACAATACAAGAGGTGCTAGATCACCATTGTTTTTCATGGCTGAGTGGAACACCATGGTATATATATACCACATTTTATTAATCCACTCATGGATTGATGGGCACTTGGGTTGTTTCCACATCTTTGAAATTGTGAGTTGTGCTGCTATAAGCATTCTAGTGCAGATGTCTTTTTTATAGAATGTCTTTTTTTCCTTTGGGTAGACGCCCAGTAATGGGATTGCTGGATCAAATGGTAGTTCTACTTTTAGCTCTTTGAGGTATCTCCATGTAGTCAATTTTATTAACCTTTTGCTTTTATCACCACAAGCCTGGATATCACACGAAGAAAGGTAAACAAAACACTCATGCCAGATGGGAGGAAAATTCACAATGCTATGGCTGAGCATTTAGTAATAGCTAGGTACCTATTGGAAAATGAAAAACCCTAACTAGGAACTCATGATATGAACCCACAGAAAGGGACAGTGAGGTTCTATGTACTCATTTGATTGTATCAGCCACAAGATCAAAGATCTGACTGTAAAGGTAATTGCAGAGATTGTAGAGAAACTACTCTGTAATCTGTTTATATTTTATTTGCTTTCTGGGGTTTCTTACTCTTTAAATGAAGTTATTTTGTTTAATTTCAACCAGTTTCCACCCAAATAAAAGGCAAATAATTTTGGCCAAGATCAAAAAGGAATATAGAGTCAGGAGAGGGAAAGTCAAGTGATAAGAATAGGTATGGCTCCCAACTTGGGCATCCATATATTTCTAAGGCTACATGGGTACAGCCAAGATTGAGAACCATTACCATAGAACGGTGCTTCTCAAACTTTAATGTGTATACAAATCACCTTAGGGATCTTGATTAAAATGTAAATTCTGATACAGTAAGTCTAAAATGGGGTCTTGTATTCTTCATCTATATTACAAGCTCCCAGCTGATTCTGAAACTGCCATTTCTCTGACCACACTTTGAGTAGCAAGGCCTTACAGAAATTCTCCAAAATAGGTCTAAGGAGGCACATGCAAGGATGCTCATTGGAGTCTGGTGTGTATTAGCAGGGAGGGATAAAAAAGAGAAAGTGCCTTAACTATCCTTTAGTGGAATAGTAGGTAAATAATTTGTAAATTTTCATAAAGGGAATCACTGTTCAGTGGCTAAAGTTGATGAAGCAGAGCTTTCATATATCAACATGGATAAATATTTTAAAATATAATGATGTTTGACCAAAGCAAGTGTTAGAATACAGTTTGATACATTTAAAAATACTCAATACAATATTATACCATGTAGAGTTTATGAATATATATGTGTATAGTTAAAATTTTAAAATGTTCATGGAAATGATACACACAAATTTTAGAAGAATATTTAGGCTGGGGGAGTGAGCAGAAAGAGATGAGGATGTGGAGTTCTATCTTTATTTGTCAAGTGAAAGAAAGGTCAGAAAGAACCTAGCTCTGAAGTATATTTGCAGTAAGTTAACATCTGTTGTATCTGGATGATTCATTACATTCTTCTTTACCTTTCAGGATGTTTGAAGTATTTTGTTATTAAATTTTTTGAACATCAAGGGCTTTGATGCCTTTAATTTTCACCTTATGTCATATGCTACTGCGAGGAAAGGCTCTGGTCTCAATAATAGGAACCTCCTTGTGAAATGAATCACTATGATTTCTCTCTTGTATCTAGTCCTGCTCAGCTCTATTAAATCAGCAAATAAAATGCTACCTTCAATATCCTCACAATATTCCTGTCCTTAGTCACAAACTTCTTGTCCTAATACTTTTTATACTCTGTTTGCCCTCTAGGTCCCTCTATAGCTTAATGCAGTAGTCTCAAGTAGAGACTTTAACAAGTTTGCTCTTAATCCAATACTGTAACCTGAACCGCCTGGGATCATTTCTGTTTTAAGCTTCTCTAAAAAATAAAAGTTAATGCTTCCAATAATAGGTAATTTGGGTAAAATGTGAAGAACTTCCTTGTATCTGAAGTCCTTCTCTGGCTATATAATATCTCCAATTGTAATCAGTATTGCAAAATTCCAAATTCTTAGTGGAGCCTAACATCATAGAATCTCCTCAAAATATCCCAGTGTCGATTTAATGGGAAAATGCCCTCCAAATGGAAATATAACATAAAAGAAGATGTTAAACAATTTAAAAACATAACTCATAAAATACATCTTTAGCTATTCATTGACTTCCTTCACCTCTCATAATGACTGCTTTGATGAAATGGAATAAAATTGTGGCTGGAACACCTGCCAGTGACTAGAAGTCAAACTCAGGCAAGTCACTTCAGCACCCTGGACAGTTCTCAAATTCGTCATTTAGAAAATAAAGTTTCTAGTGCAATATATTTGCAGGACTGATAAAAGTCATAATGTTTACTAAAAAGCTAATGAATTAGTATATTTCTCTTTTAGACACATCATCAATCTTTATTCAGCCTTTTCCATTTTAGTCTCTGTTCTCCTTTCTGTCACTTTTTCTAACACCCATGCTCCTGTCCTCCCATTCCTTAGGGACAACTCTCATCATGAAAATGTGCTGCTTAACTGAGCTATCAGTGGTATTTTCCTAACTCCCTAGACTACTGCAGATAGAATAAATGCTTTGAGGGTCCATACCAAAGGGAAATCAATAGCAATATATAATACTTAACACTTCAAGTCAAGTTTAACTGACTTATTGCCCATTGTTTTCTGTCTGAAGCTCTTGTCCTTTGTTTTCCTACAACTTCCTGATATACAAATTCAATGCAATCCCTATTAAAATGCCAGCATCATCTTTTGCAGATCTAAAAACAATAGTTCTATACTTTGTATGGAACCAGAGAAGACCCCATATAGCAAAAGCACTCTTAAGCAAAAAGAACAAATTGGGAGGCATCACTTTATAAGACTTCAAATATACTACAAGGCTATAGTAACCAAAATAGCATGGTACTGGCACAAGAACAGAGACACAGACCAATGAAACAGGACTGAGAACCCAGATATAAAAGCATCCTCATACTGCTATCTGATCTTTGACAAAATACACAAAACATACAATGGGGGAAAGAATACTTTTCAATAAAATGGTGCTGGGAAAATTGGATAGCCACATGTAGAAGACTAAAACAGGATCTTCACCTTTCACTTGTGACAAAAATCAACTCACTATGGATAACAGACTTAAACCTAAAGCATGAAACCTTAAGAATTCTAGAAGAAAATGTTGGGAAAATACTTATAGACATCAGCCTAGGCAAAGAATTTATGAAGAAGATCCCTAAAGCAATCGCAGCAGCAACAATAATAAACAGATAAGACCTGATCAAATTAAAAAGCTTCTGCACAACCAAGGAAACTGTCATGAGAGCAAACAGACAACCTACAGAATGAGGGAAAATATTCGCATTATACACATCTGATAAAGGGCTGATAAATAGAGTCTATATATAAACTCAGGAAAATCAGCAAGAAAACATCAAACAACCCTATCAAAAAGTGGGCAGGACATGAACAGAAACTTTTCAAAAGAAGATAGACTAATGGCCAACAAACATATGAGAAAATGCTCAACATCTCTAATCATCAGGGAAATACACATCAAAACCACAATGAGATATCACTTAACTTCATTGAGAATGGCTTTTATCAAAGAGTCCCAAGACAACAAATGTTGGCATGAATGTGGAGAGACAGGAACACTCATTCACTGCTGGTGGGGCTGCAAACTAGTAAAACCTCTGTGGAAAGTAGCATGGAGACACCTCAAAGAACTAAAAGTAAAACTACCATTTGATCCAGCAATCTCGCTACTGAGTATTTACCCAAAAAAAAAAAAAGACATTCTATAAAAAAAGACATCTGTGCTCAAATGTTTATAGCAGCACAATGTACAATTGCAAAGATGTGGAAACAACCCAAGTGCCCATCAATACATGAGTGGATTAATAAAATTTGGTATATGTATACCATGGAGCACTACTCAGCCATAAAGAAATGGGGAACTAATACCTCTTGTATCAACCTGGATGGACCTGGAGACCATTCTTCTATGTGAAGTATCACAAGAATGGAAAACAAGTATCACATGTACTCACCACTAAATTGGTACTAACCAATCGATCAACGCTTACGTGCACATGTGGGAGTAACATTCATCGGGTGTTGGGCAGGTGGGAGGGAGCAGGAGGGGATGCATAAGTGCACACCTAATGGGTGTGGTGCACACCATCTGGGATGGGCTCAAATGTAGCTCTGACTCAGGTGGAACAAAGGCAATATACGTAACCTAAACATTTGTACCCCATAAAATTTTGAAATAAAAAAAAGTAAATGAGATGGGGGTTACTATATTATATAGACTAGTCTGAAAAGGCATGATAAGAAGATAAATTTTATCTGATTGAATTTAACCTTTAATCCCTTTATTTCACAAATGATCACTCATTCTCTTCCCTTGCCTTGCTCTGTGCCTTCTCTTTCAACCTGAATATATGATGGGAGAGAAGCTCTTCTATTCCCAGATTGTGGAAAGCAAGCCACAGGTAAACTTCCCCATGGACAAATAAGCTTTCCACACCATCCTCTATAAGAAAAAGAAAAAGGAAAAACAATGATTCTTTACTGCCTGAATTCTGTGATTTGTTTTTATTTATAATCAACAATGTACATATTTCAAAAATCTCACATAAAAAATTACATTGTAAACAATATACTATTGGTGGGAGTGTATAGTCCTATGACCTTTCAAAGGTTAATTTAAAATTCCTTTGCCTGAGAAATTACACTGCTAGTCATCTATTTTCACAAATTTATTCATGCAACAATTACTGAATACCTACTATGTTCCAGACAGTGAGCTAGACGCTGAAGAGAAAGCAGTAAACAAGTAGGGAGTGAGACTATAAAAACAATGTCAGGTAGTGATCAGTGTTCTGAAAGAAAATACAGTACAGTGTGCCCATTTCATTGCTTTGTTCATAATTATTCATAACTTAAATATACATGGCGTGCATTATTGTGCATGTATTTCATATGTATCAAAGAATGCATAACAAAAGAAAAGAGAAAGCAGATAAGCCAGTGCATTTTTTTGATGTAAAAAGAGAGAGAGAAAGCAGAATAAGGGGATGAGAGTGATGGAGGAAAAGAAGGATATCATTGTTTATTGGATGGACAGCCAAAGAACACTTCTTTCTAATAAGGCAACATGTCAGAGAGACCTATAGTATGTCAGAGGTGAGCCACATAGAACTCTGGGGCAAGAGCCTTCCAGACTAAGGAAACTGAAAATGCAAAGGCTCTGAAGAAGAAAGGGGCTTCGTGTGTTTAAGGGATCATGGAAAGGTCAGTGTGGTTGGAGTAGAGTGAGCAATAGGAAATATCATGGTCATGGAGGTTGTAGGTAGCCATATTCTGAAGGCCCCTGTAGACCATGGTAAGGAAGTTAGACTACCTAAGTGAGACAAGAAGACATTAAAAAGCACTGAGTAGGGGTATGTTTTAAAATGATCATGCACTGGCTGCTGTATATAGGACAAATGATAGGAGAGCAAAGATGTAGACATGCACAGACACAGGTAGAATGATGGTCTCTGCCTCTGCAATTAAACGAATAAAAAATAAAAACAGCTCAAATATCCATCAATGAGAATAGGTTAAAGAAATGATGTAATGTGAAACCATCTCCTGGACCACTAGGCAGCCTTTCAAAAAAATAGGCAGAACTATATGTAATGATTGGGAAAGATGCCTATAATATGCTGTTAAGTAAACAAAAAGCCAGTTGCAAAACAAAATGTCTGATAAGATCCCTGTTTAGTTAAAAAAAAAAGAAGAAGAAAACATGCAGAGCTACACACACACACAGACACACACACATCCTTATTTGTAGAAGCATAGAAAAATCAGAAGTATATGGAACAAACTATTAATAGTAATCTATGGTAGACAGAATAATAATCCCCTAAGATACCCACACCCCTAATCCCTGGAATTGTGAATATGCGACCTTACATGGTAAAAAGGACTTTGACGATGTGATTAAGAGTGTGGATCTTAAGGTAGGGAGATCGTGATGGTTCATCTGGGTGGATCCAATCTAAACACATAAATCCTTAAAGGTAGAGAACCTTCCCTGGCTGAATCAGAAAGACAGCAGCATCAGAAGAATTTGACACCCTGATGCTGGTTCTAAGATGTAGGAGGCTGTGAAAGGACCACAGAGAGGCCTCCAGGAGTTAAGGGCAGCCCATGAAACACAGTCAGCAATGAAAGGGGGACCTCAGTCCTACAATCACAAGGCACTGAATTCTGCCAACACCTGAATGAGCTTGGAATCTGATTCTTCCCTAGAGCCTCCAGAAAGGAGCACAGCCCTGTTTACAATTTGACTTTAGCCTGGTGAGATCTGTAGCTGACTTCTGAACTCTGACCTCTAGAGCTATAAGCTAATAAATTTGTGTCATTTTAAAACACTAAGTTTGTAGTAATTTGTTACAATAGCAATAGAAAACCAACATATAACCTCAGCCAGCAGGATCTCACTGCAAAAAAGGATCCCAAGCAAAAACAGAAAAATGAGATCCGTTAGATCAGATTGCTGGTCCCCACTCCCAGAGTTTCTGATTCGGCAGATCTGGGTTGGGCTTCAGAGTTTGCATTTCCAACAAGTTCCCAGGGGATTAGGGTGCTGCTGGTTCAGGAACCACCTTTGAGAACCATTGGCTAATACAATGGGATCTGGAACCAGACCTCCTAGAATCACATTTTGGTTCCACCACATACTCGCATTTGACCTTAAACAATTTTTTAACTTCTCTTTGCCTTATTTTCCTCAACCATAAAGGGAATGATGATACTAGTACCCACCTCATAAGCTTATTGTGAGGATAAATTAGTTAATACATGTGAAATGTTTAGAAAAGTGCCTGGCACACAGTTAGAGATAGGTAAATACTAACTGTTATTACTTTGCTGTCTTTTTTTTTTTTATTTCAGAATATTATGGGGATATTTGATCTACAATCTTTTTTAAATCAAATAGAATCTCTGGTTAAAAGGCATTCATATCCTTTTCCAACTGCCTTCCTTTTTTCTCACTGTCTCTGACATCCATCTTTTGATGAAAGTGTCCTTAATAAAGCTTTTGTTGTGGCCTTCCCGTTAACCTTTAGACCAAACCTTTATAGCTAGACCTCTTTCTTCAGCAAACTTGGCCCTCACTGGGGTAATAAAAGCCTCCAGCCACAGACCAACAATTGCCCTTTCTCCTTTCCTGCACCTTATCCTTCACTCTTTTTCCCTTCAGTTGAGGGGGAAATGCTTCCAGGAAAGGGGAGTGCTATAACAGTACATCTCTCTTGCTCAACCTTCTCTTTCAATATTTTAATAATTGGGCTAGTCTGTCCCACCCTGGGTGAGCTCTAGAATTATTCTCCAGAGAATTTGATGAGGAGATACTGAAATAACTAATGTTATTTACTTCAACTTTTGCTAAACTAATCAAAACAGTTTATGCATCATCATGTAGTGTCTTTTTGATAAGCCACCTCTACTCATGCTCAAAAAATATGTGGCTTTAAATAAATTCAATCAGAAGACAAGGCACTTGCAGCTCTTCACATTGTCAATCTCTATTGGCAGTAGCAGCAATTCTAGCTAAACACCGAGGAGGCTGGCAGGCCACTCACTCTCAACCTCCCCTCCCAGTTGCAAACTGAGCCTGACAGTGGCCTCCACCAGCCCCTCGCCCACTCTCCCCTACCCAGCTGCCTAGGCGAGTAGGCGGGTTCTCAGCCTAATTGTATCTTTTATCCACAACAACTTTGAACTCAGGGGAATTTAGCCTGGAGTTGCAAATTTTACTGGGAATAAGTTAATTTACACAGATGGTTGTTGCTTCTCTTCCAGCTCTCCAGCCTCTCGGCTGGAAAAGGCAGGAAGCCAGTTGCCTGCGCAGCGCCCACGGATCCCAAAGAAGCTGGGGTGGGGAGAGGTGACCAGACAGCCCTGGCTCCCAAGCCCTGGCCCAGCCCCCAGAGCAGGCCCAGCCTCGCCCACCGACCCCGCTAACTCTAGCCCTAGACTTTTAACTCCCTACACTGCTTGGATCCTACACAGAACTGAAACGAGGCCAACCGACCCACTAGTTAGGGGAGGGGTGAATTTAATTATAAGTACTTTTTAAATCCCAGGAAATCCATCTTTGCAATTGCTCGTGTTGGCTTTTCAACCCGGAAGACCTCCGATGTGTGCTAAAGCATCTTATAAAAGCGCTAATGGGGGACGCATCACCTCAGAGTCAGACACTGCCAAATAAGGCACAGTCAGCGAACAAGGAGGCAACCTCCTCTCTCTGGGAAGACCTCGGGGCTAGGCGACTCTGCAGGCAAGGCGGCAGCACCGCTCAGCGCACTGGCTGCGACTCCGCCTCCCAGCCTGCCTGCCCATGAGGAAGGTAATGGGAAACTCTATTGATAATGCTAACAGCAACATCATATATAATGTCATATGTAATCATAATATAATGGTGTCAAATATAATTCATTGTTAACATTTCTCCTTCAATGCTTTAACCCAGTAAGTTCCACATTTGACTAAGAATTCCAGTCACCTAAGGAGTGTTTCCAAATTTTGATGCCCGATGACACTCCATACCACCCAAACGGGAATCTCTAAAGGCAGGAGCCAGTGGGCAGTGTTTGTTAAAGATGATTCCAGCTGATTCCAATATACAGCAAGATTTGGGAACCACTGCCTGAGCCCGAAGGAGAGACCCTGGAGCTAACGTTTTGGGTTTTCGTTTTGTTTTGTTTTTCAGAACGTTATGTGGGTACAAACGGTTTGGTTATGTAAATTGCTTTTGTACCGTTTGGGTCAAAGTTATAAGTGTGCCCACCCCCCAGATAGTGTGCATTGTACCCATTAGGTGTGAATTTACCCATCCTCTCCTCCCCCCTCCCACCTGCCCAACACCCAATGAATGTTACTACTGCACGTGCACATAAGTGTTGATCGATTAGTACCAATTTGATGGTGAGTACATGTGGTGCTTGTTTTTCCATTCTTGTGATACTTCACTTGGTAGAATGGGCTCCAGTTCCATCCAGGATAGTACAAGAGCTATTAGTTTACCATTTTTTATGGCTGAGTAGTACTCCATGGTGAAAGGGCAGCTTTGCAAAAATAACAGGAAACTACCTAATCCTACAATTTCCCCAGTAATGGTTAAAGATCAATCCTATGAGTTCTTTCACTAACAGGCACTCTGCAGCAGTTCTGTTTTGCACAACCTCTGAAGAAAGCTGAATGGACGGAAAAAAGATGTAAATCTCTCTGTGTCAACATTGTTTTTTGAGAATCTGCTTTTACAGAGTTCCTGAGTAAATAGCACAAGAACCAGATACAGCCTCAACCATATCTGGAGGACAGAGTCACATCTCCTGTGATAATCCCTTCTCCAAGGAAGGCGGGAAGCCAGCTCTTGGACTTTGACATCCTTGCAGTTTTTGTTATCCACCCACTGCCACTTTTGTTATCAACTGACAGCCAGCACTACCTTTTTCCTCTTCATCCCCCTTAAAATCAGCGAGCCACTTGGCCTCCCTGCTGGCATCCCCTTCGCTTTCTCCGGGATGCCACCCCATCTCCCTGCTCTCCCTCTTTTGTCTCTCCTTCACTGTCTCTCTGTATCTTTCTCTCTCTCTTCTAAAAAAGATAAAATAAACATTTTTTATTTTTATATCTTCACCTCTGCATGAGAAATCTTTCTCCACCTGCGCTGTGAGCACCTACTAGGCTTTCCACCCTAACAATGGTATACATATACCACATTTTATTAATCCGCTCTTTTTGAGCTGAGCCAACTCTCCACATAAAGTACTATCTCCTCCAGCCTCCTGCCTGTTCCATTCCTGCTGTTACTTTATTTATTTATTATTTATTTATTTTTGAGGATGCAAAGATCCCCCAGGCATATAATGTCTTTAAGGCAGGGACTATAAGAAGCTATGTTTTACAAACCACCTACTACCGCTCTGGGCCCCTGCCAGCCTCCCATTTCGCATCCTGGGCCCCATTCAATATGAGCCACACTCTGTCCTTCTTCTACTCCCTCACCTCCCAATCTATGAGCATCCTGTTTCCATCACAGTAAAGCACTCCCTAAATCCTGGCTCCACCTTCTAACCATCGATGCAGGCACAACCCAAATGCCATTTCCTCCGTGAAATCTACCCTAATCTTTTCTCCAAGTTGTCTCTGCAAATCTGAGAGTCAGACCTATAGATTTTATGAAAAGAGCATCACACATGGGTCAGTAGACCTGGATGTGAGATTTTACTACTGTAAAAGAAATGCTAGTTGTTGAGCCAATTCTTTTCTCCCCTTATTCCTTAAAATGGCCCCTGGACTGCCTAACACTGTGCTGATGTTAACTGGGAAAAAATAAACCTCTATCTTGATCCACCAGATCTCTCTATTAACAGCCGAACCTAATTCAAAGTGGAAAAGCAGTTGCTGGCTGTGACATCCTGGACAGACCATTGTTCTTTTGAATCTCAGTTTCTTCAACTATAAATTAAGGAAAAATGGAGCTTTGAGGATTATTTAAAATCAAACAATTAGTTGAGCTTAAGTCTGCATAGTAATCAAATAATCTAGTAAAAACTTCTCACTTTGTAGACAATGGAACTGAGTACTTAAAGGGGAAGTGATTTGCTCAAGGACATAAAACAAATTAGTAGCAGATGCAAGAACTGAAACCAGGGCTCCTTTTGATTTGTAACCCAACTTAATATATCAACAGAGCTCATACATAACCACTTTCAAATCGTTGCAAGTGTTAATGAGAAAATATTGATTTAAAAACCATGTTAGTGGATGATCAAAAACAGAAGGAATTCTATTAGGAATTGCTTTTAGGTTTGGAGTGTGTGGGAGAAATCTTATAGAAAGATAACCAACAGTCAATTATCCCTACACTATATATGGAATAGTTTATCCATTTATATGAAATTCTATATTTACACACACACGCACACACATACACACGCACAATCTCATGGATCTATTTGTATATTCCTGTGCCAATAACTTCTCGTGCTAATTAATGGTAAGACAAGCCCCTCCCCCCATGTTCTTCGTAAAAATTTTTTTAGCTGTTGTTACTTTCTCTTTCTAATGAATTTTAGAATCACATTCTGAAGTTTATAAAATATCTTACTGGGATTTTGATTGGGATTGTATTACATTTATAATTGGTAGACAATTCACATTTTTACTATAGTAATAGTGCTTATTATGTGCCAGGTACTATTCTATGTGTCCTGCCATGTGCCATGTAATTTTCTAAGCATTTGGGATACATTTGCAAAAATATAGACATTTGCCAAAAAACTTATAAAAAACAACAGAAATTCTTATCCTCAAGGAGCTTATGTTTGGCAGAGGTAGTCAGGCAATAAATAAGAAATAAGTAAATTATACCATATGTTAGAGGGTAGTGAGTGCTACAGAAAAGAAAATGAGGGAGTAGGAGATAGGGGAATTGGGAAAGCAGGGTGCAGGTCACAGCTCAGTGAATCTGAACTCTGTGAGGTAGAGATTATAATAGCTATTACCACTTTACAGAGAAAAGAAATTAAGGCATAAAGAGGTTAAGTAACTTACCAAGGTCGCACTGCTAGCAAGTGACAGAGCCAGTATTTGTACTCAAGCAGTCTGGAGTCCAGATTCCTGAAGCCACAGTCAGTATTCTTAACCCTATGCTACATCCCATTCAGGTTGCATGTTTCTCAATTTACCCACATCCTTCTATCCGTCAGCAAAATATAACATTGATTCGTTTAGTCTCGCACATTTCTTGTTAGGTTCCTTTCTGGGTATTTATAGTATTTCTTGTTATTGTGATGTAGAATATTTTTACCATGACATTTTCTAATTAGCTTTTGCTAGTGTATGAAAAAGCCATTGATTTGTTGTGGTAATCAGCCATCTCTTTGGGTGCTTATAAGTTCCAATAGTCTTCAGGTTGATTTTCTTGGACTTTATAATTAGAAGTGCCTATACTAACGGTTTGTCTCTTCCTTTTCATTATGTTTTTATACTTCATTTTGGTTCTAAGTATTTTCAAATTTTCATTATGATTCCTTTTTTGACCCATTGGTTATTTGGAAATGTGTCACAATTTCCAAATATATGGGGATTTTCTAGTTATCTCGTTGTTATTAATTTCTATCTTAATTCTACTACATTTAGACAACCTACTCTGCATGATTGCAGTCGTTTGAAATTTGTTGAGCCTTGCTGTATGGCCCAATACTGTATATGGCCAATTTTGGTAGATATTCCATATACAACTGAAAAAAAAAGTTCATCCTGCCATTGCTAAATGCAGTGTTCTATAAATATCAATTAAGTGTGTTAACCATGTTCACCTGTTCTATATACTTACTGAGTTTTTATCTGCTTATTTCTTTAGTGGTTAGTCTAGAGATTGTAACATGCATGATCGAATTTTCAGAGTGTAAGATGAATTAGTACAGGGCCATTTAGGGACCTTAAAACACATTAGTTCCAATTACTCCCTCTTGCCACTTATGGTATTTGTTGATTTTTAAAAAATATTTTAAAAACCATTGATATTTTGTTTAAACAAGATATTTATCCAGATTTTTCCTTTCCATCGCTCTTTATTCTTTCTTGAATCTACTTGGGATAATTTTCCTGATGCCCGAAGAACACCCTTTAGATATTTTCTTTAGTGCAGGTCTCCTGGTGATGAATTCTCTCAATTATTTTTTATTCGAAAATGTCTGTGTCTTGCCTTCATCTGTGAAGGATATCTTAATGAATAAAGAATTTCAGGTTTGCAGGTATTTTATATAATTATTTTAAAGATGTCATTTTGTTTGCTTCTGGCTTCTATTATTTCTTTGACAGGTCAGTATCAATCCTACAGTTTCTCCTTTGAAAAAAAAATATCTCTTTTTCTTCTGGCTGCTTTAAAGATTTTCACTTTGTTGTTGATTTTCAGCAGTTTGACTATTATGTGTATAGGGAAAACCCTGCTTGAGTTTCATAAGACTTTTAGAATCTTTGGCTCAATGTGTTTCATCAATTTTAGAAAATTCTCAACTATTATTATCTCCTTAAACATTACTTTACTGGTCTCTTCTCTCCTTTTGAGATTCCAAAACCACATATGTTAGATTTTTTCACACTATGCCATAGTCTCTTATCTTCATTTCTGTATTTTCCATCCTTTTGTCTCTTTTTCAATCTAAAAATTTTTCTTTGGAATTATCTTTCTGTTCACTAATTTTGTCTTCAGCTATGTTTTATCTAGTCTTAAACCTATCCATTAAGTTCTTAATTTATTGATTTTGATGAGTCTGTCAAAAGCTCGGCTCAGCTTTTTAGCCTGTCATCCACTACTTTTCAGAATCAGTAATTTCTTAGAAGGATAAAGCAGCACCAAGTGCCAGACTCTCCTTCCTGGGCTTCCATCATCTCTGAAATCTTGGCCTTGAAAATTCTCCCTGCCTTGTTAGTTCCCTGATGACTTCAAAGAAATGTTTTGAAATATTCTTGTTCAGCTTCTCTAGCTGTTTTCAGCAAGAGGGTTGGTAGGAAACAACCTATTCCACCATTGCTAAAAGTGGAATTTCTTTATTATTTTGGGAGACACCATGGTGCCTAAAAGGCTTTCAACTGTGTTTGGCACAGTAGAATGTACTCAACAAATGTATGCTACTATTGTGCATAAAATTAGTCCATAGTTCCTTTTTTGTGTTATCCTTTTTAGTATCATTTTTCTGCAGCTTTATATAATGAATTGGATGGCATTCCATATTTCTCTGTCCTCTAAAACTGTTTGTATGATATAGAGATTATCTGTTTCTTAAAGATTTGATAGAACTTACCCATATAGTTACTTGGGCCTGTTATTTTTAGGGGTTAACTTTTGGTTATCTTTTTAATTTCTTCCATAATTATCAATTATTTCTATATAGGAATTACTCCGAAATGATATCAGAAATTAAGGCATTATTCCTATTCATGTTTTCTATCTCTTCCTGAAAAAATTTACAAAATTACTATCAGAGGTTAAATATAATATGACTTTTAATAAAGTTTTTTCTTTGGATATACCTCATTTACCATTTCTAATTATAATTTGTGTTTTTCTGGAATTTGAAATCACACCTGACCAATTCTATTTTATTCAATTTTTAGAAAAACAGATGTTGGTTTTGTGGATCAAGTCTACTGTTTTTGTTGTTATTGATGTTCTGAGAAGTAAATGTATCATTTTGGGGCTGAAATGGTTTAAAGTTCTCTCTTCCTCAGCGTTGGTGACATAGAAGTTCACGTGTTCCAGATGAAACAAGATAGAAGAGAGGAACCCAACTCACATCAGATTCTGTGTAAGAGAGAAGTAAGCCTTTAGTTTCTCCAGCCACTGAGATTTCGAGGTTTATTTGTAATTGCAGCACAATCTAGCTGATTCTGATTGGTACAGGAATTAAAATCTTTTGGTACCTTAAAACATGGTCAATTTCTAGAATTTTCCATGGATATTTAAGGTGAATTTGTATGCTTTGTCTCCACTTGTATGCTCTTTTATTTTTAGTTGTTTCAAATTTATTTAAAATTTAAAATATCTTTCCAGAATATTAAGGAATTTGGGGTAGGAAAGGATATGTACCTTGCCCCCATTTTGATCCCACCTCTATCTTTTGTCTAGTTATGTTCTGAAATAGTTTGCATTTTGTAAATGAATGTCTTTTTTTAAGAAGACAGGTATTAAAAGTCATATAGGCTTCGTAATTTTAGTACTAAGGGAACATAAACTTTGTAACTATAATCTCTTTATTGACAAGTCAGAGGGTAGTGGATTCCAAACACGAAATTCCTTTCTTCATTCCCCCATCACCGCTTTCGACTATATCCTTGTTTCCTAATGACATCTCAAGTAGATCTCACAGCATTTAGGTCACTTGGAACATGAAAAACCCTATTGCAGGCTAATTCAATTAATTGAAAATTTTAATCTCAGAGCCTTCCCTCTCTAAAAAGTGCCAGCCAGGCCTCTCTCAGTACAACTCACAATAAGAAAGGGGATTGTCCTCTGACAACTGCCCCCTCACTACTTTGGGTTTTCCTTTCTACTCAAGTGTGCAGTGGTTTCTTAGAAAGTCTTGTGAAGTGTGTGCAAAGTTCTTAGTGGACTTATTTAGCCCAGGCGGTTATTCAGAAGCTAACATTAAGGCAGGAAATGTCTTATTCACCATACTTTAATTATATAAATCCCAAAGAAATGCTTAAAGAGATTAAGAAGATTCATTCTTTCAAAAGGCCACAATGATTCCATATCGGTTAAAAAAAAGGTGAGAGGGGAATTTCATATTTATACTACTGGTGATAGACCTACTGAATTCCTTTATTTGGTGTTTAATAAATATTGAGTATGCAGTAGTTCCTGATAGGGCTTAAGATTCTGGAGAACAGAGACGTCACTACATGCAATGTCTCTGCCCTTGAGAACCTTATATGCTGCTAGGGGATAGACATAACAGAAACAAGTAAATCAGTAAGATCATTTTAATTTGTGATAAGTGATATGAAAAAAATAAAACTGGAAGATTTGATAGAGAGTCAAGGGGAGCATTAGGCTACTTTAGAGTCATTGGTGAAAACTACTCTGAGGAAGGATATTTGAGTCAAGACCTAAAGCATAACAAGGAGCCAGACATTCAAAGGGCCTGGGAAAAGTTTCAGGCAGAGAACAATTATAATGTAATTCTTAGATAGCAATACACTTTGTGCCAACCAACAACAAAGGAGACCCTGTTGGGCTTCTGTTCCGTGAGGGAGGGAGATAGTTGATTAGCTAGGCATGTAAAACCTTATAGATTATGGAATAAATTTGAATTTTTTTCAAATGCTGCAGGAAGCCTTAAAAGCATTTCAATAAGGGGATAAAAATGGACTGGTTTACAGTTTTTGAAGGATAATTCTGGCTGCCCATGGAAAATAGAATTTAAGGGAGCAAGGGAGGAGGGAGGGCTCTCAGGTTAGAAGCTGTTGCCATAGTCCAAGTGACACAGCATGGTAGCTGGGGCCAGTGTGGCAGCACTGGCTATGGAGAGAGGAAGGATAACTGAGGACACATTGACACACATCCTGTGAAAGATGAGAAATGGAAGGAATCAAGGAAGACTCCTAAGTTTTGGGTTTGAACAACTAGATGATGGTGATACCATTTACTGAAATGTAAGCCTGGGGAGAATTGAGATGGTGGTAGAGTTCAGTTTTTGATATAAGTTTGAGAAGCCTATGAGATATTCAAGGGGATAATCGAGTAGGCAGTTGGAATATAATTACAAATTTTGGAGCCATACACATAGGTGATATTTAAAACCATGGCACCAGATGAAATTATATAGGATTAAAGTAAGTAAGAGAGTCTCAGAATCTTGGAACCTGAACTACAGGATACTCAAGCATGACTACAATATATTCTCTTCTAATTTTTGCATAGTGGCTTAAAAGAAAGATGATCTCTGTAGAGAAGGAAACTTGGGGGAATTAACAGTAGGCTATGACATATTCAAAAAATCAAAGAAAATTACCTTAATTTTCCACTCAATTACATGTGGCCACCACAGAAGAATGCTATAATTTTCACTCCAACAATTAGAATACTGAATACAAGGCCAGAGCCCTTTTACATGCTGCAGATGGGTAAGAGAGTTAGATATTTTTCTTGTCAAAGCCCAAAGCAAACTAAGTAAAAGGATTAAAATTTGTAACAAAGATTAGTAAGATGCCTAATTGTACCCAGGTGTTTGTAGTTCCCTAAATTTTGCTCTAAATTATATCTTATTTATATTTAATATTTATGCTAATACTAGTTACTATTTATGCATAGCTGATTTAGTAAAGTGTTCATTCTCTATGGAAAAAATGTAAATTAGTGGAAAATCATGATAATTCTCTTTAATTCTGTTTATCATATTGAGCTGTTCATGACATGATACCACAACCAAAACACACCTTCCACTGGTTGGCAGCTTATTCAAATTGCAGAGAAAACAAGGGTGAAATGAACAGTCTCTGAAGTATTATCCTTGCATGGCAAAGGGTACACAGAGAGTGCAAATACCTCCTAAAGAACTGCCACTAAAGACTCACCAGCATGGAGAAGCACTGCCAGACTAGCAAACATTATAACAATTAGCCCCTTGTGGTAGAATCACTCTGCAAAGAACATGCATGTTTTTTCCATATTTGCATAACTAAATTATTGATTAAAAAACACTGACTCAAGTGGGGCAAAGGCAGTATATGTAACCTAAGCATTTGTACCCCCATAATATGCTGAAATAAAAAAATAAAAATTACAAAAAAAAACAACCTTATCTTACTTCTCCTATAAGTAAATTCCAAGCCAAGGAATGACAGGATGGATGAATTAAATGAGCCATATCAACGTACTGTTTTAAAAGTTTTGGGTCTGTCACAATCTCAGTTATCTATTTTTCCTGAGACAAAAACATTTCTGTTACCAAAAAAAAAATGCTGAAAGGAGATCAGTGACTGAATTGGAGGTGGATAAAGTAAACAGCATAAGAAATTTCTTTAATATTTTTAAATGTTTCAAAGAAGTAATATAAGAACTGTCTGCGTAACTCCAGCACCAGTCACGTTATCATGAACAGGAAGGGTGTTTCAGACCATTTTCTATTTTTGTCATGTCTTCCAGGAAACTCAAAATCAAATCTGAATTTAAATCACAACAATGATATCAACTCCTTTGGTAGCATATTTCTTTTCCTTTTCCTTGATCCTTATTTATCTATGTTTTGTTGTTGAGTAGGCAGTGGCATTTTGGAGAGCAAAAAGGCCCACCTCATCCAGTCTGGATACCCTAATCACATTTCATCTATCTTATTCCCAGACTTGAGTTTACATGACAAAAGCTACTGGAGGTGTGCTGGCCCCTGGTTACTCTGCACAGTGTAAAAGAAACAAAAAATATATGAAAAAATGTTCAATATCACTAATAATCAGGGAAATGGAAATCAAGACCACAATGAGCTATCATCTCATACCTGATAGAATGACTACTATTAAAAAGGCCAGAAATAACAGATGTAAGTGAGTATGCAGAGAAAAGAGAACTCTTATACACTGGTGGTGTAATACAGCAACTACAATAAACCGTATGGAGGTTCCTCAAAATCTACAAATAGAACTACCATATGACCAGCAACTCCACCTCTGGGTATTTATCCAAAGGAAAGGAAATCGGTATGTCAAAAATATCTATACTCCCATGTTTATTGCAGCACCATTCACAATAGCCAAGATATGAAATCGAAGTGTCCATCAATGGATTAATGGATAAAGAAATGTGCTACATATGCAGAATGGAATATTATTCAACCATAAAAAGAATGACATCATGTCATTCACAGCAAAATGGATGAGCCTGGAGGACATTATGTTAAGTGAAGTGAGCCATGCACAGAAAGACAAATATTACATGTTCTTACTTATATGTAGGAGCTAAAAAATTGGATCTTATGGAGGTAGAGAGTAGAATGGTAGTTACCAGAGGTTGGAAAGTGTAGGGGATTGGAGGGGTGAAGAGAGTTTGCTTAATAGGTACAAAAATACAGCTGGATAAGGAAGAATAAGTTTTAGTGTCCTATAGCACTATAGGATGACTATAGTTAACAAAAATATATTATATACTTTAAAATAGCTAGAAGAGAGGATATTGAATGTTCCCAACACAATGAAATGATAATTGTTTCAGATAATGGATATGCTAATTGCCCCAATCTGATATAGATTGCATGTATCAAAACATCACTATGTACATCAATATGTACAATTATTGTGTGTCAATTAAAAACTAAATTTAAAAAACATATAGAGGAAAAAAAGAAAGGTATGTTTGCTCTTGTGGGGGTGCTCTCTGCCAACCATGCACATGGCCACTAGTTGTACCCTAAGAGCTTGGGGTTAGTAAAACCACCCTTTAGATCCAGTATGATTTACTGAAACCTGAAGCAAAGGACTTAGCAGAATCATTTCTTTTACCTGGGCCTTAGAGCAGATAACTTAAGGTTGTACTATTAAACAATGGTTAGTGTGAAGGTTTTTGCTACTGATTGAGAACACACATCTGTATGCTTTGAAAATCAGTCAAGAGATTGGTAGAGCTAATGTTCTATTATGAAACTTCACATTGGGAACTATTGTCAAGATTGAAGTTCTACTCTTGGCCTGACCCTCTGCCTTCCTGATCTCAATCCTAGCATGAACCTTACCTCTTACATTCCCCATCCCCTGCACTCATGCATGTGTGTGTACACACACACACATACACGTCACATCACATCACATCACATCACATATCTCTATTGTTCTCTACCCAGGGTTAAAGTTGAGAAATTTGCGTGGATTCATACACCAGCTGATGCATCTATTTTCTGCTTTGGATTTTATCCAATTCAGGAGTGAAAGAAGATGCGAGGAAGGAGAAGAAGAAAAAGGGAGGAATCAGAGGGTAAGGAAATGAAAAACAATAGAAGTAACATAGAGAGGAAACACAGAAAAAGCCTCCAAAGGGGGACGGCCATGTCACTTAACAAAGAGAACACTGGGTAAGGGCCTAGAGACCTGGGATAGAGTCACAGACTCCATGTATGACTTTGAACAAAGCTCTCACACTCTTTGGTGCTCATTTTGCTCATCTGTAAAATGGAGATAGAATGGAGATAGCTTTTTGATCTCTAATTTTTACTTCATGGCAGTGTTATAAGATCCAATAAGATGACATATGTAAAAATATTTTTCAAACCATCAAGAGCTAAATCTACCTATGTTATTAGTGATGGGAAACTTAAATAGGAGCCACCAAAATCAGAATGGAAATGGTAATTCTTTTTTCTTTTCCTCGCATGCCACTTAGTTTCATGTTCATAACCCAGTATTGTCATTTAGAATATTCTTGTGATGCAGTCATCCAGCAACCTCTGATTTTCTTTACCTTTTTCTCAGTTTCTACTTCAAACTGATCTTTGTAGGCAAACATGTCCTGGATGCTTCTTCAGGAGGCAAAAACAAGAGGGATCTAGATTACTAGATTACTCTTTGTTATGTTGCATAAGGACATATATTGGTAATAATCCCTTAATTGCATGCAGTATAGCTCTGAGCACACATATATGATTAAATACATAAATTCAAATAAATACATGAACACACACACCCTCCACAGTTAAGTCCCCCCCCCTCCTGTTTACACCTAGCATGTCACACAATAAAGGGTTGACATAGTCCTTGGGAAAGAAAGTCTTGCAATCTAGGTCACGTTGTTAACTTGCTCACTCAGGGCTTATTTTACCCAATGAGATGCTCCACCAATTTCACATGTTCTGTTTCTATTTTAACATGAATTGAGGCAGAACTAAATCATCTTAAAGCATCTGTCTATAGGCAGTTATCCAGCCACTTGGTTTCATGTTCTTCATAACCCAGTGTTATCATATGGAAGCATTTTGTAATCCATTTATATAACAACCTCCGAGTTTTCCTTATCTTTCTTCTACTTTCTCCTTCAAATTGATCTTTGTAAGTGAACAGGCCATAGGTGGTAACTGATTTCATTGGGAGGCAAAGCAAAGAGAGGAGAGTGATTTTTAGATTACTTTGTGTCATATACTATAAGGAAAAAACTGATGTCAATAAGAATCCCTTGGATTTACACAAAGTACTTTGAAAACAGCCCAAGGCTAGATATATGATTGTAGGTGTTACTTTACTTCCATTTATTTCTTTATCTGTAAACCGGTGCTAATATTGATGACATAATCAGTCCATTTAGGGTATGACCACTTAACCAATTAAGAATCCACCAAATCATTTTCTTATTAGTCCCTTTCTCTCTATCTTGTTCATTAAGACATCATTAAGGATTTTGTCGGATGCTGTGCTGAAATTTAGATACACTGCGTTCAGCATTTCCCTGATCTACAAGTATAGTAAAGAACCCAATCAAAAATTTGAAAGAAAGAGAAGAAGAAAATGAAATTGTTTGGAGTGACCTGTACTCCATAACCCCACACTGTCTTCTGCCAACAGACACCTCACTCCACAAGTGCCCTCAAAACTTGTGTTTCCATTTGGACAGTTTGTCAGTAGTGGACTTCAAATTCACTGGTGAGTATTTTCTAAAAATGACTCTTTACTCATTTTTAAAATAAAACAGCTTTATGCCAGTTTGTCACTTCTCCTCCTCAAGACAGTTTCTTGCAAATCCTGGAGAGTAGTTCACATCTGACAGAGAGAGGAATTTGAAGGAAGTGATCCATGGATGCAAATTCCCATTCACCCCTTACATGCCTTCAGAGCACCTTATAGTTCTTCCCAAGGCATGTTGTGGCCCTCCAGGGTCATTGGCAGCACTGCTAGGAAGGTCCTGAGGAGACCCTACAGTCACTGAGAAGGCATGTGCCTGGCTCCACACTTTTCATTTTCATTTCAACCAACATTCACAGAGAGCCTACACTATGCCAAGGTCTTTTGGACAGAGTAACTCCCTGCACAGAGTTTACTCTCTAGTTTGAAGGACATATGTGTGAGAAAATAATTATAATCCGGTTTTAAGTGAATCTAAAGAACTAAAAGCAGAACTATGGTTTCAATTCACTCAATCTTCCTGTGTTTATGGCTGCTTCCATTCTAGCTGAGGTTGAGGCTAGGTAGGGCCTGGTTTACTACAGGACAAGATAGGCTGGATGGGAACAAGACATGAAAAGACACTGGGTTAATGGAGCAGGACAGGTACACAGAAGATAGGCCCTTTTATAGGTACTGGGGGACAATTTGGTCTGGAAGGCAGAGGTGCTATATAGCAAAAGCTATAGGTTAGGAAGTTGGATGAACAAGCCTAGGTGGGTACTGAGTCAATGGGTGGGAAATTTAGAGGTGACAATGCTTATATTCCAAGAAAGCAAGGATCAGTGTCAGGGAGTTACACTAGCAAGTATCAAGCCTTAGCCGTCAGGCTGAGGTTTAAGAGAAGTTCTCCATTTAGCAATTGCCCTGCCTGCAATACATTCTGAGCTAGCAAAATTGATAATTAAACCAATATAGTCTGCTTCACTGCACCTGTGAAGGGCTAGTCCCCCTGTCCCAGGGAATATGTAATGACCCTAAAGGTTGGCTCCAATGCCACCATTCCTGAAATCTATCCCAAGTTCAAGACCATATGAATGTACCCACTGAAAGAGTTTCAAAATTGAATGTGAGGGTCCTCAAATCACTGGAATTATGGATGAGAAGAGAGGGGTAAGGGTTGCATAGATTACTGGTTTTCATTTGGAGAGGATGGGCAGGGGACCAGGAGAGGACAAGAAAGAGGAGGATGTATAACATGAATAAATTTCAAGTTCTTTTTTCTCATCTATACACACCCAGTTGAGAATCACTGGTGTAGCTGAATAATTTTATTCAATACCAAAATCTCTATCCAAGGAAATTGGAGTGTTTGTGGTGTTTGGAGAAGAGACTGGAAAGATCACCTTACCTGGACAAACATTCAGTGGAAGGAAATCCGGTAGCTTTTCAAAAAAGTTAAAACCCCTAACTCTTACATAAAGTGTATAAATACTCTCATTTAACAAGAATGGCCTTATGAGCCAAGTGCTTATTGAGGCTTGAACACCATGACTCAGAATTTTATTTGAGCTAGAAATTAAGTCCCAGTTGGAGGTCCATAGAAACTCTGACGCACCACCAATCACTCTCACCCCTACAGTTTTCTGATACAAGCTCTGGGGCTGAAAATGTCTAAGGATATTCTCTGAAAGATTTTAAGGGGGCTTATAAACATCACAAAGCTACACTAAACCCAGACCTATTAGAAAGAGAGCTCCAGAATCATTTCCTGTGGTTGGTCTCTGACACAAATTTAGTGGCCTCAGAGTGATCTCTCTGGTACTGGCAGTGGGGAAAGACGAGCATCCAGTGCCAGGCCTGAAGGGATCTGTGAGCAGGGCCAAGTGCATCTTCTGTATGTGCATGCAGACCTCCACTAAGAACCCTTGGTACTAGCTTGTTACTTTCCTCTGAACTTAGCTAAGAGGTTTATTGTATTATATACAACATTTCTACGTGTTTTATAGTAGCAGGACCTTTGCAGAACATTTAGTTGACCATGTATCCAGAAGCATAAGTTCAACTCTTAAAAAGGAAAAGGAAAAAGTATTCTTGTGTTCTTAAAAAAGTGATATTAAACATTAAGTGGGTTTTGGCAGATGTGGAGATGTGCCACTAAGAACCCCCTTCAAGAAAGGACTTGCTGCCAGCTAACACGTCAACTTCTTCCAGCTGTGAGCTCATTCAGAGCGCACCCTGGCATTTGAACATGCCATGCTCTTCACAGAGTGGCCCCAACTAATAGCTGAGTAAAATAGCAGTACAAGTCCCTAGCTTTTTCATCCAGTGGGACTTAGCAGCACATCTTAGCAGGCCTCCTCCGTGGTGCAGAGACTTTTGTTGGGTCTATATTGTGGTCTGACAGCTTCATTTGCCCAGTTCTACTTCCTCCCTTTTCCTTTCACAGAAGTTACCCCACAAACAACTTTTTTTGCTCCTAACTCCACCTCAGTGCCCATTTCCTAGAGAACCCAACTTGGCATATGTATCATATTAAGGATTGATGAAGCTGTTATAGATAAACTAAGACTTCATAAAATTAGCTCAAATTGAAGGCTATAATGCTCAGGGAAAGTGGCCAAATAACACTATTCTAAATGAGACTCTCAAGGGTAGGACTGAACTTGGAGTGGTACACAGGAACTCTGAAAAGAGGAGTAGACTGGGAATCAGCAGGTTTGACCTCTAGTACCCGTCCGGCTACCCAACACCAACATGCACATGAATCATTTGCTTATACATGGTGAAGGATCTAAACTGAATAATCCTGGAAGGCTGAAGATGAAAACAGCAGCAGCAGCAACCCTAAAGGAGACTCAGATCATTTTGTTTTGTGGTTAATAACTGCCTGTGTTGCTGGAGTTGCCTTGATGATCTGACCTAAGCTTACAAATGAACACCTGTATTATCAGACCTCCAGCTTCCACACTGTGAAAGAGGGGACCCAAAGTGGGTTCCTGAAGAATGTATGGACCCCCATGCCCATAGATAACTTCCATTAATCTCTGAGATTCTGAACACTACTGATAATGATGATGAAGACAATTGAAATTAAAATGTCATTACATTTTCCTTTCTCCAGCAATATTTCAGAGTTTGAAAAGTTATTCATTGATTGCAACACTACAGGGATGATGTGACTTTGTAAAAGATAAGCAAGAGAAAGATAACAATGGATTCCAAGTGGTTTCGGGGGGCTTCTAGGATATTTTTGCCTTTCTTGTTTTTCATTTTGATTTCTAGAGAATTAAGATCAAGCAAGTATTGTAAACTTGTTCAAAATAGTGGTGACCTCCACTGAGATTAGAGGTCCAATGTGAGGACTGACACTTCTGCATTCCCAGACAAGAGAAGAGAAAGGTAAAATAGAACAAGAGAGGGACAGAGAGAAAAATAGAGAGAGAGAGAGGGAGAGAGAGACAGATACAGACACAGAACATAATGCATGCTCAGGAAGGTAGCTCAACTTGAAATTTATACTCACTTCCTTGTCTAATTATGTAGAAAGCAACTGGCTTCACCTTTAAGTCACTGATATCCCAATCAGAAATATGTATTACATATAGAAAATAAAATACACTTTGAAAACAAGAAAATATGGTGGAAATATGTAATGGGGTTGTGGGTTATAGGAGATAAACATTTTTTCTTGAGTTTTCTCTTTAAATCTATAGTATGAAGAATAATACTAAGAGCAGGGCAAGACTCACCACATAGATAGTGGCTGGTATCTACCATGAAATTTCCCCACTATCCTTCGTCCCAGCACTCACATCCTTATCACCCTCTATGATTCAATTCACGCAAATGACTAACAACCCATTACATATGCAACAACCCTATTTTCAAATAATGTCACATTCTGAGATCCGAGTGGTTAGGTCTTCAACATATGAATTTTGGAGGATACAATGCAATCTATAACAGGTGCTATCATTAGCAACAAGCTAGCTTTGTGAAGACTCGAAAGCCCGAACACTGTTCCCACATTTGGTGCAGCCAGCTTCATACAGGTACATCCTTGTCATTGACCTATTGAAACTTGTAATCTTTTCTGTGTACCAGACGGTGTCTCTCAATCACTATTATCCTTTTTTAAATTTCAGAATATTACGGGGGTACAAATGTTTAGGTTACATATACTGCCTTTGTCCCGCCTGAGTCAGAGCTACAAGCATGTCCATCCCCCAGACAGTGTGCTCCTCACCCATTAGATGTTGATATACCCATCCCCTCCCCCGACCACCTGCCAATGGGAGGTACACCTGATGAATGTCACTACCATATGTGCACATATGTGTTGATCAATTAGTACCAATTTGATGGTGAGTACATGTGGTGCTTGTTTTTCCATTCTTGTGATACTTCACTTAGTAGAATGGGCTCCAGCTCCATCCAGGACAATACAAGAGGTGCTAGATCACCATTGTTTTTCATGGCTGAGTAGAACTCCATGGTATACATATACCACATTTTATTAATCTACTCATGGACTGATGGGCACTTGGGTTGTTTCCACATCTTTGCAATTGTGAATTGTGCTGCTATAAACATTCAAGTGCAGATGTCTTTTTCATAGAATGTCTTTTTTTCCTTTGGGTGGATGCCCAGTAATGGGATTTTTGGATCAAATGGTAGTTCTACTTGTATCTCTTTGAGGTATCTCCATATTGCTTTCCACAGAGGTTGTACTAGTTTGCAGCCCCACCGGCAATGTATGAGTGTTCCTATCTCTCCACATCCATGCCAACATTTATTGTTGGGGGACTTATTTATTGTTTTGGGGCTTTTTGATAAAAGCCATTCTCACTGGAGTTAAGTGATATCTCATTGTGGTCTTTTTTAACAATATAGTTTTCATTTATTAATTTTCTTTCTTAAATTATTATATGTTAATAACAAAATTGATTTTGGGGGTATATAGTTATATGAATCCTAACACATATGATTTGCAGAATTACCTTCATAAACAAGATGCAGAACAGTTACAGCACTCCAAAAAACTACTTTGGGATACCCCTTTAAAGTTACATGCCCCCCACCACCACCTCAAACCCTGACAACCACTAATCTGTTCTCTAACACTATAATTTTGATAAGCAAGTCTCTTACTGAGCTAAGTACTGTGTCCGAAATGTCTATTTAGAAGTTGTTATGGACTGAGTTATGTGCCCCAGAAATTCATATGCTGAAGCCTTAACCCCCAGTACCTCAGAATGTGACTGTATTTGAAAATAGGTACTTTACAGAGGCAATCAAGTTAAAGTGAGGTTATTTGGGTGGGCCTTAATCCAATGAGACTGGCGTTTTTGTAAGATTAGGACATAGATACATATGGAGGGAAGACCCTGTGAGGACACAGGGAGAAGGTGGCTGTCTATAAGGCAAAGAGAAGAGACTTTAGGAGGAACCAACCCTGCTGACACCTTGATCTTGAATGTCCAGTCTCCAGAACTAGGAGACAATAAATATATGTGGTTTAAGTCTCCAAGTCTTTGGTACTTTGTCATGGCAGCCCTAGCAAACTCATACAGAGGTCCTCAAGGAGGAACAGTCCCAGAGAAGATCAACAGCTTCCTTAGGATCCCTAGAGAGGCTGGGGCTGGGAAAAGCCTTCAGATCTGCCTCAGAGATGGCAGGCACTTGCATGTAAATGCACCTCTTTAATAGCAAAGGAAACACTGCTGCTGCTTCTGCTGCTGCTGCTGCTACTGCTGCATGCTCTCTTCCTCTACCCTTTCACCTTCACAACTGATTTGTTACAGGCTTTGCCCATGACTTAAATCTCACTAGATCTGCAGATCCCAGTTATGACTGCTGACTCCAGGTACTGGATTTCATAGGGAAGTTGTTAGTGAGCAAACCTGCGTGACCCAATACATGCTATATCAGGATGGGCACCAGATCTAGCTGGGAGCCTTCCCCAAGTAGCAAGAAGAACTGCAATCCAAGCATAAGGGCAACTAAATTAGCATCCCAGAGTTAGTAGTTCCTTTAGTTTAAACCAGTAGTTTTAAGCCCATGATATATTATAAGCCCCATCCCCACCGCAAGCATACAAGCTGGCTCCTGGGTTCCTGAGTCACTGAATGTCAAGTGCGGTGAGATGCTGAGGTGATGCTGCTAAAGTTAGAATACTCAAAGTTGCCAATTAATTCTGTGCAAAAAGATATTTACATCAGCCTCCACTTTGGGCCCAGCCTGATGTTCTCAAGCTTCTGCCAGTCTGGGGCCTCCTCAGAAGCAACTGCTTCAGGCCTGGAAACAAAGCAGTCACGGAAAAGTTACCAGCCTATTTGGTGGACAGCAATTGCCTATATTTATCCTATATCTTTCCCGCACCCCTCTCTCCCTGTATTAGTTACCAAATTACCACAAATTTAGCAGCTGCAAACAACACACGTGTATTTTCTCAGTTTCCGTGGGTCAGGGGTCCGGGTACAGCTTAGCTGGGTCCTCTGCTCAGGATCTTACAAGTCTGCACTGGTGACTTCTGTCAGGCTGCATTCTCACCTGGAGCTTAGAGTCCTCTTCCAAGCTCTGCAATTGCTGGAAGAATTCATTTCCTTGTGCTGTATGACAGAGGGCCCTGGCTTTTGCTGGCTTTTAATTGTAGGCTTCCCTCAAGTCCTAGAGGTTGAGGCAGCTTACGACATGGCTGTTTGCTTCTTCAAGGGCAGTGGGTCTCTCCAGTCTGCTAGGAAGGAGAATTAAATGATGTAACATAACCATGGGAGTGATATCCCATCACCTTTGCCACATTCTGTTGTTTAGAAGCAAGTCTCAGGTACTTCCCACACTCTAGAAGAAGGGATTATACAAAAGCATAACTCATTGGAGGTCACCTTTGTGTATGTCCACCACCCTAATCCCTTCTCCCACTGGCTCATCTCCTAGAGGGTTGCAAGTATTGCAGCTGCTGACAGCTTCTGCTCATAATACCACCAACCAAACTTGGGGAGGAACTCACTTGTTATTGTGTTCTCCTTGTGTAGCTGTCATGCCAGCTGCACTTCTTTGTGGTTATCATCATCTTGCCATTAAGTCACACATGGCTTGTCACCTGTTTGTGCACCAATGCTCAGGACCAGTCCCACAATATCACATGTGAGATTCCTGGACCAGCAACATCAGCATTCCATGGGAGCTTGTTAGACATGCAAATTCTCTGGCTATACCCCAGACCAGCTGAGTCAAAAACTCCAGGGTGGAACCCAGTAGTCTGTGTTTTAGCAAGCCCTCCAGGGCATACTGATACATGCTCCAGGTTGAGTACCAATGAGTTCAGATATAGGCTGTATGGATAAAGGAGAACTCAAATAGCCAAGGACTACATGGGAAGAGAAAATAGTTTCCCCAGTGTATTAGTTTGCTTGTGCTGCCACAACAAGGTACCACATACCAGGGGCCTTAAGCAACATATATTTATTTTCTCACAGTTCTGGAGGCTGGAAATCAGAGATCAAGGCATGGCAGGGTTGGTCTCTCCTGAGGCCTCTCTCCTTGGCTTGTAGATGGCATCTTCTCCCTGTGTCTTCATATAGTCTTCCCTCTGTGTCTGTTTGTGTCCTAATCTCCTCCTATAAGGACATCAGTCAGATTGGATTAGGGCCCACTCTAATGACCTCATTTTATCTTAATTACCCCTTTAAAGACCCTATCTCTAAATACAGTCACATTCTAAGGTACTGGTGGTTAGGACATCAACATATAAATTGGGGGGGGGGACACAATTGAGCCCATAACATCCTGTTCTTCCCATATTATCACAGAGAGATGTGTTGGGACCAGGGTGCCACTGGGCCCAGAAAGTGGTTCTACATTTCAGTAGAGGGATGCCTCCATGCTCTGGATCTCTCTTTTTGTCCTGCTAGGGGAGGAACTTCTGGTCCTATTAGAAGCTTAACTTGGACATAATACATCCTATGGAAGAATGGAAGGGCTGGTTCCAACTAACTGGTTATCCAGCATCTCCCAGAGTGAGTTCCTAGGATCATATTTAGATAATGCTGCCCATAGCACTGGCTCTAGTTTGAATGTGTGCAAAATTCATGTATTGGAAATTTAATCCCCATTGCAAAAGTGTTGACAAGTGGGACCTTTAAGAGGTGATTAGATCATGAGGGCAGAGCCTTCATGAATGGATTAATATTGTTTTTATGGGAGTAGGAGTTTATTATGAAAGAGAATCTCTCTTTCTTTCCCTGCCTCTCTCTCTCTCTCTCTCTCCCTCCTCTCTCTTTTGCTCTCACTCTCGCTCTCTCTCTCTCTCATGTTCTGTCATGTGTGCTTTCTTGCCCTTCCACCTACTGCCACAGGATGATGCAGCAAGAACACCCTCACCAGATCTGGGCCTCTCGACCTTGGACTTCCCAGCCTCCAGAACTGAGACAAGTAAATCTCTATTCTCTATAAATTACCCAGTTTCAGGTATTCTGTTATAGCAGCAAAAACAGACTAAGACAACATTATATTAGTAGGCTTCCCTTGGCCTCCCTGGTTTAGAAGACAAATAAAGTCACACTGACAGTAATAATGCAAATTTCACTGACATGTTTCCTGCAAAGTCCACCTCAAGCATTTTTAGGTGTCTCGTCTGTACTCAGAAACAATTTGCTCCTTCTGGAATGACTGCTGTGCCCATGGGCTATGCTGTTGCTCCATGCTACACTGCTCCAATAAGCACTCCACTCCACTGCTCTGCTAGCCACAGAAGCTCAGCCCTGTCTGTCACTCTTTTTCTGCCAGAGCCCATGCTACTGCTGCTATTAGACAAAGCATATACAATATCCATGGGGAATTGATTCCAGGACCCCCCTCAGATACCAAAATCTGAGGATGTCCAAGTCCCTGATATAAAATGCTGTCGTATTTGCATATAACCTACACACATCCTCCTGTATACTTTAAATCATCTCCAGATTACTTATAATACCTAATACAGTGTGAGCGCTATGTAAAGAGTTGTTATACTGTATTGTTTAAGAAATAATGACAATGAAAAATACATAGGTTCACTACAGAGGCAATCATTCTTTTTTCCGAATTTTTTTTATTCCAGAATATTATGGAAGTGCACACGTTTTGGTTACATAATTTGCTTTTGTACATTTTGAGTCAAAGTTATAAGTGTGCTCTTTGCCCAGATAGTGTGCACTGTACCCATTAGGTATGAATTTACCCATCCCCTTTTCCCCCCTCCCACCTACTTAATTTCTGTTGCATTTTTTGATCCTTGGTTGTTTTAATACACAGACGCAGAACCCACAGATACAGAAGGCTGACTGTACAGTCTTGCACAGCTCTGAAAGGCAGACCCCAACAAGTGACAGTTAAGCACTGCCATGCCAGGTACAGAAGACCTTGGCAGGGCTATTGTTTTGCCAGGAGTGGTTGTCTTTTGTGCTATTCTTCCGGACATAGGAGGAATCCATTTGTTGCCTCTGTGAACTCTCACAATGACAAAACTAAATGTTAGTCTTTGAAAAATGGGGAATAATGTCCCTCTCCCCTTTGTGTTGCACTCTGTTATTGAGTATCATGTTCCTTTCTGAACCCACAGGACAGAAGATTTATACCCAGTTTGAAAGATCATATATTGTGTCAGGTATCTATGCATAGATCAATTGGCTATGGCCAAAAAGGCAGGGTCACATCAGCCATACTGTGTGCTCACAAGAAAGAGAGGTTTGTCCTCATGTATCAAAGTCATTTCTACGGAACTATGGAGCCATCTCAATTGATTTATCTTTTAATGTTTGACACATGCTTATATTTGTAGGAGAGTCATATTTTTAATTTTTTAAAAATCATACATTATCAAAAATATAATTAAATCCAGTTTAGATTTCACACCTAATAATTTTTAATGCATTATGTAAAATCTATCGTTGTAACCATTTTAAGTGTATAGTTCAGTGGCATTAAGCATATTCACATTGTTGTGCATCCATCACCACCATCCATCTCTAGAATTTTTCTCATCTTGCAAAACTGAAACTCCATCCGCATTAAACACTAACTCCCAATTCACCCCTTCCCTCAGCCCAAGGCAACCATCATTTTTTCTGTCTCTACGAATTCATCTACTCTAGGGACGTCATGTAAGTGTAATCATGTAGTATTTGTCTTTTGGGGGATGGCTTATTTCATTTAGCATAATGAAACTTAGCATAATGTCCAGTTTTTACACTCTCTCATTCTACTATATTCTTCTATTAGCATACAAACAGGCACACGTCTCTTCATCTCAGAATTTTTCTTAAATGTCTCAAATCCTGTCACTCCTCCAGTTACTTCCTTTTACTTAATCACTTGCTTTCTAAGCAACTGCACTCTGGCGTCCATGCCACTCTCCATGTTTACCAATGACCTTCTGTCAATGAATTTATTGGCTTTCCCTCCACTTTCACAATTTGTCTGCCTTGATGTCTCCATAGAATTAAACATATAGTGTGTCATTTATTCTGCAAATACCCTGTGAGCTATGCATGACTGGTATAATTATTATTCAATGGAAGATCATTTCATCTCCATTTTACAGATGGAGAAACTAAGCCTCAAAGTCTCATTTGTTGATTCAACTCAACAAATATGTATTGGGTTATTCCTATGCACTAGTCCCTTTACTGGGTGTTGGAGAGAGAATGGTAAGCACCACAGACCCTGTCCCTTTCCTCATGGAGTTTATAGTCTAGTGGGAAAGATAGACATCATTTTATAAAATATTATACATATGAGTATACAATTATCAATTGTGATTAGTGTGGTTAGTTTTTTTTAATATTTTTGATCTGTAGTTGATTGAATCCATCAATAGAATAGAAGATACAGGATTACTGAGGGTTCACAGAAAGACCTGATTCAGATTGAAAGTGAAATGCAGGAAATATTCCCCTTAAGAAGTAATATCGGTGGTGGGGGAAAGAAAGGGAAGAGAAAGAGAGAGGGAAAGAGATATCCAGGGAAAGGGAATAGCATGTGCTTATTCCTCAATAGCTGATTGTTTTGGGGAAACTGAAAAAAGACCTGAGTGGCTGGAACAGAGAGAGCAGGCAGGAAAAGGACAGAAGAGGCTCCAGAGGGAGGTAGAATTTCATCCTAATGGCAATAGGGAGCCTTAAAAGACTTTTAATCAGCATAATGATAGAACAAATCTGAACATAGGAGTATTAACAGCCTCTCACCTTCCTTCCCTATCGTGTACCCCAACTCTAAAACAAGTGAATTGGAGTTTGCTGGCTAACTGGGTCTTTCTTTTCCCTTCCTGAGAAAGTTCAACACTTGAAGTTTAGATAGAGGAGAAGGAACCAGCAAAGTGCACTCAGAAGGAATATTCAGAGAAGCAAGGAGAAATTAGTAAAAATGAATACTGTTAAAATGTCCTTATTATCCAAAGGAATCTATAGACTCAATACAGTCTCTATCCAATGGCATTTTTCATGGAAATAAAAAAAAAATCCCAAAACTCATATGGAACCACAAAACACCCTAAATCTTGAGCAAGAATAACAAAGGTGAAGGTATCACACTCCCTGATTTCAAAGTGTGCTACGAAACTATAATAGTAATCAAAACTGTATGGTACTGGCACAAAAACAGATACAGACTAATGGAACAGAAAAGAGAGCCCAGAAATAAATCCACACATTTACAGTCAACTGATCTTTGACAAAGGAGCCAAGAACACACAATAGGGGACGTTTTAGGATAGACTTACGTACAGCATTCTGTGGGAACACAAAAGAGAAATGTTAACGCTTAGCCTGGGAACTCAGGGTAGGTTTCCCAAAGCTGAGTTGGCCTGATAGGAGTTGGACAAGTAAAGAAGGGTAGAATGTGGCCTAGGAGGAAAGAAAAAGCCTGTGCAATTGCACGGAGGCATGAACGAGCATGGCACACTCAGGTAACTCCAAGTAATTTTGTGGGATGTGTATAGATGTGGGGCAAGACAGACATTGAGACTGGAGAGAGAACCCAGGGCCAGATCGTGAAAAGTTAAGGAGGATAAACTTTAGAATGAAGCCAAGATGGTAGAGGTGGGTGGGGGCAACTCTGAAGGCTATTTTAGCTGTGGTTTCGCTAGTGAGAGTTCAGATAGCTAGGTAAAGGCAACCCATAAAGGAAGCAAAAATGGTCCATAGCTGTATGGGGCTTTTTAAAAAACAAATATTAAAGTTTATTTTCAGCAAAAATATATGCACTGGGCTTTTAAAAATCAAACAGTATAAGAATGGTAATGAAAACCAGTAGTCCCCTACGTGGCCCCAGTCCTGCTCCCCAAAAGAACTCCTTTGAAATCTTTTAGCTAATTCCAGTTTTTATCTTCTGGTAACTTAGACCGCATCTCTAAATCATCTGCTTCTATTGCTGTTTTGTGCTTTACCATCTTTGCTTCCTTTATGGGTTGCCCTTACCTAGCTGTCTGAGCTCTTACTATCCAGTAATTGGCTACAACCCCTTGTAAAAATGTCTATCCAAAATTCAATCTCTGAAGTGCGAACTTGCTCTAGTGAATTTTCATACAACATCAGCCAAAACATTTAGGTTGTGAATTACTCCTGCAGGAGGTTAGAGCCTTCTCTAAATATGCTAGGTATTATCATTATCAACCTCCTCACTCTTGCCCTGAGAGTTTAGCTCTTAATGGGTCCCAGGGTTCACTTCTGCCAGGTTCTATGAGAACTACCAAACCTGGGTCTGATTTAGATATTATCTGTATTGTGTTATTACATTGTTTATTTACATTACAGTATATGTCATTGAAGGGCACAGGGAAAATCAAGTTCATATCCAATATGCTACAGTGGTATGGCCTATTACTCACAAATATACCCACTAATGAGTTCCTTAACTGTTAAATAATTAGGTAATTGGTGTTTAAAATGCTTTATATTATGCAGAAATCTTTGGTGGTTGTTATAGAAATGTTTCAGGAATTGTTTTAGTAATATCTAGAAAAATGGGTGGGAGTTTTTGAATGGGCTTCAAATGTAGTAATTTTTTTTCCAATTAAATCATGCAAAATACTCTGCTGCTATCTGAATATTTCCTTTCCATCATGTTTTCACTAATGGGTTAGATTCAGATAATGAAGAATTCTTGTATTTATACTTTTGTTTCTTGTTCCTTGAGCTGTAGATTAAATCCCTTGAGTCTCCATGTAAAATGAAAATGTAACACCCTTACTCTTCCCTTTCTTTCTCCTCCCCCTTGACATAGACTCTCTCCTTTGACCAAATCTTTAGTTGGCTGAAACTGCCTTCAGCAATAATCCTCTCAAGTCAGGTTAGCCAGAAACCCCCATCCTTGATGTTTCCTCTTAGTAATTTTCCATCCACTGCCCCCCACCCTGCTCCTTGGTTATAAATCCTCACTTTTCCTTGTTGGAGTCTGAATCCAATCTCTGTCCCCCACTGCAAGATTCCATTGCAGTAGTCCCTGTACTTATCACCATTTATCCCCTTGAATAAAGTCTGCCTTACCAACTTTAACAAGCATCATGAATATTTTAACAGCCCCTTCTACCTACCCATTGCTGCCTCTATACTTATATTTTTCTATTGTCAAGGTTGATAACAGATTCTGTTCTCTAAGTCTACAAGTGCTTTGTCTATAGTTGGTTATAAAAGTTAAAAATCAATATACAGTATTTCCATTATTATAGCTATTAAATATTGCTTACTGCACAGCTCCCTGTAATGTATCGTTATATTCTTTTACTAATAGAACATTTCTGCTTTCCTGGAGGCTCCCTTTGCATTTCTTGTTCAAAAAGTCCCAAAACAATAAATGCTGGCGTGGGTGCGGAGAGATAGGAACACTCATACACTGCTGGTGGGACTGAAAACTAGTACGACCTCTGTGGAAAGTAATATAGAGATACCTCAAAGAGATACAAGCAGAACTACCATTTGACCCAGCAATCCCATTACTGGGCATCTACTCAAAGGAACATGAAAAAGACACCTGCACTCGAATGTTCATAGCAGCACAATTCACAATTGCAAAGACGTGGAAACAACCCAAGTGCCCATCAATACATGAGTAGATTAATAAAATGTGGTATATGTATACCATGGAATACTACTCAACTACAAAAAACAATGGTGATCTAGGACCTCTTGTATTATCCTGGATAGAGATTGAGCCCATCCTTTGAAGTGAGCTATCATAAGGATCGGAAAAAATTCACCACATGTACTTGCCATCAAATTGGCACTAACTGATCAACACTAAGGTGCTCACATGGTACTAATACACATTGGGTGCCTGGCAGGTAGGGAGGATGGGGATTGGGGGGTGGATGGGATAAGGGGGTAAACCCACAGCTAATGGAAACAGGGCACACTGTATGGAGAAAGGACACACTTGTAGCCCTGGCTTGGGTGAGGCAAACACATTTCATGTAACCAAAATGTTAGTACCCCCATAATAGCCTGAATTAAAAATAAATAAATAAATAAATAAAAATCTTAATTGCTGTAAAAAAAACAAAAAAAATAAATAAAAATAAAGGAACTTGGAAATTAACATAAATATAAAATAAAATAATGAAAAATTGAAAAAAAGAAAATGTGTGTACGCAACAATCTTTAAATTGTTTTTGAAAACAATCAGAAAGCATCTACTTTAAGCACAGCACAAAGCAACTACATAGTAAGAATTATTGCAAAACCCTAGTAATAAAAATAGTGCAGTAGTGGAGCAGAAACTAAAAATTAAATCCAATGGAACAAAACAGTCCAGAACCACGTCCATGTATTTATTGGATCTTAGTATATAATAGAGCTGGCATCATAAATCAATGTGGGGAAGATAAATAATTTAGTAAATATTATTGGTAAAATTTGCTCACTGTATAGAGAAATAGAAATTTGGATACCTATTTGCACTATGTACAAAAATTAACTTCAGATAGATTAATGGTCTAAAGGTGAAAAGTAAAACTATAAAGATAATAAAGGCTAGCTAAGAGGAATATTTTTGAGACTTCACTACAGGGAAAGGGTTATTAAATAAACCTCCAAAAGCATAAACTGTAAGGTGAAAAAGCAACGTATTTGACTCTACCAAAATTAAAGTCTTATGTCCAACAGTGGATACCATAGACAAAGTTAACAGGAGGGTGAGAAAGATACTTGCAATGCCTAAAACTAGCAAAGGATTAACACCTAGAATGAGCAAGATATCTCTTCCAAGTAGCATGTAAAAGACAGGAATTTCACTAGGAAAACGGGCAAAGAATAGGATAGGCAATCTCATGCCTGGGATTATATGCTGAGAGAAACTCACTCAGATCCAAAAGGAGACACATAAAAAATATAGCACCTCTGGTATACTCCTGGATAGAGCTGGAACGCATTCTACTAAGTGAGGTATCCCAAGAATGGAAAGACAAGCACCACATGTACTCACCATCAAACTGGTATTAACTGATCAACACATAAATGCACATATAAGAATAACATCTATTGGATGTTGGGCAGGGGGGAGGAGGGGACGGGTATTTTCATACACAAAGAGTGCAATGTGCACCACCCGAAGAATGGACATATTTGAAACTCGGACTTGGGGGGGGGAAGGGCAACGGCAATATACGTAACCTAAACATCTGTACCCCCATAATATGCTGAAAAAAAAAGTGTTTACAGAACTGGCATTTTGGGGAGCAAGGACTGGAGGCTCCACAATGTCCATCATTAGGTAGGTGGAGTAGTACATAACAGGCAGAAATAAGGAATTAAGTTTACATGCAACCAAAAGGGTAGATCTCAAAAATTATTATGTTGTATAAATAGGGCAAAAAAGGAACATACATTTAAATATAATGCTATTTCTTTAATTAAACACACAGAGATGTCCTGTTCCAAAATAGTGGCATAGAGGCAAGCTGGCTTTGCTTCTCTCAAGAAAAAAACAAAAACAAATATATAGCACCAAGGTCTATACTAGCAACAACCCAGAACTCAAGTATGAGGATGAAACAGTACCTGGGGGCCAGAGAGAAGTGGAAAAATTTCAAGCAGATGGTAGGAGAATCTGACCTGTATGAGAATCTGCCTTCTATATCCATGATGCCTCTCCCCAGATTCTGCCCAGCACCAAATGCAGAAAAAAGCCCCACAACTCACTGCTTCTGCACTGGAAAAAGTGAAATTGAGGTGTTCAATCAACTTTCCCACCTTCTTGAGTTCCCTGTCAGGAGACCTGTCCTTGCCTTAATCTATGAGAAGAATTGTGACTGCCTAATGGGAGAAGGATCCCTGAGGACAGGCAGAAACAAACAGGGGAGGTGGGACTATCATCCCCAGCCCTGGAAACTCTGCTCGGTAACCCATCCAAAGGTCACACCAAATCAGAGTGGCTACCCTGCAGCAATAAGGCTGTAAGAGATACATCACCCAGGTCCCCTGAGCATTAACCCATAGCTAGCCTTCCCACACTGCTGGGATAATCCCTTTGGGACCTCCCTCATTTGGGACAGGCAGTGCTCCAAACATTTACTAGAGCCAAGGCAAACCTAGGCTGAAGGCACCACCTAGAGCTGAAAAGGAGGCAATAACCTAGCAATGAAGATGCACTACACAAATATATTCAATAAAAACCAAGACAAGTCAAACAGAGAAAACTGGAACAAATAGCTAATCCTTTCATTCAAAGACATAGATGTATACCCACAAGAAACAACAGCAAATAGGGAACCACGACCTCCCCAAAAGGAGAAAGCAAAAATCCTGTGACTGACCCTAACAAGAGGCAATTTGTGAGCTCTCTGACCAAGAATTAAAAATAGCACTTTAAAGGAAACTTGGTGATCTCCAAGATAACACGGAAAAGCAATTCAGAAATCTATCAGAGAAATTTAACAAAGAGATTGAAATAATAAAAGAAAAATCAAACAGGAGACTTGGAACTGAGAAATACATTTGCTGAACTGAAGAACTCTTTAGAGGCTCTCAACAGCAGAATGAATCAAGCAGGAAAAAGAATCAGTGAGCTTAAAGAATAGCTCTTTGAAAATACACAGTCATAGGAGAAAAAAGAATGAAAAGGAATGAAGACTGCTTAAAAGATACTCAGAAGACCAAATCTAAGAATTATTGGTGTTCAAGAGGGAGCTGAGCAAGAGCAAGTGGTAGAAAGCTTATTCAAAGAAATAACAGAAACCTTTCTAAAACTTGAGGAAGATATAAATATCCAGGTACAGGAAGGTCTTAGAACACCAAACAGATTCAATCCAAATAAGACTACCCCAAGGCATAAAATAATCAAACTCTAAAATGTCAAGGACAAAGAGAAGCTTCTAAAAGAAACAAGAGATAAAAAGCAAATAACATTACGAAGGAGCTCCAATTTATCTGACAACAGACTTCTCAATGGAAACCATACAGGCCAGGATGGAGTAAAACAATATTTTCAAAATGCTCAAAGTAAAAAAATGCCATCCAAGAATATTTTATCCAGCAAAATTATCATTCAAATATGAAGGAGAGCTACAGTCTCCCAGACTAACAAAAACTGATAGAATTCCCCACCACCAGACCTGTTTTGCAAGAAATGCTAAAGGGAGTTCTTTAATCTTAAATTAAAAAACACTAACATGTAAAAAGGCTTTTTTCAAGGCATAAAACCCACTGTAAAATTAAGTACACAGGCAAACCTAGAATATTCTATTACTGTGTTTGCGTAGTGTGCAACTCACTCATAACTTTAGTATGAAATCCAGAAGACAAATCTATCAAAAACAATAATAGCTACAGCAAACTGTTAAAAGATAGGTAATATAAATATATATTTTAAAAATATAAATATTTTTATATTATAAATTGAGATGACTAAAAATCAAAGCATGGGGAGATGGAGATAAAATTTAAATTTTTGTTGTTTTTTTGCCTTTGTTAGTTTCTATTCTTTTATTTGTGATCTAAGATAAGTTGTCATCCCTTTAAAATAACTTGTTATACCTATAAGGTGTTTTTGTAAGCCTCTCGATAACCATAGTGTAAAAACCTACAACAGATTCACTAAAAATAAAAATCAACAAGTTAAAATGTACAACTAGAGATAATCATTTAACCATAAAGGAAGACAGTGAGAAAGGAAGATAGGAATCTCAAAACAACCAGAAAATGGCCGGGCGCGGTGGCTCACGCCTGTAATCATAGCACTCTGGGAGGCCGAGGCGGGTGGATTGTTTGAGCTCAGGAGTTCGAAACCAGCCTGAGCAAGAGTGAGACCCCGTCTCTACTAAAAATAGAAAGAAATTAATCAGACAACTAAAAATATATAGAAAAAATTAGCCGGGCATGGTGGCGCATGCCTGTTGTCCCAGCTACTTGGGAGGCTGAGGCAGGAGGATCGCTTGAGCCCAGGAGTTAGAGGTTGCTGTGAGCTAGGCTGACACCACGGCACTCACTCTAGCCTGGGAAACACAGTGAGACTCTGTCTCAAAAAAAAAAAAAAAAAAAACAACCAGAAAACAAGCAACAAAATGGCACTAATAAGACCTTATTCATCAATAATAACATTGAATGTAAATGGACTCAATTATCCAATTGAAAGGCATAAAGTGGCTAAATGGATAAAGACTCAATACCCAACTATATACTGCCTTCAAGAAACCTATTACACCTATAAAGACACACATAGACTAAAAGTAAAGGGATGGAAAAAGATATTGTATGCAACTGGAAACCAAAAAAAAGCAGGAGTAGCTATACTTACATAAAATAGACTACAAATCAAAGACTGTAAAAAAAAGAAAAAGGGGTCACTATATAATGATACAGAGGTCAATTCAGCAAAAGGATATCACAATTATAAATAACTATGCACCCAACACTGGAGCTCCCAAGCACGTAAAGCAAATATTAATAGATCTAAAGGGAGAGACAGACTGCAATAGAATAATGAGAGGGGACTTTAACACCAGATGGAAAACCAACAAAGAAACAGCAGAGTTAAACTGCACACTACATCTGATAAGCTTAACTGAGATTTACAGAACATTTCACTCAACTGCTGCAGAATACACATTCTTTTCATCAGCACATGGAACATTCTACGGGATAGACCATATCTTAGGCCACAAAACAAGTCTGTATAAATTCAAAAAACATAAATCATATCAAGTATCAGTATCTTTTCTGACCAAAATGTAGTAAAACTAGAAATCTATAACAAGAGGAGCTACAGAAAATACACGAACACATGGAAATTAAATCACATGCTCCTGAACCACCAATGGGTCAATAAAGAAATTAATAAGGAAATTTTAAAATTTCTTGAAACAAATAAAAATGGAAATACAACATACAAAAATCTATGGGATGTAGAAAAAGCAGTACTAAGAGGGAAGCTTATATCAATAAATGCCTATATCAAAAAAGTACAAAGATTTCATATGAACAACCTAACAATGCACCAAAAGGAGCTAGAAAAGCAAGAACAAACCAAAGCCAAAATTAATAGGAAAAAAAGAAATAATAAAGATCAGAGCAAAAGTAAGTGAAATTAAGACTAAAAAATACAGAAGATCAACAAAACGAAGTTATTTTTTTAAAAAAATAAACAAAATTGACAAACCTTTAGTAGACTAAGAATTAAAAAGAAAGAACACCCACATTAATAAAATCAGCAACTAAGAAGGAGACATAACAACTGAGACCTCAGAAATACAAAGACTCATTAGATACTATTATGAACAACTATATGCCAAAAAATTGGAAAACCTAAAAGAAATGGACAAATTCCTGGACACATACAACCTACCAAGAAGAAATAGAAAACCTCAACAGACCAATAATGAGTAAAAGATTGAAGCCATAATAAAAAGTCTCCCATAAGAAAATTCCAGGACCTGATGGATTCACTGCTGAATTCTACCAAACTTTTAAAGAATATCCATCCTACTCAAACTCTTCGAGAAAATTGAAGAGGAGGGAATACTTTCAAACTCATTCTACAAGGCCAGAATTACCCTGGTGTTAGATAGGGATAAGGAGGATGGGAGAGGAACAGAAGTTTTGTCTACAATAGGAGGACATAAGAGCTGAAAAACCAAAAAAAGGTAGAGAAAACACAAACTGGAGATACGGTGAAGGCCACAAATAGGGTGAACTGAGACATGCACAATGGGAGATTTCAATTGTCCTCAACTGATCTGGGGTTCATTACCATCTAATTAGCATTGCGGCTTTGACCCATCTAATGGGCTTTCATGAAGGATTCTGGGAGGATGCATGCATACAGACTAAGAGAATTATGTAAGGAAACCTGTCAATCACACAAGGGCAGGAAAGGGAAACGCCACCTAAAGAGAGGAGGGGCAGTCCATTTATCATATAAAAACACATGTGTGCTAAAAACCTAGAGCCATCTCCATTGCAGAGATAGACCCATTTCCTCACTGGAATGTACTGTGCTTAATAAATCTTGGTGCTTGGCTCACTTGTATCTGTTTGGCCTGCTCATTTATTCCATTGACTCAGTCACAGTAACCATTCTTCAATACTGAAATAAGAGCCAGGAAGCATACGAACCTGACACTGTACCAAAACCAGACAAGGACACAATAAAAAAAGAAAACTACAGGCCAATGTCATTGATGAACATAGACCCAAAAATCCTCAACAAAATACTAGTAAACTGAATTCAACAACACATTTAAAAGATCATTCAACATGATCAAGTGGGATTCATCCCAGGGATGCCAGGATGGTTCAACATAGGCAAATCGATAAACATAATACATCACATTAGCAGAATCAAGAACAAAAGCCATATAATTATTTCAATAGATGCCAAAAAAGCACTTGATAAAATTCAACATCCCTTTATGATAAAAACCCTCATCAAAATGGGTATAGAAGGAACATACCTTAAAGTAATAAACACCATATACGACAAACTCACAGCGAACATTATACTGAACAAGGAACAATTGAAGGCCTTTCCTCTAAAGACTGGAAAAAGAGAAGGATGTCCGCTTTCACCACTATTATTCAGCATAATACTAGAAGTCCTGGCCAGATCAATAGGCAAGAAAAAGAAATAAAGGGCATCCATATTGGAAAGGAAGAAGTCAAATTAGCCTTGTTTGCAAGTGACAGGATTTTATACCTAGAAAAACCTAAAGACTCCACTAAAAATTGTCAAAACTGATAAATGAATTCAGTAAAGTAGTGGGATACAAAATCAACATACAAAAGTCAGTAGCATTTATGTATGCCAACAATGAACAACATGAGAAAGAAATCAAGAAAATAATCCCATTTACAGTAGCTACAAAAAATGTTAAATACCTAGGAATCGTTCTAACCATAGAAGTGAAAGATTTATCTGAGGAAAACTATAAAACTCTGATGAAAGAAATAGAAGAGGACACATAAAAATGGAAAGATATTCCATGCTCATGGGTTGGAAGAATTAATATTGTTAAAATGGCAATACTACCCAAAGCAATTTATAGATTCAAAGCAATCCCTATCAAAATACCAAAATACAATTCTTCAGAGAAATAGAAAAGAAGTCCTAAAATTTATATGGAACCACGAAAGACCTCAAAAAGATCTCAAATAGCCAAAGCAATCCTGAGCAGAAAGAACAAAGGTGAAGGCATCATACCACCTGAGTTCAAAATTTACTACAAAGCTATTGTAACCAAAACACCATGGCATTGGCATAAAAACAGACACTTAGACCAAAGGAACAGGATAGAGAACTCAGATATAAATTCACACACTTACTGCCAACTTGTCCTTGACAAAGGTGCTAAAAACTTACAACTTGGAAAGGACAGTCTTTTCAATAAATGGTGCTGGGAAAACTGGATAACTATATGTGGAAGAGAGAAACTAGACCCCTATCTCTCACCATATGCAAAAATCAAATCAAAATGGATTACGGGCTTAAATCTAAGACCCAAAACTATGAAACTACTTAAGAAAAACTTGGGGGCAATGATTTTTTTGTGTAAGACCTCAAAAGCACAGGCAACCAAAGCAAAAATAGACAATTGTGATTACGTCAAACTAAAAACATTCTTCACAGTAAAGGAAACAATCAGAAAAGTGAAGAGACAAGCTGCATAATGGAAGAAGATGTTTTCAACTATCCATCTGACAAGGGATTAATAACCAGAATATATAAGGAGCTCAAACAACACAATAGAAAAAGAAAAATAATCTGATTTAAAGACGGGCAAAAGATCTGAACAGATACTTCTCAAAAAAGGCATACAAATGGCCAACAGGTATATGAAAAAATGTTCAACATCACTAATTATGAGAGAAATGCAAATCAAAACCATAATGCAATATCATCTAACACCAGTTTAAATGGCTTGTATCAAAAAAGACAGGCAATAATAGATGCTGGTGAGAAGGTGGAGAAAGGAGAACCCTTGTACACTGTTGGTGGGAATGTAAATTAGTGCAACCACTATGGAGAACAGTATGGAGGTTCCTCAAAAAACTAAAAATAAGAACTACCGGCTGGGCGCGGTGGCTCATGCCTGTAATCCTAGCACTCTGGGAGGCCAAGGCGGGCGGATCGTTTGAGCTCAGGAGTTTGAGACCAGCCTGAGCAAAAGCGATACCCTGTCTCTACCAAAAATAGAAAGAAATTGGCCAAACAACTAAAAATAGAAAAAATTAGGCAGGCATGGTGGTGCGTGCCTGTAGTCCCAGCTACCTGGGAAGCTGAGGCAGGAGGATCGCTTGAGTCCAAGAGTTTGAGGTTGCTGTGAGCTAGGCTGACGCCACTGCACTGTAGCCCAGGCAAGAGAGGAAACTCTGTCTCAAAAAAAAAAAAAAAAACTATTATATGATCCAGCAACTCCACTACTGGGTATATATTCAAAAGAAAGGAAATCAATATATCAAAGAGATGTCTGCACTCCTACATTTATTGCAGCACTATTCACAATAGACAAAATATAGAATCAACCTAAGTGCCCATCAGTGAATGAATAAAGAAATATGGTATATATACACAATGGAATATTAATGAGTCATAAGAAAGAATGGAATTCTGTCATTTGCAGCAAAATGGATGGAACTGGAGGCCATTATGTTAAGTGAAAAAAGCCAAGCATAGAAAGACAAATATCACATGTTCTCACTCACATGGGGGAGCTGAAAAATTGGACCTCATGAAGATAGAGAGTAGACTGGTAGTTACCAGAGATTTAGAAGCATGGGAGAAGGGAGGGATGGAGGGGGAAAAAAGAATATGAATGTATTTATTACCACATAACTGTACACTTAAAATGGTAAAGATGGTAAATTACATGTGTATATTTTACCTCAATTAAAAAATAAATTTCAAAAAACACAGAATGTTATGATTTTTCAAAGATACACATATAACAAATAAATGCTCATATGGAAGTTGGATTGGATGGACATTCACTAAATACGTATGGGTGGGCTGAGAAGAGGAATTAGAGAAGGGATGGGAAAAGAAATAGAAAACGATAAAACAAAATAAAGCAAAAGAGAGTCTCCCACCATTCAATGACTTTGGTGTGCCTCGAATTGTGGAATCTGATAAATTTAGTTCTGTGTATCCACAGCCCTAAAAGGAGAAAATGAGGCCACACAGAGATGGAAAACCAAGTGTAGTCAAACTACCCTTGAAAATTCTTAAAACCACAATTAATTCAGTCATTCAGCAAATATTTATGAGACAACTGCTTTGTGCTGGGCACTGTTCTGGATGCTTGAGATCCAGGAGGGAGCAAAACAGACAAAGGTCCCTCCCCTGCGGAACTTCCTTTCCAGGGAGGAGGACACAAACAACAAGTGATAAATGTAATAATTCAATTATTTAGTATGTTTAAAGGTAATAAGTGCTATGAAAAAAACAACAGAAAGCAGAATAAGGGGGATCAGGAAAGTTGATGGGTGGGGGTGGCAACTTCAATCCAGGACAGAGATGGCTTGCTCTGGGCACCATTTTCTCCAGCACTGAGCACAGTGATTAGCACATAGTAAGCATTCATGATTCTTTTGAATAAAAGAATGAATAAGTAGCCAAATAAAATAAGGCATTATGCCCAGCAATATAATTGACAAAAAAAAAAAAGGTGCTGTGGAAAGGGCACTGAATGTGGAGTCAGAATCCCTAGGTTTTAATCCTGGTCTGTGAACTCCATGTGTGGCTTTGTACAAGTCCCTTCTCTGCTTTTATCCTCACATATATGTGGAAAACAATGAGGTGATGGTAGGAAGGGTAATAGACTAGGTGATTTCTAAGGGTTCTTATCGCCCTGATGGTCTGTGACTGCAGTCCCCAACCCCAGGGCTACAGACCAGTACCATCCATGGCCTGTTAGGAACAGGGCCACATGGCAGGAGGTGAGCAGCAGGAGAGCAAGTGAAGCTTCACCTGTATTTACAGCCGTTCCCATCACTCGCATCACCACATAAGCTCTGCCTCCTGTCAGATCAGCGGTGGCATTAGATTCTCATAGGAGTGCCAACCCTACTGTAAATCGTACATGCAGAGATCTAGGATGCACGCTCTTTATCAGAATCTAATGCCTGATGATCTGAGGTGGAGCTGAGGCGGTGATGCTAGCGCCGGGGAGCAGCTGCAAACACTGATTATCATTAGCAGAGAGGTTTGACTGCACAATAAATGTAATGTGCTTGAGTCATCCTAAAACCATTCCCCCCACAACAATCTCTGGTCTGTGGAGAAATTGTCTTCCATGAAACCGGTCCCTGGTGCCAAAAAGGTTGGGGACTGCTGGTCTGTAACAAGAGTGACCACAACTTGATAAATGGTGTTTGATCAAGTCCAAGGAATTGGGATACAGCGGTGGGCTATGACATCATGGGATTCAAGCTTCAGCCTCTGTCAAAGAATGTGAAGGAAACAAGATGCCTTGGAACCTGCAGCCTCAGGAGGAAAGGCAACAGTCCTTGTCATTGTAATGCCTTGTCTTTGCCATGCAGTGCAATAGTACAGACTGAGGCTAGAGGCCAATATGGCTGGAGAAATATATCACCCTGATGCAGAGCTTTGGCAAACAAGAGGGAAACACCAAAGACCTTGGAAAAGAGAAGTAAAATCATGAGCTTCCTTAGTGCATAGAACCTTGGAAAGTTGAAATCGGAAGGGCTGTTAGCATCCATCTAGTCCAACCTCTCAATCTGAAGATATAGTGAAACAGGCCAAAAGATGGGAAGGGAACTTAATTAATGTCACATACACAGTACTGGGCAGACTCAGAACCAGATCCAAGGCTGCTGATTTCAAGTAAAGTGCCACAACTGTGTCTTCACATAGGAAGCTTACACCCTACCCTATATTCATAAAAGGATAAGTCCATGAATAATATAGAATTGGAAGAGAGGGTATGATCTGGGCATACCTTACAAAGGAAGGGAGCAAAGTAATGAAAAGTTTGAAACTTCTCTCTAGAAAAATCCACGTATACACATGAACCTTCTCGCCAGAAAAATCCACATATACATACAACTTTGCCTGCATTTTCAAGGGATGATTATACACTAGGTTAAGAACCCATATAGTAGAAGATGTCTTATAATCCTCAAGACTCAGGGCAAGAAAGGACTGTGTCATTGAGTCCACCCTTACTGAGCATCTCTGACAGCTCTGCTGTTTGACTATTTTCTTTACTAGAACCTTTTGCTAATATTCTGATCACATGAGATTGTATTGCTTTTGGCCATAAGCCATTGTAATACTTACAGCAGAGTAGATATGATGTCAGCTTTAAAATAAATTAGTAGGATTAAAATAGATCAAATGAGAGTAAGTTTCTAAGAGTAAAAATGGGTGATATTTTAAGATTGTGTTCATAAAAAAAGTCATCCAATTTATTCATCCCTGGTCATTTCATCTGCAGCATTAAACCAGTTTTCACTTGGATTTCTGATATTATCATTGCAAAATAAAATACGCTACAGTTTATGCCAGCATTCGCCCTATACGGTAATTCACTCATTTTTTTTCTAATGTTGTTCTACAGGTAAATTAAAAATCACTCACAAAAACTTCTTAAATGATTCTACATTCACAGAGACAAAGGAAAAAAAGTAAATCTTGAATGTCCTCCCACAGAGGCAGGATTGCTGGGATGCGAACTTCCATCTTTTTTTAAATTAACTGGTTTCAGTAGTAGCTGAGGTGTAATTGACATACAATTAAATGCACATATTTAAAGTATAGACTTTTTATTTTTATTTATTTATTTTTGTTTCAAAATATTAAGGGGGTACAAATGTTCTTGTTACATGGATAGCTTCTATAATGCTTTAGTCAGGGGTGTAAGTGTGCCCATCACCTGAATATTGTTCATTGTACCTGTTAGGTAGTTTTTTTACCCCTCCCCTGGCCTTTCTTCTTTTCTCATTCCCTGGTTGATTTCATATATTATAATATCTCAAGTATCACCTCTATGCTGATGACATCCAAATCTATATCTACCGTGCTTCTTTCCTGAACCCCTATCTCTTCTATCCAGCCTCCTGAAGGATACCATCTTCACTTTGATATACTACATGTCCTTCAAACCATGTCCAAACTGTATTCCTCTTTCCCTTGCCTATATCTGTTCCTCCTTTTCCTTCAGTTATTGGCACCATCATTTCAGATTCATCCGTGACTCTCTATCTCTCTCACCATTCCATACGTAAGTAATTATTTTTAATTGAACCTTCTAAGTATCATTTGAGCCCATTTCTTCATTTCCATATTCATTAACCACATTCAAGTCACCACGTTTCACCTGAACTACTGCAATAGCCTCTTACTCAGTTCTCTGCAGTCAGCCCAGCTATCCCTGCTCTATCCCCCATATTGCCACCAGAGTCAGAAGTTACAAAGTGGTGCCACTCAATAATACTCATATAATAAAGTTCAATCTCCTCAAGCTATCATGCAATGTGCTGCATTATCTGGGCCCTCATTACCTCTCAAGCCTCATCTCTCTATTCCATACCCTCCTCTCCAGTCATTTTGAATGACATGTCATTTCCTGAACCCTCTATGCCCTCTCCTGCTTTTGTACATTTACACTTGCTGCCACCCCTGCTCACCTCCCTCTTGTTTTACCTGGTAATCAAATTCTACACATTCTTGAAGACTCAGATCAAATATTACTTGTAAGAAACGTTCCCTGGGGGGGGGGAACCAAGGGCAACACACATAACCTAAACATCTGTACACCCATAATTTGCTGAAATAAAAAAAAAAAAGAAAAAAAACTTTAAAAAAAGTGAATAAAAATGTAAAATAAAATAAAAACAAAAATAAATGAAAAAATTAAAATGGCATATATTCTGATGGAGGGTACCAATTAATAATATGTGAAAATGGATAGATCTCAAATTCAAGTTGTAGAACCATGCAAGGAAAATCCAATGTATATAAATTTAAAATGTATACTGCTTATTAAAAAAAAAAAGAAACGTTCCCTGACACTGTGTACCTAGTTAGATTCTGTTCTTAGGTACTCGCAACAGTTGCCTTACCATATTGCAATAGCTTGCTTATTTGACTTTCATTCTTGCTTGTGTGCTTAATAAGATCTGAGTCCCTAGCATGGAAATACTCAAAAAATGAACATTTTAAATTAATTAATTAATGAAAGTTGACAACTTGACTATTTCAAAGACATAAATACTGTGGTGGAGCAGGAATAAGATATTACTCATTCAACAACACTTGGTTGAGCATTTACTCCTGCTTTAGAGGCTGACAACATGGAAATGAATAAGATACAGACTTTGCACCCAAAGAGCTCATAGTCCAGTAGGAAATGAGATGAAGAATGGAGCTCTGGCAGGGGTAAGGCCAGACTCAGTAAGAGAAGCAGAAAATGCTTAAAGAGTACTAATAATTCTTAAATGAAGAAAATGAGAATAGAGCACTGTTGGACTGGATTTTTTCCAACCTTTAATCCACTCTTCTAAAAATATTTCCTGACTACACATATTTGGAAAGAAAAATGTCTCCTAAAAGCAGTTACTACAAGGAAGCCAAAAGTAATTTGGAATACAATGTATTAACATTCTGCGATTCATTACCAAAGACTCAAGTGTTGAGGCAGGGGAGGCTGGAGAAAGAGAAAAGAAGGAGAAAGACAAAAAAGAGAGGACAAAAGAGATATTCAGTAAGAAATCAGCAGAATCTATTATTTGGTATCATTTGGTCCCCCAAACACAAAGCTGAGGTCCTTGATCTGATTCTTATGCTTTTCTAATGTGGTGGTCAAGCCCAAGTTAGAGAACAACTAGGAATGCTCCATTTACTTTCATTTTCTGGAAAGAGTATATAGTTTGAGGGAAGTTGTTTTTTCATTTGCATCTAAATATTTGCTCCAAGTTAAATAGTACTTAACCTGGGCTTTCCCAAAGCTCTCATCCTCCATCTGATTCTATTTACATTCAAATTATGTTTTGCAGCAAAATTTTTTCTCACACAAAAATGTATTTCTTTCTGATTTCCATTTAAAGCCTTTGTTGTCTTAAAATTACATTAGAGGGAATTTTATTTTTCTTCTTGACTCTATTACTCAGCTTCTTAGCCTTGTTAATGAAATTTTGGTTAACTTAAATTGCAATTTTTAATTCTTCTTGTGAAGGATTAATTCACTGAAAACCAAGACCAGTGTTGACAGTGGTGTAGTGACTGAGTTTCTGCCTAATCTAAAATTTAAAAGTACTGTAATTGCTTATTCTTCCTACATAATATGGCTAACATCATAGTAGATATATTAAGACATGAATAAACTGCAAGTAGCATTGAGAATCTCACAATATCTGGGCATGAGAGGATACTGATATCTCTTTCTATACTTAGGGATGGGGATTGCCAGCAGGTTTCTCATGTTCTAATTACAATTCACAACTGCTGGCTTCAGAAGGCTTGATACTAAAGGCAGAATGCAACTAGGCAGAGAGAGGCCAAACAACTCCCAACCAACATATTTGATGGTGTTGGTTGCTTGTAGACTATGACTTTCTGATTTCTGGATCATACCTGTCAGCCAGCTTGGACATATAGCACCTGTTTGCTCCTCCTTACCTTTCTTAACTGCCCTAGACTTGACTCTCTGCTTGGCTGGAACTGGGATCCTGCCATAGTTTTATACATAACAAGGCTCCTGGTTCCAGGATCTTCCAGGTACCCCTGTCACACTGCTCACTATTCTCTGCATGACCTTCTATCTAGTCCAGCAGTCCCCAACCTTTTTGGTACCAGGGACTGTTTTCATGGAAGACAATTTTTCCATGAACTAGGGGGGTGGGGGTTGGTTTCAGGATGATTCAAGCACATTACATTTATTATGCACTTTATTTCTATTATTATTACATTATAATACATAATGAAATAATTATACAACTCACCATAGATTGGGGATCCCTGTTCCAGGCCATGGCAAGGAGTAAAATGACCTTGAATGCCAAGGTGTGCCTTATAATGAGTGCCTTATAGGGAGTGTATACTGAGCTATAGTATACACCTTCCTGGGCAATGCTTTACCTGTACCTACTCCCACCATGCCATTCTCTGACTAGGTTTTTTGGCTGTCACTACCACCTCCATTTATATGGATGCCCAAATAATCTTTATGCCACAATAGAATCAGAATTGAGCCTCTAAGTCTAATGACTTTCACCTGAATTATTTACTCTTTGTACTTCACTATTTCCTGCATCATCTGAGAAGGAGATATAGTCCATATGGCTGAGATGACCTACAGGCTCTGGATCAGAGAAAGCAGCCTGTGTCACAGAGTAGTGATTGAGACCATGGGTTCTGCAGCCAGATCTGTTGGGTTTGAATCTCAGCTCTACCTCTTACTAGATGATATGAACTAGAGCAAGTTATTTAATCTCTCATGTCTCCAGTTTCTCATAAGTAAAACAAAGATAATAGTTGTGTATACCATATTTGTTGGTAGTTGAGGATTAAATGAGAAAAATCATGTAAGGCTCTTAACACATTACCTGGCAAATAATAAGTGCTCAATAATTATTAGGCATCATCAATAATATTAGCCTGGAGTTTACTTCCACTCTTCATACACCAAATGGAATGAGTGGCCTGCATTCTTCTATGCCAGGCTAGGAGTCAATTATACTGTGAAGAATGAACGTGCACAAATGACCATACCATAGATGGAGAGGAGTTTGACTGACACTAGTTATGCTATGTTGAGGGAGGGAGAAGACAGAGGAGGAGTTTCCCTAGAAGGGCCTTTGTTCCAAATATGTACCATAAAAGCTGATAAATTTAGAACCAAATAAGTAGAAGTGAAGCCTCTCAAAGGTTAAGAGATGGCCTTCCCAGAATCAACATTGTTAAGATGTCTATACTACCTAAAGTGATCTACAGATTCAACGCAATCCCTATTAAAATACCAACATCATTTTTCACAGATGTAGAAAAACTAATTCTACGCTTCGTATGGAACCAGAGAATACCCCGCATAGCAAAAACAATTCGAGGCAATAAAAACAAAATGGGAGGTATCAACTTACCAGACTTCAAACTTTATTATAAGGCTGTAGTAATCAAAACAGCTTGGTACTAGCACAAAAATAGAGCCATTGACCAGTGGAACAGAACTGAGAACCCAGATATAAAAC